>NC_092152.1:28937978-29252264 GCF_045791955.1 Oncorhynchus clarkii lewisi
GTGTGTGTGTGTGTGTGTGTGTGTGTGATTTTACATGGAGCTCCAGGTGGAAGTCACATTAGTAGGAAATAGATTAAAAAGGTAACTTTTCTTTCATTTCTACTATTACTAGTTTTGGAGCCACAAGAAGCTGCAAAAAGTGCATATATCGTTATTATGTTGACATAAATCATGAAGAGAGTGAAAGATGAGTGGACTAATAAACAGTGATTATTTTCAACTGAAAGATAAATGACTTATAAGGGTACTGGCATAGGTACTGACTATCCGGACCCTGACCCTAGTCATCAGAGTTAAGAACAATACCCAGGCCATCCAGGATCCATGCCACGTGCATCTACTTCAAAAGGTCCTCAGTATAATCCTACTAACCTTATTATACTGATGATCAATCAAAACACCAAGAGAGGTACACAAACCAAAGGGACCCGCGCAAGAAATATAACAGGGAACCATCTGAGGAGTGGAATAACAAACTAATAAAGCATCATGAATAAAACAATAAACCGTTTTTTTGAAACCCCACCGCCGTCCCTCAGATGCGTACCAGCTTATTTTTCCAGACAGACAAGCCCCTGTGTATATCCCTTCACACTGGTGATCATAGCATTACAACACACTTGGAGAAAAGCAAGGGAGAGAGAAGAGAGGCATAATGAAAAAACAAAGAAATAACCAAAGGCCCGCGCCCCAGATGAGGAGGACGCCCGGAGGGGAACCGGAGAAGAAAGCAGGGTGAACCTCAACCCTTAAGACACATATCAAACAGAATAGAAGGTGACACAGTATCAGTGTATTATGTCATTCATGCTATTTATTCGTATACGTATATTCTGTGCATGTTTGCTCAACTCATATGGAAACAGTAATCACATATAGCCAGTAATCACATATTGGTAGAAATCCTCTCTTGACCTCACTGTTATAGCATTGGGTTGAACTTTGTCCATAGAAGAGAGAGCCTCCTACTGGTTAATCACTGTCTGTTGTGTTGATCTTCCACAGTCCAGGGAGTAACCTGATCCAAACTGACCAGCTGCAGCTGTATTACCACACAGTGCCACAGGGTTGGTATAGCCACTGGCTAGCCAGTGTTGAACAAACCAACCCACAGAGTTGGTTTAAGACAGGGCTCTTCACAGAGCTGACAGGCTGGAAGGAGGAAGATGATGAGGAAGAGGAGTTTGAAGGTCTGGATGACCACAGGACTGGAAGGCTGACTGGCAGTGAGAGGCAGTGGTCAGAGCATCCAGACGTGAACGTCATATCAGACTGACCAGAAGCATCTTAACCCTAGGAAAAGCTCCACCGCTCCTCCTGTCAGTCAGGAGTGCATTTGGACACAGACAGATAGGATCCTTAGGTCAGTTTGTCTGTCATCACTGATCAAACAACAGCTGATGAGCACGCATTTTTTGTTAACTTAGTTAAATGGCAGCTTTTACATGGAGGTTCTTTATGCCCTTCCTGCTAAGGTTTCATTGAAGTTCTTTCTGATACATGTAAGGGGGTGATTTTTCTTGGCTAAACAAAACGACCCAGGTCGATAAGTATGATAACAGACAATCACTGATGATCATAACAACGATATGATGATAACAACGATGCTGAATATGATAAAGATAACAACAATAAGTGTATAATTTACCTTCTCCAGCTGGCAGATGCTGAGACTCACTTGGGAGTCTTCTTACTGTGCTGTGCTGTGCCACAGGGGGCTGTCACATTATAGCGAAGCGACAGGTTTGTGCCTCTGATGGAATCTCCCAGCAGCCATTGCGGCGCCCCCTGGAAGCTAATGCTAATCGCCAGTGCTGGCATCTCTCCCCCACTGTCAGCTCACAGCGCCAGCTCCATATCAACAGGGAGCTCCACACATTGCTGCCACACTCAGACAGCACTGGGGAAGAGGAGGAGGAGGAGGAGGAAGAGGAAGAAGGGGAAGAGGAGGAGGACGAAAAAAACGGAGGATGGAGAAGTCATCCTGTGGAGCTCAGGCAAACACACACTCTAGTGCTTTGAATATAGGCATATCATTTATCTGCTAATGAGTAGAGGGAGATGAGCCTATTGAATATGGTAATTTAATGATGTATTAGCCTTCTGAGGATAGCTTAGCTTAGTATAGTGTGTTTGTGTTTGTTTACTAAGGGCCAGATCTGTGTGTCTCTAGGCTCTGCCCCTCTCTCCCCTGTCACAGGGGACAGTCAGCACACTATCTGTTATCCATTTCTGCCTGTGTTTGCTTATTCTAAAGGAGCCACAGCCCTTATGGATGTGTCCCAGGATGTTTGCATTGGTATGTTTATGTGTCTGGTGCAGAGTATATTTATCTGTGTGTATGCTAGATTTGTCTATGAGAATGTGTGTGTGTTTCTAAATGTGTTTATTTATGTATCGCCTTAGCCTGCATGTTAAAGAGAACATGTGGTCTCCTGCCATGCAAGTGTTTCTGATTGGCTTGTATCAATAATCACGGCGGATAGTTGTCTCGCTTGTGTACGGTTCCGTATAAGTTGTTGATTGTTACATATAATATCCTTTTCAGCACATATGATGTGAATGTGTGTGTGTATGCTATACTGTTTTGCTTACTCTTCACCATAGAGCTTCGCCCAGTAGGACTGGATATAGAGCTGCTGTCGATTCTCTCTTCCTCTCGTCAGTCAGTTCTCAGCCCTCTCCGTCTCTGTCTCGGTCTCTGTTTCCCTCTCTCCCCTGCTGGGTGTCATAACTGTCTGCTGCAGGGCGAGGTTAAGATCGCTTCTTCATCCACTGATACACACAGCCCCTGTCACACAGTGCCCAGTTCACCACACACCCTGATGAATGGGGAAATGCTTTTCACCTGCAATTGGGTTACTAAAATAAAATAAATAACATGAGTATTTCCCAAGTTGTTACACATTGTAAATACAATGTGAATACCAACTTCAAAATCTGTTATCTTGTAAAGCAATGGTGTGGAATGTTTTACTGTATGATGGTGGTTAAAGTGGACAGAAAGAGAGAGAAGAGAAGGTGTCTGTCATATAAGGGGTCATATAAGGGGTCATATAAGGGGTACCTTTGAACCCATGTCCACATAATAAAGGGAAGGACTGTCACTCTGAGGGGAACCAGATTGTAATGTCTGTATTGGCAAGCAAAGAGAGATGAAAGGGAAGGTAGTCATCAACAATATCTCTCCTTGTATAATGCACACACCTCCACTTGTTTGTCTCTCCAGGACACACACACAGGCATTACCAATCACACACATACACAGAATACGTAGCTAGTTCCTTCTTCTCTCACTCTCTCTGTCTTACAATATCCAGCCACACCTCTCCTCCCCTCCTTATCCCTCCCCCTTCTGCTCCTCTCCTTCTCTGCCACCCTTCAGTCCTTTTAATATTCCAATCAGAGTGTATTAAGGCGAGGGCTGAAGCATGGAGAGACGCCAGGCAGCCAAAAGGAGCTTTACTCATCAGGGTCAGGCTCCACTGTGCAAAACACAACCCCTCGTACATCATCATAACTGCCACCCAATGACACTTACAATTGAGACGGCAAGAACTAGGAGAGAGCTCTTTAATTTAACATCCAATTATTACAAGTTATCACTCCTTAATAAATGTAGTATAGCAGACAATCAATGTTGCATGTGACACAGGAGATGAGGGGTTGTGGTGGAGGGGTCTTTAGTGAATCCTAGTTTTCATGGCAGGGGGGGGGGGGTGAGGGTTCAAGGAGGTGGTTGTGTTAGGAAGGAGAGGGCGTTAACTTGAGGATTCACAACTGCCAACTGAGCCACTCTCTCATCACCTTCATTGAATTTTATATACAGAGAGAGAGAGAGAGAGAGAGAGAGAGAGAGAGAGAGAGAGAGAGAGAGAGAGGAAAGAGAGGAGAGAGAGGCGAGAGAGGGGAAAGAGAGGAGAGAGAAAGAGAGGAGAGAGAAGAGAGGATGGAGAGAGAAGAGAGAGGAGTGAGAGAGGAGAGAGAGGGAGAGACAAAGAGAGAAGATAGAGAGAGGAAAAAGAGGAGAGAGAGAGCGAGAGAGAGAGAGAGAGGGAGATGAAGAGAACGAACAAGGGGGGGGGGGGGAGGAGGAAACTATAAATAGCTGGTTGACATTATCACATGTACATATGCACAATAGCTGTAGGCTAACTAACCCGGTAAATGCTATCTTGATAGGAGGACAAAAAGACAGAAAAATAATGGTTGAGAGCTGCAATTTTGCAGAGAGAGGGTACATTTAATTGGAGAGAGTAAAAAAAGTGAAATTAAGAAAAGTTGCCTTAAGTGTTTGAACTCTCTCTCTCTCTCTCTCTCTCTCTCTCTCATGCACAAATGTATATACGCAGTGATAAGTCTCACAAACATTTTCAAGGATACCGGTAAGCCAGCCAATAACACAATTTCTTATCTCCCTATTAATACACTGACAGTGCTGTTATATTGTATGAGAGAAGAGAGGGCGACAGACCATTACCTTTGGATCAAGTGGGCATGTTTGCTCTGTGGCGTGTGCATGTTTCCAGACAGAGACAGGATAGGGAGAGGAACATGGACATCCCCTGTAGATCAATATGGAGCAGGGTCGCAATAACATTTCACTACAACTACTGCTATTGATTTTTTTTGTGCTACAACAATAAAGCAATGTGACCTATAGTGGCTGGGGTTCAGTGACCAAAAGAGATTAAGTCGTAAAACAAGGACTCATCCAATAAACTCCACTGGTTAACTAGTTGATATATTCAATAAAAATACCCTTATTTTCTAGCTTCTAATAAAGCTGGCATAGAACTGTCTAAGCCTTGTGGATAACAGGTTTAAGTGCCATATTGTGGCAATGATTACATCTGAACCTGTTGCTAATGAGCTATTCTTTCAATATGAGGAGAATGATGATGATGATGATGATGATGATGAGGATGATGAGTATGATGATGAAGAAGACAAGGATGTTTTTGAGTTGGTAGAATTATTCTAAACAAATTGGCAAAATTAACTAAAGTGCATCCTGTATTTTGATTGGAGGACGAGAGGTCCCACAAGCCTCTTTGATGTCGCACCATAAACTAAAACAACACACTTGACTCACTGAGCCAAACCGTTGCAAGTGGAGTAAAATCCATTTACTAATTAAGCAAATCTGCATATCAGTATTAGCCGCAATTAGCATAGTGTATTAATATTAAACATACAAAATCACCTCTCATTTTTCACAGTGATCAGAGGCAGGAGTTAAAGTGGAAATAATCAAAATGGGTTTTAAAGCTTCTAAATCCTGATTCAAATATATATGCTAATTTAACCAGATTAATTAGCATGTTATGCAGATGATGTGCCTGTGTGGGGTTTGGCACATTGTTTTTGAGTGTAGGCAGCAGCGGCACCAGTAGCCTATGTTTGGGTCCCTATCATACTCTGAGTTTTAGCTTGTGTTACCTTGTCTCTTTTGTGAGTAGGAGTGAAAACTAACAACTCAGGCCTTTGTGCTACAGCTTAATTTTGAAATACAGAAATTGTTCATTGCACCTCAGAGTTCCCAGACATAACATAACTAAGTTTGAATCAAATTTGTGTATTAATTGGAATGTATGAGTAACTGAATAATTGAATAATTAACAACCTTTGAATCATATTTTTGTATTTTGCTTTGGAATGTTAGCATATTTGACTTTTCACTCATTACTTCATGGATTTTCTTTATTCAACCTGTAAAACGAGAAGGCATGATGTGGGCTCTGTCACTTTGAGAGGTTTCATTTTTCCCACTTTTCCCACCATATATTTTACTTTCAACAATACAATGTGTTTCAACCCTGACCGTCTTTTCATTTTCACCTTTCTCCTTGTGAAAAAACTATGACCCCCTACAGATCTACAGTCCTGCAACAAGATCTACAGTCCTTCAACAAGATCTACAGTCCTTCAACAAGATCTACAGTCCTTCAACAAGATCTACAGTCCTTCAACAAGATCTACAGTCCTTCAACAAGATCTACAGTCCTTCAACAAGATCTACAGTCCTTCAACAAGATCTACAGTCCTTCAACAAGATCTACAGTCTTTCAACAAGATCTACAGTCCTTCAACAAGATCTACAGTCCTTCAACAAGATCTACAGTCCTTCAACAAGATCTACAGTCCTTCAACAAGATCTACAGTCCTTCAACAAGATCTACAGTTCTTCAACAAGATCTACAGTCTTTCAACAAGATCTACAGTTCTTCAACAAGATCTACAGTCCTTCAACAAGATCTACAGTCTTTCAACAAGATCTACAGTCCTGCAACAAGATCTACAGTCCTTCAACAAGATCTACAGTCTTTCAACAAGATCTACAGTCCTTCAACAAGATCTACAGTCTTTCAACAAGATCTACAGTCCTTCAACAAGATATACAGTCCTTCAACAAGATCTACAGTCTTTCAACAAGATCTACAGTCTTTCAACAAGATCTACAGTCCTTCAACAAGATTTACAGTCTCAACAAGATCTACAGTCCTTCAACAAGATCTATAGTCTTTCAACAAGATCTACAGTCCTTCAACAAGATCTACATTATTTCAACAAGATCCACAGTCCTTCAACAAGATCTACAGTCCTTCAACAAGATCTACAGTCATTCAACAAGATCTACAGTCCTTCAACAAGATCTACAGTCTTTCAACAAGATCTACAGTTCTTCAACAAGATCTGCAGTCCTTCAACAAGATCTACAGTCTTTCAACAAGATCTACAGTCCTACAACAAGATCTACAGTCCTTCAACAAGATCTACAGTCTTTCAACAAGATCTACAGTCCTTCAACAAGATCTACAGTCCTGCAACAAGATCTACAGTCCTTCAACAAGATCTACAGTCTTTCAACAATATCTACAGTCCTTCAACAAGATCTACAGTCCTTCAACAAGATCTACAGTCCTTCAACAAGATCTACAGTCTTTCAACAAGATCTACAGTCTTTCAACAAGATCTACAGTCCTTCAACAAGATCTACAGTCTTTCAACAAGATCTACAGTCCTTCAACAAGATCTACAGTCTTTCAACAAGATCTACAGTCCTTCAACAAGATCTACAGTCCTTCAACAAGATCTACAGTCCTTCAACAAGATCTACAGTCCTTCAACAAGATCTACAGTCCTTCAACAATATCTACAGTTCTTCAACAAGATCTACAGTCTTTCAACAAGATCTACAGTTCTTCAACAAGATCTACAGTCCTTCAACAAGATCTACAGTCTTTCAACAATATCTACAGTCCTGCAACAAGATCTACAGTCCTTCAACAAGATCTACAGTCTTTCAACAAGATCTACAGTCCTTCAACAAGATCTACAGTCTTTCAACAAGATCTACAGTCCTTCAACAAGATATACAGTCCTTCAACAAGATCTACAGTCTTTCAACAAGATCTACAGTCTTTCAACAAGATCTACAGTCCTTCAACAAGATTTACAGTCTCAACAAGATCTACAGACCTTCAACAAGATCTATAGTCTTTCAACAAGATCTACAGTCCTTCAACAAGATCTACATTATTTCAACAAGATCTACAGTCCTTCAACAAGATCTACAGTCCTTCAACAAGATCTATAGTCTTTCAACAAGATCTACAGTCATTCAACAAGATCTACAGTCCTTCAACAAGATCTACAGTCTTTTAACAATATCTACAGTTCTTCAACAAGATCTGCAGTCCTTCAACAAGATCTACAGTCTTTCAACAAGATCTACAGTCCTACAACAAGATCTACAGTCCTTCAACAAGATCTACAGTCCTGCAACAAGATCTACAGTCCTTCAACAAGATCTACAGTCTTTCAACAATATCTACAGTCCTTCAACAAGATCTACAGTCCTTCAACAAGATCTACAGTCCTTCAACAAGATCTACAGTCTTTCAACAAGATCTACAGTCTTTCAACAAGATCTACAGTCCTTCAACAAGATCTACAGTCTTTCAACAAGATCTACAGTCCTTCAACAAGATCTACAGTCTTTCAACAAGATCTACAGTCCTTCAACAAGATCTACAGTCCTTCAACAAGATCTACAGTCCTTCAACAAGATCTACAGTCCTTCAACAAGATCTACAGTCCTTCAACAATATCTACAGTTCTTCAACAAGATCTACAGTCTTTCAACAAGATCTACAGTTCTTCAACAATATCTACAGTCCTTCAACAAGATCTACAGTCTTTCAACAAGATCTACAGTCCTGCAACAAGATCTACAGTCCTTCAACAAGATCTACAGTCTTTCAACAAGATCTACAGTCCTTCAACAAGATCTACAGTCTTTCAACAAGATCTACAGTCCTTCAACAAGATATACAGTCCTTCAACAAGATCTACAGTCTTTCAACAAGATCTACAGTCTTTCAACAAGATCTACAGTCCTTCAACAAGACTTACAGTCTCAACAAGATCTACAGTCCTTCAACAAGATCTATAGTCTTTCAACAAGATCTACAGTCCTTCAACAAGATCTACATTATTTCAACAAGATCTACAGTCCTTCAACAAGATCTACAGTCCTTCAACAAGATCTACAGTCTTTCAACAAGATCTACAGTCATTCAACAAGATCTACAGTCCTTCAACAAGATCTACAGTCTTTCAACAATATCTACAGTTCTTCAACAAGATCTGCAGTCCTTCAACAAGATCTACAGTCTTTCAACAAGATCTACAGTCCTACAACAAGATCTACAGTCCTTCAACAAGATCTACAGTCTTTCAACAAGATCTACAGTCCTTCAACAAGATCTACAGTCCTGCAACAAGATCTACAGTCCTTCAACAAGATCTACAGTCTTTCAACAATATCTACAGTTCTTCAACAAGATCTACAGTCCTTCAACAAGATCTACAGTCCTTCAACAAGATCTACAGTCTTGCAACAAGATCTACAGTCCTTCAACAAGATCTACAGTCCTTCAACAAGATCTACAGTCTTTCAACAAGATCTACAGTCTTTCAACAAGATCTACAGTCCTTCAACAAGATCTACAGTCTTTCAACAAGATCTACAGTCTTTCAACAAGATCTCCAGTCCTTCAACAAGTTCTACAGTCCTTCAACAAGATCTACAGTCTTTCAACAAGATCTACAGTCCTTCAACAAGATTTACAGTCTCAACAAGATCTACAGTCCTTCAACAAGATCTACAGTCTTTCAACAAGATATACAGTCTTTCAACAAGATCTACAGTCCTTCAACAAGATCTACAGTCCTGCAACAAGATCTACAGTCCTTCAACAAGATCTACAGTCTTTCAACAAGATCTACAGTCCTTCAACAAGATCTACAGTCCTTCAACAAGATCTACATTCTTTCAACAAGATCTACAGTCTTTCAACAAGATCTACAGTCCTTCAACAAGATCTACAGTCTTGCAACAAGATCTACAGTCTTTCAACAAGATCTCCAGTCCTTCAACAAGTTCTACAGTCCTTCAACAAGATCTACAGTCTTTCAACAAGATCTACAGTCCTTCAACAAGATTTACAGTCTCAACAAGATCTACAGTCCTTCAACAAGATCTACAGTCTTTCAACAAGATCTACAGTCCTTCAACAAGATCTACAGTCCTTCAACAAGATCTACAGTCCTTCAACAAGATCTACAGTCCTGCAACAGTCCTTTCCTACATCCAAGCTCTCACTACTCCCATCCTTACCCTTTCACGTTCCTCTTATGTCTCTAGCTTCCTTCCCCTCTCTTTTCCCCTCTCCTTGCCCTCCTTGTATCTCCTTCACTGCTCAACTCTCTCTCTCTCCTCAAAGGCAGGTTCCTCCAGCATTTCAATGTAATGCCAAAAAGAACCCTTATTTTCTTGTATTCACACTGGCTGTGTTATAATGCAGCCACGCTGTGCACCGTGCGCAGGCAGACTAGAGGTCAATCCATTATCTCTCTAGCCATACTGCCTCCTGCCTGCCATACTCACTCCTCTCCTCAGCTCTCTAACCAGGTAGGGAAACTTTACCTATAACAGACATATCCAACCCTCAGCCAGGTTTCTACCACACAGTAGACCAAGACTATTAATTCATCCTTTCATAAAAAACAGTCTTTGACTGAGCATGAAGTGCTAAAGGCTATTCTTGAAAGCATTTCCCGACATATGAGATGAACTAAGTTGATAACAATATCCCTTTTTACCATGTTACAGTAATGTTGCCGGTAATAAAAAATTATACATATGTCTCTATTAATATTGCTTTCTATACACTCTCATCGCAGAACTGGCCTAGCGGTGTGCTATATAGACACCAAGGGGTTTCTTCCTATAAAAATATATAAAAAATCTATATCCATTCAGGTCTTAAGCAAAAAAGCAAGGGAAATAAGACCATCCTCTTTTCCCTCATTGAAAAATGTCACTGATGGCACCGATGATAATGAAATAGTTGAAAATGTGCAATTTGTGTTTCAATGAGTTAACTTGCTCACCACAGTCCCCACAGGCCATTGTCAAAGCGAACCCATTACCACATTCTGTGGATAAAATTAACCTTTCTACTGGGGCCTATCAATATCTCATCATAGCCTCGGTCTCACTGCCCCATGCTTTTAGATGCACTTCATTTATGACAGTGGCCGTTCCCAAGGCCTTTAAAACATACACATGCATTAGACAAATTATCATTGGCAAAGTCCGTTATCTGGTGTGTTTCCTGACAAATTCTGTGAGTTACAGCCCCTCATCTGGTTCTTCTGGCTGTTTCTAGTTGCCTGTAGGGGTCTGGGCCCATGCCACTTCAGCATTACACGCAGGGCTTTTAGAGATCCATTGTAGAGGCTTCATTGTTTCAGAGAGTATGTCTTTTTATGTGGTGTTAAGAGCTCGGAGGACAGGATGGCCACTCACTCAGCAGAACTATCTGGATAATCTATTGGGCAAGGAGAATGTGGATGCTATGTTTTAATGTCCACAGCACTCCATCAGGCTGTTAGTGGGACGAGATATAGCCCAGAAAATTTTCATTATAACTTGTTTCACTGAGAAGAAGAGCAGAAGGGCAGAAGTACATTGATGTCATACAGTATTTGCAACAGAAATGGTGCATGCCAAAACAGGTGATGGTGGTTGGTGGGGATGGTGGTGGTGGAGGTGGTGGGGATGGCGGTGGGGGTGGTGGTTGTGGTGGTGGTGGTGGTGGGGGTAGAGGTGGTGGTGGGTGGCGGTGGTGGTTGTGGTGGTGGTGGGGATGGCGGTGGGGGGTGGTGGTTGTGGTGGTGGTGGTGGTGGGGGTAGGGGTGGTGGTGGGTGGCGGTGGTGGTTGTGGTGGTGGTGGGGATGGCGGTGGGGGTGGTGGTTGTGGTGGTGGTGGTGGTGGTGGGGGTAGGGGTGGTGGTGGGTGGTGGTGGGGGTTGTGGTGGTGGTGGTGGTGGTGGGGATGGTGGTGGTGGGTGGAGGTGGGGGTGGGGGTGGTGGTGGTGGTAGGGGTAGGGGTGGTGGTGGGTGGAGGTGGGGGTGGTGGTGGTGGTGGTGGTGGGTGGAGGTGGAGGTGGGGGTGGGGTAGGGGTAGGGGTGGTGGTGGTTGGAGGTGGGGGTGGTGGTTGTGGTGGTGGTGGGGGCTGCAGGGCTCCTAATGAAGGTGTGTGTAATAAAATCAGTGCACCCGGGTCCTCATCTCGGCCCCGCCTCCCTCAAACTCCATCTGATTGAAAATAGAACAGCTGTGATGATTTAATTTACATGTTAATAACCAACGGGCCTCCAGAAAATCGTCCAATAAACACCTTTTTATTACCGCCTGTATCTCCTCCGACGCAGGGGAACGACAGAAAGAGAGAGAGAGGGAGACAGAGGCGTAAAGGGAGAGAAAAAGCGACTGTAATTAATTTTTTAAGCGATTCTATTAAAACAAAAATTATCTGGTGGAGATGTGTGTGGAATAAACATGGACTAGCTGGCAGCGAGGCAGGAACATGTGTGTGGGTGTGTGTGTGGAGGAGTAATTTAACCAGTTTCTCTTCTGTTCAGCCTGATATTTGAATTATTACATTCTTAACAGATTTTCATGAACTAAATTTCAATCCCGATTTGACACAATATCCAGGGAATCTCATTTCATGACATTGACATTGCTAAAAGACAACATTAACTTGTCAGCTTGAAGCTTGTAGACTTATTCAAGTGTGTGTGTGTGTGTGTGTGTGTGTGTGTGTGTGTGTGTGTGTGTGTGTGTGTGTGTGTGTGTGTGTGTGTGTGTGTGTGTGTGTGTGTGTGCGTGTGTGTGTGTGTGACAGCATCAGACTGACACTCACTGTGGATGTGGCTCACAGCATGTGGTCTCCTGATGTGACACTCGTAGGCTGCCGAGGCTCATCACAGATTGAGGTGGAAGTAATCCACGAGGCTGTGCTTCTTACACTGCAACCAGAACACACGTTACCACCACTATCTTCATCATCATCATCACCACCACCAACACCAAAACCATCATTTTTGTCATCATCTTCACCGTCATCATCTTCATCAGACTTTTTATCAGCAGTAGATGTCTATAAGCATATTCATATCAGACTTTTCACCAGGGGTAGATGTCTATAAGCATATTCATATCAGACTTTTCACCAGGGGTAGATGTCTATAAGCATATTCATATCAGACTTTTCACCAGGGGTAGATGTCTATAAGCATATTCATATCAGACTTTTCACCAGGGGTAGATGTTTATAAGCATATTCATATCAGACTTTTCACCAGGGGTAGATGTCTATAAGCATATTCATATCAGACTTTTCACCAGGGGTAGATGTCTATAAGCATATTCATATCAGACTTTTTATCAGCAGTAGATGTCTATAAGCATATTCATATCAGACTTTTCACCAGGGGTAGATGTCTATAAGCATATTCATATCAGACTTTTCATCAGGGGTAGATGTCTATAAGCATAAAATATCAGACTTTTCACCAGGGGTAGATGTCTATAAGCATATTCATATCAGACTTTTCACCAGGGGTAGATGTCTATAAGCATATTCATATCAGACTTTTCACCAGGGGTAGATGTCTATAAGCATATTCATATCAGACTTTTCACCAGGGGTAGATGTCTATAAGCATATTCATATCAGACTTTTCACCAGGGGTAGATGTCTATAAGCATTTTCATATCAGACTTTTCACCAGGGGTAGATGTCTATAAGCATATTCATATCAGACTTTTCACCAGGGGTAGATGTCTATAAGCATATTCATATCTGCGTACAGGAGATACAGTAAGTCCATTTAATGAGATGGTAATACCATCAAGTGGATGTCAGAACATTTCCGAAGGCAGGATCAGGACTGCCTGCTGCTAACACACTCGTGATCACTGACATCATATCCTGTCTACCCAGCATGCATTTGCACACCAGCAACCAATTGATCACCGGTCAAGTGAAATAACTGTCTACTGAGTTCACCTGGAACAGGCTTTGAGGCACGCAAGCATATTTCAATGGTAATATTGATAACGTATCTAGTTGTCTAATGGCTTCATATTTGCTCTTTCTCATTCTCTCTCTATCTCACTCTTGTGTCCTCATGCATTTCCCACTCTCTTGTTCTCTTTCCCCTAAAACCACCCATGGAAGTGAGAATTCCTCCCGGGCTGTATAGAATAGAGAGGTAAGGGTTGATCCAGAGCTCTCTTGTGCTCATCTTTCCCAGCCCCCTTTCTCTTTCTCTATCGTCTCTCCTCCTCCTCCTGTCCTGTTCCTCAGAGAGGTGGCCCTACCACGCCGGCCATTCATGCCATTGTCAGTGAAGCCACATGGTCGCGTCTCCCTGCTTCTCATGGGACATGGGGGGCCGCAGAGAGTGGGAACCTCAATGGGTGGGAACAGTAATTAAAGAAAATAATAAAATAGAAAGAGAAAGAACAAAAGGAATAAGAGAATAGAGAGGGAGGGGAAGAGGAACGGTCTTGCAGTGGATGGAAATCATTAGGGAATATTCCCATTGCCAATAAAGTGCAGAGCAGGGCTGTACGACAGCTCTGTGGTGAGATCTATTAGCATTCTACAGACATTCCACTCACTATGTCAGTGTGCTATATTTAAGCAATGAGGCCTGAGGTGGTGTGGTACATGGCCAATATACCACAGCTAAGGGCTGTTCTTATGCATGACGCAACGCAGTGTGCCCAGATACAGCCCTTAGCCGTGGCATATTGGCCATATACCACAAACTCCTGAGGAGGCGTAGTGCTATTATAAACTGTTACCAACATTATTATAGCAGTAAAAATACATGTTTTTTCATACCCGTGGTATACGGTCTGATATACCACGGCTGTCAGCCAATCAGCATTCAGGGCTTTATCCTTTATGTTATAGCACCATTGCAAGTCATTTCAAATAAGGTTGCACCATGTCATATTAAGATGCACCTTATAAGCATTAAGCACAGTAATAATAGTGCAACCGCATGAAACTCACTATTTAGCCAAAATGATCACATGTATTACAATGTTGGGTACAGCAACACAGTGTGGCCGAGTGCATTGGTGTGATGTTGTCATCATTATTGTTGTCATCTTCTCGCCACCTCTGCATATGATCACTTGTTCTTCCCATCATTGACGTGGATAAATGTGTGTGTGTGTTATATTATGGAGAGCACAGGTTGGCTGGGGTCCTGGCTGTCTTCCCTCTGAGATGTGACCCAGATGGATCAGGAGTGTGTTTGCTGCCTGCCTGCCCTTAGGCCTTCTCGTGCCGACTAGTTAAGCTAACCCACAGATAACACCTAAAGCTGTTTACCCTTCACCCTTAAAGCAAATATATCTGACTGTGACATTGCAAAGACGGAGGGAAAACAAAACCAAATTTATGCTAATAACATATTGTCTACTGGGCTGGAGAAGAAAAAAATATCCTGCTATGTTGCTTTCGCAGCTGGGAGTGCCAGAGGGAGAAGGAGACAGACAGAGAGATAGTAAGGGAGAGAGATACGGAGAGATAGGGAGAGGGCGAGAGAGGGAGCTAAACAGAGAAAGCATGCCTACGTGTCTGACATTCCAATATAGATCTGCTAAAAGTTCTGAGGTGGTTGGTTTCTGTGAAGCGCTAAGTTTGGAGAGGTGAAAGGTCAATATATCCAGACAATGCAGCGGGCTCAGCGTCTATTGACGGGGAGGGGTTAGGGGCTTTGTGGGCAGGGCACATAGTGGCTCTGGCTGCCAGTCATAGTTGTAGAGTATTAGCATGGGCTGCCAATCACCCCGGAGAGGAATGCACAGGGGTCATGTGGGTCAGGCAGGCGGAGTCAGAGCCAGAGAACACAACAAGCCCTGACACACAACGGGTGATGCCGTGAGTGTGTGTGTTGGCGGGACTGTTGTCCCATTACTACTGCCCTAGATGGTAAATGCAACCGCAGAATAACCAAAGTCCACCTAAGAGCACTCATATAGCTGATCTGCATAGTGAACTAGTATGCATATTTAATGTTCTCAGCACCCTGAAGTTAACAGAGAGTCACAGTCAGATGACCCCTTCACAATAGCGGTGTGAGCACAGACAGTGGCAGGGCAGCCTGTCTCTAATTCAAAAGTCTCTGACAATCCTACCTGAGCCCTTCCAGCTCCCCCGTACCACCTGCATGACCATTAGTGATCCTGTGATATGTAAGATGTAAGAAGGCAAATTGTTTGTGCCGTGGGCCCTGACAGGATGTAGCAGCACCCAGTATTAGCTAAGGATAAAAGTAATTTGATTTGTAGTGCCAAGGCAGCGTGAGTCGTAAGGTACTGTTGATGGAAGATAGGGGCCAGTGGAATCCTTTAAAAGCTGATAAGTATCTATGTGAGAGAGGGGGACAGAGACAGGCCAGCCAGACAGCCACAGCCAAGCTGTGTTATAGGCTGTTCGCTCCAACTCTTCTGTGAGGGCAAGCTGTATTGGTAACCCTGTTACCAACATGACTAATATTCCTTATTAATTAAATTCAGTCAATGTTTTTTTCTATAGGTCAATTCTAGCCACTATATTTATTTATAAAAAATGCAAATAGCAAGAGAAGCATTTTTCCCTATACTCATTGGTGAAGGAGAGTTTGTTCAGAATATAGCATCTGAAGGCTGTTTCTCTAGGGTGTGGTCTTATAAATCAGTGACAGAGGAGGAGTAACTAATCCATATGCATGCGTTTACCTAATTCCACTGTCTTGAGATGGAAGACAGATTTAATTAACTGCTCAGCAACATATTTCAGCTACAAGCTGTTAAAATTGTCAATTCGTAAAGTCACGAGCTCATTGGAATATTTGAAAAATTGACGGTATACTGTACATCAAGTAAACACTTAGATTTTACTTTGTGTTGATATTGGTGCCTTTCTCATTATTAAAATCCTATTAATTGACATATTTAAGTATGGGAATGTGTGTTTTGCTAATAAGAAGTATAGAGTGAAAAAGATGATGATTATTATTATTACTATAATAGTTTATGAAATGGTGTATTTTTAACATAAGCCCTTTGAAACATGGCTGGTAGTGGTACACTGTAGGCCTACCAGTACATGTAAACAGAAAGGTGTTTCTTGCAGACCGAGCAGGAAGTACCAGTGACTCGCTCAATACGGAAGTGGTCAAATGATGCAAAAGCTAAACTACAGGACTGTTTTCCTAGCACAGACTGGAATATGTTCCGGGATTAATCTGATGGCATTGAGGAGTATAACACATCAGTCACAAGCTTCATCAGTAAGTGCATTGATGACGTCATCCCCACAGTGACCATACGTACATACTCCAACCAGAAGCCATGGATAACAGACAACATCCTCACTGAGCTAAAGGGTAGAGCTGCCACTTTCAAGGAGCGGGACAATTTTAAATTAACACATTTTTTTATTTAACCTTTATTTAACTATGCAAGTCAGTTAAGAATAAATTCTTATTTATAATGATGGCCTACCCCAGCCAATCCTTAACGACACTGGGCCAATTGTGCGCCACCCTATGGGGACTCCCAATCACAGCCAGTTATGATACAGTCTGGAATCAAACCAGGGTTTGTAGTGACGCCTCTAGCACTGATATGCAGTGTCTTAGACCACTGCGCCACTCGGGAGCCCAATAACCTGGATGCTTATAAGAAATCCCGCTACGCCCTTCGACAAACCATCAAACAGGCAAAGTGCCATTACAGGACTAAGATTGAATCCTAATACATCAGCTATGATGCTCCTCGGATGTGGCAGGGCTTGCAAACTTTTACGGACTACAAAGAGAAGCCAAGCTGCGAGCTGCCCAGTGACAGAAAGCCTACCAGATGAGCTAAACTACTTTTATGAGAGCTTCGAGACAAGCAACACTGAAGCAGGCAAAGCACCAGCTGTTCTGGACAACTGTGTGATCACGCTCTCCGTAGCCGATGTGAGTAGGACCTTTAAACAGGTCAACATTCACAAGACCGCAGGTCCATACGGAATACCAGGACGTGTACTCAGAGCATGCGCTGACCAACTGGCAAGTGTCTTAACTGACATTTTCAGCCTGTCCCTGACCGAGTCTGTCATACCTACATGTTTAACTTCTTATGGCTGCAGGGGCAGTATTGAGTAGCTTGGATGAAAGGTGCCCGTAGTAAATGGCCTGCTCCTCAGTCATAGTTGCTAATATTTGCATATTATTATTAGTATTGGATAGAAAACACTATGAAGGTTCTAAAACTGTTTGAATTATGTCTGTGAGTATAACATAACTCACATAGTTGAGAAATTCCACTTCCTGTTTGGATTTTTTCTGGGAGTGGCAGATTTTCAACCAAGCTCTCATTGAAATTATAGTGAGATATGGATGAGTTTTCACTTCCTACGCCCTCCACTAGATGTCAACAGTCAATAGAATACAATTTGTCTGATGACTAATGTGAAGGGGGGTCGAATGAGACAGGAAATAGTCACCACTGCCACGAGTTGACCATACTTTCACCATGCGCGTTCACAGGGGAAGGACCTGCGTTCCAACGGTCATCTGAAGTCATTTTAATTCTCCGGTTGGAACGTTATTCAAGATGTATGTAAACAACATTCTAAAGATTGATTCAGTACACCGTTTGACATGTTTCTACTGACTGTTACGGAACCTTTGGACATTTCATCACGTTATAGTGGACGCGCTTTGTGACTTTGGAATTGTTTACCAAACGCGCTAACCAAAGTAGCTAATTGGACATAAATAACGGACATTTTCGAACAAATCAAGCATTTATTGTGGACCTGGGATTGCATTCTGATGAAGTTCATCAAAGGTAAGGAAACGTTTATCATGAATTTTCTGGTTTCTGTTGACTCCAACATGGCGGCTAATTTGGCTATTGTTCTGAGCTCCGTCTCAAATTATTGCATGGGTTGCTTTTCCGTAATGTTTTTTAAAAAATTTAACACAGCGGTTGCATTAAGGAGAGGTATATCTATAATGCCATGTGTATAACTTGTATTATCATCTACATTTATGATGAGTATTTCTGTTGAAACGATGTGGCTATGTAAAATCACTTGATGGTTTTGGAACTAGTGAATGTAATGCGCCAATGTAAACTCAGATTTTTTGATATAAATATGAACTTTATCAAACAAAACATGAATGTATTGTGTAACATGAAGTCCTATGAGTGTCATCTGATGAAGATAATTCAAGGTTAGTGATTCATTTTATCTCTATTTCTGCATTTTGTGACTGCTATATTTCGCTGGAAAATGGCTATGCTTATTGTGGTTTGGTGGAGACCTAACATAATTGTTTGTAGTGCTTTCGCTGAAAAGCCTATTTGAAATCGAACACTTTGGTGGGATTAACAACAAGATTAACTTTAAAATGATATAAAACACATGTATGTTTGAGGAATTGTAATTATGAGATTTCTGTGGTTTGAATTTGGCGCCCTCTATTTTCACTGGTAGTTGTCATATCGATCCCGGTAGCGGGATTGCAGCCATAAAAAGTTAAGCAGACCACCATAGTCCCTATGTGAGAATGCTGTTCATTGATTACAACTCAGTGTTCAACAACATAGTAACCTCAAAGCTCATCACTAAGCTAAGGACCGATGACACCACGGTGGTATGCCTGATCACCGACAATGATGAGACAGTCTATAGGGAGGAGGTTAAAGACCTGGAAGTGTGGTGTCAGGACAACAGCCTCTCCCTCAACATGATCAAGACAAAGGAGCTGATTGTGGACTACAGGAAAAGGAGGGGCAAGCACGCCCCCATTCATATCGACCTGGCTGTAGTGGAGTAGGTTGAGAACTTCAAGTTCTATGGTGTCCACATCACCAACAAACTAACACCAAGCCAGTCGTGAAGAGGGCTTGACAACTCCTGTTCGTTCTCAGGAGACTGAAAAGATTTGGCATGGGTCCTCAAATCCTCCTAAGGTTCTACAGCTGCACCATGGAGAGCATCCTGACTGGTTGCATCACTGCCTGGTATGGCACCTGCTTGGCATCTGACCTTAAGGCACTACAGAGGGTAGTGAGTACAGCTCAGTACATCACTGGGGCCAAGCTTCCTGCCATCCAGGACCTCTATACCAGGCGGTGTCAGAGGAGGGCCTTAACATTGTCATAGACTCCAGCCACCCAAGTCATAGACTGTTCTCTCTGCTACCGCATGGCAAGCGGTACCGGGGCGCCAAGTATAGGTCCAAAAGGATCCTTGACAGCTTCTACCTACCTTGACTGCTAGTTGCACTGACCCCCCCTCCCCTTTTTTACGCTGCTGCTACTCTGTTTATTCTATGCATAGTCACTTTACCTCTTCCTACAGTACAAGAACATATTACATAAATTACCTCGACAAACCTGTACCCCTGCACATTGACTCGGAACCAGTACTCACTGTATGTAGCTGTCACATCTGCTCCTGCAACGCCCTCTACTGCTCATCCTGTGTCGCCTTGACCTGCCGCCTCCCCCAGTGCCATTTCCCTCTTTGTGTGTGTGTGCGTGTGTGATTGTGTGGGGGCGGAGACAGATGTGCTGGAGTCAGAGCAGATCCCCACCAGCTGCAACCTGTTCCATAATCAAGACCTCTACTAATACTCAGCCTTGCCACTTCTACGCTGCCAGATTGTAATCTCTGCTCAGTCTACGTTTCTAGCCGTTTGTTACTATTCAGATCCTGATATCATGTTGTGCCTGTTTTCCTTGCTTGACGCTGTTTTCCTCTCCGCTACAGTTCCGCTCTGACTCTGGTCCCTGTCTCCAGTCCCACGTCTCATCATCCTGCTACTCTGTCCTGGATTCCCCACTCTACTACTCCCTTGGATTCCTCTCCGGACCTGCTTACCCTGTCTCAACCCCTCTCGCTCCAGCCTCAGCCTCTGCACCTGATTTCCAGCCACATGCCTGATCTCCCCCTTGTGTTTCAATAAATACCTTTGTTACTTTATCCCAGTCTGCTCGTCTGAGTCTGCTCTTGGTTTCCCCTGTTCCACTCCGCATAACAATAGCCTTGTTATTGTTATTTTATTGTGTTATTATTATTTATTTTTTACTTCAGTTTATTTAAAAAAAAAAAATGTTTTATCTTAAAACTGCATTGCTGGTTAAGGGCTTATAAAAAGCATTTCAGGGTAAAATCCCACGATTCTGGATCAGACTGTTTTTTTTGGGGGGGGGGGGGTTTAAACCTATCCCAAATCTTAACCCTTACCTTAACCATTTTGAATGAGTGCCTAAACGTAAAGGTTTTAACCCTAAACCTTAACCTTAATCATTCGGATTGAGTGCCTGAACTTAACCCCTAACTCTTACATTTTACGTTTGGAGGAATGGAACGATACCTAATTCTGCAGTGAGACTGTGAGAGCTTGTTCCAGTGTAACGAATGTGAAACGGCTAGCTTAGTTAGCGGTGGTGCGCGCTAAATAGCGTTTCAATCGGTGACGTCACTTGCTCTGAGACCTTGAAGTAGTGGTTCCCCTTGCTCTGCAAGGGCCGCAGCTTTTGTGGAGCGATGGGTAACGATGCTGTTGTTGATGTGTGCAGAGGGTCTCTGGTTCGTGCCCAGGTATGGGCGAGGGGACGGTCTAAAGTTATACTGTTACACCAGCACCAGGAGTTCTAGCTTCTATCAGATCAGTTGTAATATTTTTTCCCAGGCCATTGCATGTAATATCTTACATTGATCTGAGAGAGAATCTCTGAAACCTTTGGCGCCATACTTAAGAACATTAGTTCAAGGTTAAGTTTAAGCATCAGCTAATTAAAATTGTTGACGTAGTGTCACGTGATAGAATGTTACAATGTACAGTAGCTGGTCCCATCAGATAACCTGGCACAATTTATCCCTATGCTAATGTCATGACGTTGGCCTGGGGGTAGGTTTATGACAGTCAAAAATACCTCTCCCCCCCTTTTCCTCTCTCTACCCTACTGATGTGACATTTGTCAAATCCTTTGGTTAACATAGAGATTCTGGGAACATCAGAAGGTGGGAGGAAATTGACTATATTCTGGTAATCCGACCAATTGAACATATGCGGTGGTGTCAGTTCGGTTGTC
The DNA here is from genome assembly GCF_045791955.1 of Oncorhynchus clarkii lewisi. Taxonomy (NCBI): domain Eukaryota; kingdom Metazoa; phylum Chordata; class Actinopteri; order Salmoniformes; family Salmonidae; genus Oncorhynchus; species Oncorhynchus clarkii. Next base: position 28,959,509 of record NC_092152.1, read on the forward strand.
ATCTGAGACATTTTCATCAATGATAGGATGACATCAACTCTACAGTGGAAAGTCTGCACATTGTAGTTATCGGATTCACATGGAATTGTTGTTCAATTTAAATGTTTGAATATAAAATTATTGGAGAAAAGATTAAATGTAGTTTTAGCTTCCAAATGAGAGATTTGGGTTTTCAAAAGGTTAGGGCTCTGCTCAATCAGTGGCCCGCCCCTGTGAGGAGACATGGGTTATAAAACTTTTCAAACACACCCTGCTCTCCCTTCCTATATAAAGCCTTGACGAAAATGTAACCTCCTGTTCCGAGGATGTGAGGACGACGGTCCGACGGTCTTATTCACTACAGAAGTGATACCTCCTAGCCGTTGACTTTGCAACAGCAGCTGCAAACATGGGCTAGGAAAGAACAGACAGAGTATCCCGTCTACCACACAATGACGTTATTACAACGTATTCAATTTACCAGCAGACACATGCTTCAAAGGACAAAGGATTCTGTTGGGCAACACGGCCTTCCATCTACCACCAACCTACCGAAGCGCAGCTCAGAGTAAATATTTATTGCATTTTCCTTCTCCAAATGGGCGGTAATTTAGAATGCATAAGATACTATATTCACGATAGAGACATCGCTTCTCCCTTTGTTCCTCAGCCTTTCCGCTCTTTCACTCAAACTCAACCCCCCTTTTCTTTGTGTAACCAGCTGTCATATCTGTTCCGCCCGCTAGGGACGTTTTCCTTTATGATGTCATTTGTAATCAAGGTATGATTTATGCTGTGTATATGTAATTCTGTGTGATTAGTTAGGTATTTAGTAAATACATAATTAAACCCAAGTTTGTATTGCTGATTCAACTTGTTAGCCAGGGTTCGTGAAGATAACACAACTTTCAGATGATACTGAAATAAGGTGACGATTAATATTGACTGCTATTGATGTAAAATATTACTAAGTCTTTAAGAGTTTATTCAGAAGATAACAGCCCTATAAATATTATTTTGTGGTGCCCCGACTTTCTAGTTAATTACATTTACATGATTAGCTCAATCAGGTAATATTAATTACGGAGAAAGGATTTTATAGAATACCATGTCATTCACTTAATCCGGCATAGCCAAAAACGACACTAAGATGACCAGGTGGCAGTGATTATTTCCTATAACAACTTCCTCATCATCCTATCAAAGATCTTAAACTTGTAGACGTGGTAGAACACTTTTTCACGAGAGCGTCCTTAATAGAAGTCAAACAGCACAATCTGCTATTCAAAGTTACTAAAACACGCAAAACATGTCAACTGTACGTTTAGATCACAGTGTAGTGAGCTTGGCTCCTCAAACTTTTCAATTGTTTTCCTTTGAAATGTACAATTACATTGTGATTGTCACTCCTGCTCCCACTCCCCATCTCTGGCGCTTGAGGGCGCCAGGCTGCCCATCACCGCGCACACCTGTCACCATCATTACGAGCATCAGCGCTTCATAGGACTCACCTGGACTCTTTTTCACTTTTTATTGATTGCCTCCCCTATATCTGTCTATTCCTCAGTTTCATCCCCGTGTCAGCATTAATGCCGTTTTGTTTCCCTTGTCCAGACGCTGTTTGAGTTTTGTTTAATTTGGTTATTTATTAAATATTCCTCCCAGTACTTGCTTCTCGTCTCCCAGCGTCTGTCCTCACAGAATGCTGACACCATATTGGAAGCATCAGGGAGTTTTTTGTTTTGGTTGGTGATGTCGGGTACGGTTGCCGCAACGGATGGAACCGGGGATGCCTCAGCTGGCTTGTCAGGCTTCCACGCCTTTAGCTGTCTCGAGAGGTTTTCTTGCCTCGGTTGGCTCGGTATGCTCCCATCCCACGTCATGTCTCAGGCGGCTCGTCAGACTCCAACGCCTCGGCCGGCTTGTTGGGCACCTACGCCAGAGCCGGCCCCTCAGCCGGCCCGTACTGTCACGCCTGCTCCCACTCCCCCTGTCTGGCACTCGAGGGCACCAGGCTGCCCATCATTACGCACACCTGTCATCATCTTTATGTGCATCAGCACTTCATTGGACTCACTTGGACTCCTTTACTTTGTTGATTGTCCCCTCTATATCTGTCTGTTCCTCAGTTTGATCCTCATGTCAGCATTAATGTTGTTTTGTTCCCATTGTACAGACACTGTCCTTGATTTGTTTCATGTCCGTTATTTATTAAATATTCACTCCCTGTACTTGCTTCTCGTCTCCCAGCGTATGTCCTCACAGTGATAGTGTGTTGCAAAGGGAATTACAGCCCAAACCTCGTAAGTAAATATATTTAATAAGGAGCTTTTTGGAGTCCCTCTTTCAGACTGACACATGGGCTACTGCGAAAGGAGTGTAATGTTAGTCCTGCCAGAGTGACGCTCCGACACTTCTCAGAATGGTGCTAATTTAATAAAGTTTCGATCAAAGCTGAATCAATGTCTCACAAGATCAGTTAATGATTCATTTGTATTATTTTATTTTGACGGCTACACTTACATGTACAACTTTTGAAACATTGTTATAATCATCCACTACGACACATATGCCTTACTTGAATAGAGCCTCGAGGATGAGCAGTGAACAGTTGTTTCCTTAACAAAAAAGCTTCATTTGAAGGGGATATGAACCCATGCTTTTCATACCCTAGAGATTCAGAGTTAAGTGTCTTGTTGCTGTACGCCACCTGGGCACAATGTCAATAGTGTCAAATGACAGCTTTTTGACAAATCCACAAGGCTCAAAAAAATGTCTTCAAATGTACATATTGTATAGACATTATTTATCTTTTTCATGTAAAAGCACATGGATGTGTGTGAAAGGGATAAGCAACAATGTGCACTTTTGTGAAAATGTGCAAAAACATGTATTTTGAAGTTTGTTAGTATGTAGTAGCCTTGTCAAGGATAATGCAACATATTGGTAATTGTGATAGACCAACTGGAACAAAAACATAACATTGACTTTGGAGGTTTACAAAATCCCTCTGGTGGCCGAGTTGACCCATTTCAAGATATGCCATTGGTTTATGGAGAAAAGTTTAACATCTTTGATAGGCTGATGAGGAAGTTTTTGCAGGAAATATTCACTGCTACCTGGTGATGTTAGCATTGGGCTAACATGTGCCAGGTTATCTGATGGAACCAGCTACAATGGAACGCAGGGGTATTCAACCTGGGGTCCGGTAAATCTTTCAAAAAGTGAAAAATAAGTACCTACCTACAGTATAAAATAGGAGAATAAATTAATATTGAGCAAATTACACTCATTGGAGCAAATTACACTTGCTGGAGTATCTGAGTCATGGCAAGCGCCGCTGGCTGCTGGTAAGCTTTTTTGTCTTGGACATAAATACATTTTTGTCAATACATGGCTAACCTTTGTTAAACCAGCGAAACAGATGCTATTAGCAAAAATATGTTTGGAGTTACCTAATTGGCTAGGTTAGAGTTTACACTTCCTCTTCCAATTATAATGTGGGGAGGTCAAAATAATAATTAAAATGTTTAATAATAATTAACATTTTCTATCACATTTTTTTAAACCTTAATTTAACTAGGCAAGTCAGTTAAGAACAAATTCTTATTTTCAATGACAGCCTAGGAACAGTGGGTTAGGGGCAGCCTAGGAACAGTGGGTCAGGGCCAGAATGACAGATTTTTACCTTGTCGGCTCGGGGATTCAATCTTGCAACCTTTCGGTTACTAGTCCAACACTCTAACTGTTTCGCTGGTTTAACCTGCCGCCCCGGCACTACATCAGCTTGACACTACGTCAGCTATTTTAATTGGGTGATGTTTAAACTTGACAATTGTTTTTTATGTCCTCAAATATGGCCCAAGCCAGTTCAACAGACAAGAATGGTGTTATTTGGATTTCCCATACTCTTATTACTAAGTACTATGACAACAACACAAACAAGTGTTTCCCTTCAAATACATATCTTCAGCAAAGATGGTAATTTTGTAAATTGAAGTGGACAAACACAATGATCCACATACCGACAAGTGTCCCAAAAGAGGTATTCCGTGTCTCTGTGCCTGAATGTAGATTTCAAGCATAACCTAGAGAAATGGTGTACGTGCAAAGTAAATTAATGTCACAATTACTTTAATGATCCACAATGAACCTGTACAGAAGTTTATCCAAACATCTATATTTCTTGTGCTTACTTTTCTTGAGGTTCCACTGGAGTGTGTGTTTAGAGGATATGCCTGTAGCTACTGCATGGCTCGTCTGTCAGCCACAAACTGGAAACTTTGGCTCTTTCTGATTCAAATCATCCCCACTTTTAAATTAAACCTACAAAAGAGTCCTGAACGCATGTACTTGAAAAATATACTGACATGTTATCCTTTGCATTCAAAAAATACACACACTATCAGCGAATGTTTGGAGAGAGAGGTGAAGGGAGAAAAAAAGGAAAGCAGGAGACTTTCTCGTATTGACTCAGCGGGTGCTATGCCACGCAATTAGTCCAAACGACGGGGAGAGGGAGAGGGAGAGGGGGGAGCGAGTGAGATAACCCTAAAAATGAAAAGCTGTCTGTGGAAAATTTGGAGCGCTTCCCAAAATACACAAACTTTCCCGACGAGCACATTTCTTAGGTATGCTGTAATCTCATATGGCTGGCCTTTTCTGAGCCCCTCCGTGAGACTTCTCTTCTCTCCTCTCCTCTCCTTCTCGGCTTTCCAAACTCTCCTCCCCAGCCCAGACCTCAGAAGTCTGCTTCAACGTCTCTTCATACTCTCAGGCCCCCAGCCCAAAATCCCCCTCCAAAACCCTGTCCACACATGGCAACCATTAGTCAACTCTCTTAAAGCGCAACATTATACCACCAATAGCAGCCTTGCATGAAATTTTGATCACTTAAACCCATCTTAAAGAGGCAGTGGCCACTTTCTGATCCACAACCTCCTTTTCTCCCCCTCTCTCGTTGAATGCTAATGCACATACTTGGACACCCCCAGTTGGACACCCCCTTTCTTCCATCCCAACAAAGCCAAATTATGCTTGTAGCCACTTATGAAGAGCTAAACCATCAAGGGACAATCCAGCAAATGAAAGAAAATAACCTTGTATGAAAAAGAGAATTCAGTAGTGATATTATAGAGCCGTTGTAGAGAATGTAGTTGTATGCAATTTTCTGGTGCATTTATTGCTCATGTTAGGAAATGCAAATGTCAGTATTATTCATCATATGTTTACCTGTACTACTAAATCCTGATATTATATTTGGAGTTTATCAGCTGATCATCAAGACCTTTCTGTAATATTTTCCCAGCTTTTATTAGTTTATGAGCAGTATGAGAAGGAGAGAACATGAAAAGGCAATAGAAAGTACGGCTAGAAGGTGAGAAGAGAAGAGAAGAGAAGAGAAGAGAAGAGAAGAGAAGAGAAGGGGACGGGAGAGAGAAGGAAGGCAGGAGCCAAAGACCCTGCTGAGCTCCCTAGTAAACAATGATTAAGGCACATCTAGCAGTGGCACGCCCGCTCTTCGCCACTCACCTCACACCACACGCTAATTAGCTGAGGCTTTGCTTTTACTGCCGGGTTTGGTGTCATAAAATTAACACATTTTACAAAACAGGACCCAGCACAGGCGATGGTGAAGCTTTTAACAAGTCTCTCCAGGGTGGGAGGAAAGAGAGAGAGAGAGAAATTGGCACAAAAAAAAAACACATATTTCTTTCCATTGGGCCGTGGGATGAAACAGGGATGCAGCTTAAACCCCACCCTCTTCAACATATATATCAACAAATTGGCAAGGGCACTAGAACAGTCTGTAGCACCCAGCCTCACCCTACTAGAATCTGTCAAATGTCTACTGTTTGCTGATGATCTGGTGCTTCTGTCCCCAACCAAGGAGGGCCTACAGCAGCACCTAGATCTTCTGCACAGATTATGTCAGACCTGGGCCCTGACAGTAAATCTCAGTAAAACAAAAATAACTGTGTTCCAAAAAAGGTCCAGTTGCCAGGAACACAAATACAAATTCCATCTAGACAACGTTGCCGTAGAGCACACAAAAAATGATGCATACCTCGGCCTAAACATCAGCGCCTCAGGTAACTTCCACAAAGCTGTGAACAATCTGAGAGACAAGGCAAGAAGGGCCTTCTATGCCATCAAAAATAACATGAAATTTGACATACAAATTAGGATCTGGCTAAAAATACTTGAATCAGTTATAGAACCCATTGCCCTTCATGGTTGTGAGGTCTGGGGTCTGCTCACCAACCAAGAATTCACAAAATGGGACAAACACCAAATTGAGGCTCCGCATTCAAAAAATATCCTCTGTGTACAAACGTAAAACACAAAAAAATGCATGCAGAGCAGAATTAGGCCGATACCTGCTAATTATCAAAATCCAGAAAAGAGCTGTTAAATTCTACAACCACCTAAAAGGAAACGATTTCCAAACCTTCCATAACAAAGCCATCACCTACAGAGAGATGAACCTGGAGAAGAGCCCTTTAAGCAAGCTGGTTCTGGGCCTCTTGATTTTGATCAACTCCCATATCTATTGGGTGAAATACCACAGTGTGCAATCACAGCAGCAGGATTTGCAACCAATGAAGAACAAACACCCTTGTAAATACAACCCATATTTATGTTTATTTATTTCCCCTTTAACTATTTGCACAACGTTACAACACTGTATAAAGACACAATGTGACATTTGAAATGTCTCTATTATTTTGTAACTTGTGTCAGTGTAATATTTACTGTTCACTTTTTATTGTTGATTTCACTTTTGTTTATCCATTGCTTTGGCAATGTAAACATATGTTTCACATGCCAATAAAGCCCCTAGAATTGAGAGAGAGAGGCAGACAGAAAGAGTGAGAGAGAGTGAGAGAAAGAAAGAAAGATAGACCAGGGGTCCAAGTCCTGCAGCCATTCACCGTGTGGTCATTCACAGAAAAAGGAGAGAGAAATAAAGGAGAGAAGGAGAGAGATAGGAAAGAAAATGAAGGAAAGTGAAGTAGAGCTAAAGAGGGGGGATTAGGGCTACATGTGGAGCTGTTTATCCTGAGAAACACAGGGAGGAGAGATAAAGCTCCAGTAGGCCCCACATGGCCCCATTGCCAGGGGAGCAGATTACCCTACCCTACCTTACTGCCTGGTGCCCAGCACATGAATAGGATTTAAGGAAAAGTAGATTTAGCTGAACTTTCCCCTTCCATTCATCGCCTTTGTCAAGGCAGAATTTCCCCCATTCTCAGGGTGGGCAACAGCTGGGCATGGGTTAGAGGTGAGAAGGGTTTGGGAGAAGGGCTGGCGGCTGGCGACTGGCATGGATTGGGATGGTGGGGTTGGCATGGGAGGCAGAGTATTTAGATTAAGAAGCACATGGTAATGAATAGAAGGGATTTATAATGAACAATCAGTCTTAGTTATAGAGAACGAATCCAGAATCACCTCGGCACAATTAGACAGACTGGACTGAATGGAGCCATACAATAGCTCTGTTTATTCACACACTTGTATTGTGATGCAGAGGAGGCACTATAGCAGTTTTCTAGTGTACATACAGCATACTGTCTAACTCCTAAATACAGCAACAGCTTGATTAAGTTATTATGAACATTGTGGTTTTTCCAGCCAATCAAAATTAAGGCTGTCTGAAAGAGACATCACCAGAACCTCTTGACTTGAGAGGAATATCTCAACAATGTTGCGGTCAAGCTACAACATCCTCTACATAGGTACACAGCAGTGGAGGCTCTTCAGAGGAGAAAGGGGAGAAAACATTTCAGCAAAATAGATAAAACTACTAAATATGTTAATGTCACCAAATACAGTGCATTCGGAGAGTATTCAGACTCCTTGACTTTTTACACATTTTGTTACATTATAGCCTTGTTCTAAAAGTGATTTAAAAAATATTTTGTTCCTCATCAATCTACACACAATACCCCATCATGACAAAACAAAACAGTTTTTTTTAAATGTTTGCACAAATATGATATTTACATAATTATTCAGACCCTTTACTCAGTACTTTTTTGAAGCACCTTTGGCAGCAATTACAGCCTCAAGTCTTCTTGGGTGTGATACTACAAACTTGGCACACCTGTATTTGGGTAGTTTCTCACATTCTTCTTTTTAGCTCCCTCAGGTTGGATGGTGAGCATCGTTGCACCGCTATTTTTAAGGTTCTCCAGAGATGTTAGATTGGGTTCAAGTCCAGGCTCTGGCTGGGCCACTCAAGGATATTCAGAGACTTTTCCCAAAGCCACTCATGCGTTGTCTTGGCTGTGTGCTTAGGGTCGTTGTCCTGTTGGAAGGTGAACCTTCACCCCAGTCTGAGGTCCTGAGTGCTCTGGACAGGTTTTCATCAAGGATGTCTCTGTACTTTGCTCCATTCATCATTCCCTCGATCCTGACTAGTCTTCCAGTCCATGCCACTGAAAAACATCCCGCAGCATGATGCTGCCACCATCCTGCTTCACTGTAGGGATGGTTCCAGGTTTCCTCCAGACGTGACACTTGGCATTCAGACCAGAGAATCTTGTTTCTCATGGTCTGAGAGTCTTAAGGTGCCATTTGGCAAACATTTACTGAGGAGTGGCTTCGTCTGGCCACTCTACCATAAAGGACTGATGGGTGGAGTTCTGCAGAGATGGTTGTCCTTCTGGAAGGTTCTCCCATCTCCACAGAGGAACTATGGAGCTCTGTCAGAGTGACCATCAGGTTCTTGTTCACCTCCCTGACCAAGGCCCTTCTCCCCCTATTGCTCAGTTTGGCCAGGCGGTCATCTTTAGGAGTCTTGGTGGTTCAAAACTTCTTCCATTTAAGAATGATGGAGGCCACTGTGCTCTTGGGGACCTTCAATGCTGCAGACATTTTTTGGTACCCTTCCCCAGATCTGTGCCTCAACACAATCATGTCTCGGAAATAATGGCTTGGTTTTTGCTCTGACATGTACTGTCAACTGTGGGATCCTATATAGACAAGTTAAGTTCAAAGCAATTCGAAGTAAATCATTCCACTGTCCAATGGTCATCTACAAATAGAAAAAAATCCAGACCACTGGCAATCTACCAAGGACAGGTCGTCCCACCAAATTCAACCCTAGAGCTGATCAAAAGATGTCATAGAAGTCTCTAAAAACCCCGGTGTAACACGAAGGGATCTACATTTCTCTCATGCGACAATCATTGTCGAAGTGCATGAGTTGATTGGCCGCAATGCCAGACGCTGTGTTTGGCGAAAACAAAACACTGCCTTTGAACAGAAGAACCTCAAACCAACCGTAAAGCATGGAGGCGGTAGAATTATGGTTTGTGGCTGCTTTGCTGCCTCAGGGCCTGGACAACTTGACATCATTGAGTCAACCATGAATTCCATATTGTGCAAGAAAATTCTTGAGGACAATGTGAGGCCATTTATCAAAAAGTTCAAACTTAACCGAACATAGATCTTGCAACAGGACAATGAATCAAAACACACAAGCAAAGCTACAACAGAATGGCGCAAAAAGAAGAAATGGAAGGTTATGGAATGGCAGAGTCAAAGCCCAGATCTCGATCCTGTCTAAATGCTGTGGGGGGACTTGACGCGGGCCGTGCATGAAGAAATGCAAGGTTATGGAATGGCAGAGTCAAAGCCCAGATCTCAATCCTGTCTAAATGCTGTGGGGGACTTGACGCGGGTCGTGCATGAAGAAATGGAAGGTTATGGAATGGCAGAGTCAAAGCCCAGATCTCCATCCTGTCTAAATGCTGTGGGGGGACTTGACGCGGGTCGTGATGAAGATATGGAAGGTTATGGAATGGCAGAGTCAAAGCCCAGATCTCCATCCTGTCTAAATGCTGTGGGGGGACTTGACGCGGGTCGTGCATGCAAGAAAGCCTTAGAACATGACACAGTTGAAGCAGTATTGTAAGGAAGATTGGGCAAATATTCCTCCCAGTCGACGTAAGAGATTGATAGACAGTTACAAGAAATAGCTACCTGAAGTTATTTCAGCTAAAAGGTGTTACACTAGCTATTGAAACTAGAGGTGTACTAGTGGTTGGGCCAGTAACCAAAAGGTTGCTAGATCGAATCCCCGAGCTGACAAGGTAAAAATCTGTCGTTCTGCTCCTGAACAAGGCAGTTAACCCACTGTTCCTAGGCTGTCACTGTAAATAAGGATTTGTTCTTACTTTTTCATACGACTGTTTATCAAAGCATTATCTAAATTGCGGTTGGGTATCCGCCATATAAGTGACGGGGGAAGTGTTTATTTCTTTATGCAATTATATCAAGCAATTTTACCATTTATAAAATCCTCATTTTTTTTCAATGCAGACTTGCTCAAAAATAAGTTATCCAATGGATTATAATCATTTTCTGGTAAAGAAGAAAAAGAAAAAGAAAGGTGGCTTATTGAAGTACATCATTTTGCAACATCATAGGTAAGCTCTGGCCATCGTGTTCGAGCTCGAAAAAGGGAATTTCTACTGGTGTGGGCGTTTAACTTTCCTTGAAGATTACAGTACATGCAACTACTCACACAGTTAAATCAGATATTCCGGCGTTAACCACTATGTCCATTCGATTTTTCTCATTAATTTCTTCACTTCTTCTTTCCCTGTGTGGCTGCATATTAAGAGGCACAGCCTCATTCTATTTTTGAAATGTTCTGAAACGATGTTTGCATATATTTGCATACCCAAGTGCAAATTGAGCCGTGAATATGCAAATGCTGAGCTGATGTCTGTGGCAGCCTCCGCTCGTTTACACACACACACACACACACACACACACACACACACACACACACACACACACACACACACACACACATACACACACACACACACACACGCACACACACACACACACACACACACACACACACACACACACACTCACACACACTCACACACACACACTCTAAATTTGCAGTGTACTACAGGCACAGAGAAAACTAACAGTTTAGTGCAGCATTAGAAAATGGTCCATTTGCACCTCGTATTGGCTTATTTACACAGTATTTTCTGGGTGTATCTGTTGATGTGCTAGCTTGTATATTTTTCCATTGCCTCATTAAGGACTGAGAGGGATTGCGTACCCGTGTAAAGGTCCCCTGGCTGACACTTCGACTAGACGCCAGATCACGCTCAGTGCAGCCAGCCAATCAAAATAAATTCTGATTTAATTTGTTTACTGTATCTGTAACTGAGGACTCTCTCGCCTCCCTCCTCTCTCTATCCCCCTCTCTCTCCACCCTCCTCTCTCTCTCTTCACCCCTCTCTCTTTCCGCTTCTTTCTCTCCTTCCTTTAACCTTAGAGGCATGTGACATCACAGCTTTATACTGTAATGAGGACACTCAGAACAGTGTCAGCTTTATGGGCTGAAGTTGTAGTTGTTGTTGTGGTGGGGAAGGGAGGTTAGAACTATAGCACACTGTCCACACTGCGTAACTTATCTGGGCCCTGAGGAGTGCATCCTGCACACTACCCGAACCGTTAGGGTTGTCTTTCACATCTCACTGAGATCAGGGGTTAGCCTTGTGGATTGTCAGATTGCGACCTTGTGGTCACCATGGCTTACCTACAGGAAATTACACTGTGTTTCTGTATTAGTGAAAATGCCAGACGTAAAATTACTTAGGCAAATTTGTGGTACCATATCTTATCTTCAAATTAGCTTCAGTGACTAACAGAGATTAACCTCATCAAATATTTTTATTTTTGACAAAACATTTTCAAACATTTAAATCTGCAACTTTGTGTAAGCCCAATGAGTCATATCTTCCTTCCTGAGGTAGATTTTCAATAGGCCACTGATTAGAGTTGCTCCAACATTGGTAGTCCTTCATCCAGGCCTAAATGGCTTACGTTTCAGTCACTGCATAGGCGATGGGCATCCTGTCTTTGCAAAGACATTATTGAATAAGAAGCAAAACAACGGTTTAATTAGAAAGAAAGAGAAAACTAATCTTGCCTTTTACGTTTTCAATTAGTCCAATTAGAGGCAGAGTGGATGAACAGAGAGAGAGAGACACAATGGGACCAGTGTTCCTGGCAGCGTTTGCTTTCTCTAGTGCACTCTGGGTTTTCAGATGTCTCCCAGTCTTTTTTCCGAATCTGTGACTCCATTTCAGATCTCAGTAGGGTTTCCGAACAAAGACGGCAAAATCGGCACATGCACTCCAGAGAAATGATGCTAGAGAAGGGAAAACAACACAAATCCTTATCATGACGTTCAGGTCCCCCGAGCCCCAGATTAAAAACTCATTCATTTGTTAAATATTTGACACATCTATGCTTGAGCCTTGAGCTTAGGGATTTGCTTAGTACTTCATCTCAACTTGTGTGGGAGAAATACCACCCAATGATACTGGCACATAAAGACTGGTGAACATACGAACACACATGCACATAGGAATCCACATGCTAGACACATACTTTAACATACTAGCAATGGTATCGTCAATGGCTTCTAATGCTAGACAGTGTTAGAAAAGTTTTCACTCTATGTCCTGTAAAGTATGACTTCTATATATTATATAGGCCTAATTGTATATTACTGTAAGCATAGTACATTTTGTTCCTTAAAGTTGCTCAATTTCAAGTCATCATTCCTCCAGCTCCCTCCATCTCTGTAAGGTAGGTCAGGCACTTAACAGGGCTTGTGGTGCCCACTCACACTACGCTGTGCTTAGCCCAAACAGGGGCCTAGGTTTCCAGAGGCAGCTACAGTCTCCGGGTGTACAGGCGCTGAGACCAGCATGCCTTAACCTGAGTGGAATGGTGAGACAGAACACTTTGAATGTTCAAAAGCAATTAGTCCCTGGCCGGGGCGGCAGGTAGACTTGTGGTTAGGGCATTGGACTAGTAACCGAAAGGTTGCAAGATTGAATCCCCAAGCTGACAAGGTGAAAAAACTGTCATTCTGCCCCTGAACAAGGCAGTTAACCCACTGTTCCTAGGCCATCATTGAAAACTGACTTGCCTAGTTAAATAAAGATACAAAATAAATACATAAAGGTTAAAGCAAGGACTAGAGGCAGAATGGAGCACCCATGAAGGAACAGGATGAAAGACAAGAAGAAAAAGATCAGACCTTAAAGCCATTACACTCTTAGAACAAAGAGTTCCAAAAGGGTTCTTGAGCTGTCCCCACAGGAGAACCCTTTTAGGTTCCAGGTAGAATCCTTTTGGGTTCCATGTAGAACCCTCTGTGGAAAGGGTTCTACCTGGAACCAAAAAGGGTTCTTAGAAGGGTTCTCCTACGGGGAAGCCAAATAACCTTTTTAGGTACTAGATAGCACTTGTTTTCTAAGAGGGTACGCCTACCCCAAAAATCATTATCGGGGGACAAAGCAGCTTTCCAGCTTCATTCCTGGATGGGAATAAAAGGAGGGGTTACAGGATTTGGGGGTAATTGTGGAGGAGAGGATGGAGGGTAGCGTAATTAGATGATCACAAACTGTACCGGCAGCTCAGTTTTCACTCTGTTGTCCAAATTACAAACCGTCATATTTTTTAAGTCATGCTGATATTCTTTCGTCCCCGGCAGCTGCCAAGAACAACTGAGACCGGGCTTATCTTGGCGTCCGATCAAAAAGAAGGATCCAGATCCAGTCACACAGCAACTGAAAACATTTACACAGCTGGGACCTGGGGCCGCCCATCTGACAAGCCCTGAAGTAGGCAAGGGAGAGAGGGTGGCAGGAAGAGAGGGAGGCAGGGAGATATGGAGAGAGGTAGGGAGATATGGAGAGAGGTAGGCAGAAAGGAGGGAGGCAGGGAGAGAGAGAGGTAGGGAGATATGGAGAGAGGTAGGCAGAAAGGAGGGAGGCAGGGAGAGAGGGAGGCAGGGAGAGAGAGAGGTAGGGAGAGAGGGAGGCAGGGAGAGAGAGAGAGAGAGGTAAGCAGAAAGGGGGAGGCAGGGAGAGAGAGAGGTAGGGAGAGAGGGAGGCAGGGAGAGAGAGAGGTAGGCAGAAAGGAGGGAGAGAGAGAGGTAGGGAGAGAGGGAGGCAGGGAGAGAGAGAGGTAGGGAGAGAGGGAGGCAGGGAGAGAGAGAGGTAGGAAGAGAGGGAGGCAGGGAGAGAGAGAGGTAGGGAGAGAGGGAGGCAGGGAGAGAGAGAGGTAGGGAGAGAGGGAGGCAGGGAGAGAGAGAGGTAGGCAGAAAGGGGGGAGGCAGGGAGAGGGATTGGAAGCCCAGGGTCCAGGTGCTGTTGTGGAATGCAGGAGGTCTGGGGTGGGGCAGGGGATAAGGCCCACCCTCCCCCAACACTAGTCCCAACAACCATGTACACCCTCCCTGCACAGTCTCACAGAAAAAAACCCACATGGAGACAAGCACACACGCACGCACACACACACACATCCATTCCACACCACATCTATAGAGCATGTGGATTGGCGAGTTGGTCACTGGGTGATGTTGTTGCGTACCCCCGTCTTTGTGCACTTTGTCCAGTGAAGCAGTTTGGAGATCTGTGTCTCCATGTTCGTGTTTATGCACCGATGAGAAAATGTTTGCATTTCTTTAGATGTCGTAGTCATAAACAATAAAAACATTTTGATGAGTTTCCAGACATACTGTAAGTTTTATAATGTTTGTGAAACATTTCATACATTTATGTACACTTGAGGATAGGTTATGTGTACACTCAGAACACTGTGTATTTTGGAGACATGTGCAGCATGCATTTATTTGTGTAAGGATTGTTTTCCCTTGTACTGTAATATTATTATTATAACTAACTATTACTATACTGGTTGATCATTTCCACGGTAGTATGACTCAAGTTTTTCTAGGCATGCTAGGAAAACTCTACATGCTAAAAATAAATTACGTTCTGAAATCCAAAAGCTGATTTTATTATTGTTGTTGTTTTTATGGAGACTGTAATAGTTGATTGCATTAGCATCTGAGTGCATACCTATACATGCAAATAGATGTTAATAAAATTGTCATCTGTCGCTGTTCCTGAGAAAAATTGCAGCGCACAAAGAGAGAGAAAGCTAATTACTTTATGTATTAGACTGAATAAGAGCACACACAGAGAGAGAGAGCTAATTACTCGATGTATTAGACTGAATTAGAGCACACAGAGAGAGAGAGAGAGAGAGAGAGAGCTAATTACTCTATGTATTAGACTGAATTAGAGCACACAGAGAGAGAGCTAGTTACTCTATGTATTAGACTGAATTAGAGCACACAGCGAGAGAGAGAGTTAATTACTCTATGTATTAGACTGAATTAGAGCACACAGAGAGAGAGAGCTAGTTACTCTATGTATTAGACTGAATTAGAGCACACAGAGAGAGAGAGAGAGAGAGAGAGAGAGAGAGAGAGAGAGCTAATTACTCTATGTATTAGACTGAATTAGAGCACACAGAGAGAGAGCTAATTACTCTACGTATTAGACTGAATTAGAGCACACAGAGAGAGAGAGCTAATTACTCTATGTATTAGACTGAATTAGAACACACACAGAGAGAGCTAATTACTCTATGCATTAGACTGAATTAGAGCACACAGCGAGAGAGAGAGTTAATTACTCTATGTATTAGACTGAATTAGAGCACACAGAGAGAGAGAGCAAGTTACTCTATGTATTAGACTGAATTAGAGCACACAGAGAGAGAGAGAGAGAGAGAGAGAGAGAGAGAGAGAGCTAATTACTCTATGTATTAGACTGAATTAGAGCACACAGAGAGAGAGCTAATTACTCTACGTATTAGACTGAATTAGAGCACACAGAGAGAGAGAGCTAATTACTCTATGTATTAGACTGAATTAGAACACACACACAGAGAGCTAATTACTCTATGCATTAGACTGAATTAGAGCACACAGAGAGAGAGAGCTAATTACTCTACGTATTAGACTGAATTAGAGCACAGGGAGAGAGAGCTAATTACTCTGTGGATTAGACTGAATTAGAGCACACAGAGAGAGAGCTAATTACTCTATGTATTAGACTAAATTAGAGCACACAGAAGTACATTGTGTTCAAATGAGACAGGGACTGTTTCTCACTCTTGGCAGCCATTCCTTTTCCCACTCGATGATGAGGGGAAAATAATAATAATACCATTTTTATTTTGTATTATTGGCCCATCCACCACTGGGTTAGGTTTAAACAGTACAAATCTTCAATCCAGAGTCCAGGTAAGGGGGGGGTAGACGGTGGTATGGGAAACCTATGGAGGGGTACTCTTTAAGTGGCGAGGAGGGAAAAAGGCAATGAATCCCAGGTTTTCTTGACCCCTCATGACCTGCTCCTGGTAACTCCAAAACCCCAGAGGTGCAATGACATCACTCGCTCATTCAGAGACAGTCCCAGACGCTCGTTGTATATGCATACTTAAACACATGCACTCTCATGCTTACACACCATTGCACACACACACACTCACATACACGAAGCCATTATGCTCCATTCCAAATGTGCGTATGTATTTGAAGGCTCGCCACCATGGAAACAAGAGAAGGGTGGGCAGGAAGCTCCTCTAACTGGAACCAGATACCATTTTTACACACATATACCTTCTTCTCTTCTTCTCTCTCTGACATGCTCATGAAAGCTAGCCATGAGAAAGGCATGGCTCTCTGAAAGGTAGACACATGAACCCATACAACCAGGACCTAAAGCCTCTAACACCCCATAACTTTTTCCCTGCCCCTGTTTCAATGGGTAATCCCATAAAAAGGGCGTATTTCTGAAAGATAATAACAAGAGAACAAAATATGAAATATCTCAGCACACATACTTACTGACATCTAAAGGACTGTTCTACAAGGCCATATGTAGAACTTCACCCTCAAATTCAAAAATTATTGCCAAACTATCCCCCAATGAAGGATTAGGTAGCCAGTAAATAAGGGAATATGTTTTTATTGGTGTAATATTCCAGCCTCCTATGTTGCATATAATGTCAATTGTATTTTGTATTTCTTTATGTGTACCATAGCTCTCTACACTACATCATATGCAGCAATGTGTTCATACAATGCTATTACTACAATAACAACATTAATACACAGATACGAGAGTGACTCAATGTAAAGTGCTACCAAATTGGCCACAACATTTGTAAACTATTTTCATTCCTCCACAGTTGAGAATTAAAGCACACTGTACACACACCCACGTACTATTCTTAGTCAAATGTAGTATTGTAATAATGTCATGCAATAATGGAGCAATGCACAATGTTTTGTTTGATGTATTGTTTTATCTCTGTGTGGACCCCAGGAAGAGTAGCTGCTGCCTTGGCAACAGCAAATGGGGATCCTAATAAAATACTAAATACTAAAAGTGATTTCCTTTGTCTGCATTTTCTTCCCAGTCCCATTGAGACCCAGAGAGAGATGGCTTAGTTAAGTAATGGAGCTCTATGAAGTGTTGGAGCATCTCCTTTCTGTCCCTCTGGACCAAAGGAAACTGAGGTGACCTCTCCATGTTTGAACTGAGGAGAAAGATGTGTGTAGAGCTATGTGAAAGGACAAACACTCCGCACAGCAGGCTGCTACTGCCAGGTGGATTAAGACTGTGGAGAAGAGAGAGACAGACTGGCAGTGAGGCAGTCGGAATGTAGAATGGTGTCATTCTGTAGGCATGTTGGGCGGTATTCATGTGTCCTGACTTAGAATAGTAAAAATGATTTAATATTGATCTTTATCCTTATCAAACTCAACCTCATCATTACGATCCTGATATTTTCACTGAACACTAAAATAAAAGTCAAATAGTCCTCTTTTTCTGTAACGATGTACGCTGAGAGTCGGGAAGCAAGTTCAGGGAGTAAATACACTTAGTAAATGAACAAAACAAGAAACAAACAGCGCACCAACATGAAACAGCAACAACGACAACTGGGGAAGAAACCAAAGGGAGTGACATATAAAGGGCAGGTAATCAAGGAGGTGATGGAGTCCAGGTGAGTGTCATTATGCGTGTAACGCTGGTGACAGGTGTGCGCCCTAACGAGCAGCCTAGTGACCTAGAGGCCGGAGAGGGAGCACACGTGGCCATTTTCATTTGATCTTATTTTATTCAACAGAAGAGGGGCAGAATTAAGAGGTGAAGAAAAAAAGGTGTCTGGTGCGCAGTGCTAATTGTACTGACTATCGGATGGGTGTAATAGTGCTTTACGGGTTACGCGGTGGGTAATAACGTGACAGTGCGTTTAGCTCCAAATCATGCGGAAGGCACGCGCTGCGCTGCGCTGGCTCTGGCAGAAAGGACCGCTCAATTAGAGAGCAGATTTAAGATGAGAGCGCTGATTCCCCAGCCCAATTAATTAACTCTAGGAGAGAGGAGAGGGAGAGGAGCGGCTGGACCAGGAAGTGCCCAACAGGGACCCTCGCTACCGCTCTCTGTGCCTCGCCCCCCTGCTCTATCTTTCCCTTGTTCTTTTCCCCTTTCTGACCTTTATCTTCTACCAATATATTTTCCTCTTAATTTGACCCTTCCTTTGTCTGTTGCTACTGTCTGTCTCACTCACAGTGTGCTATAGAACATGTCTGTCTCACTCACAGTGTGCTATAGAACATGTCTGTCTCACTCACAGTGTGCTATAGAACATGTCTGTCTCACTCACAGTGTGCTATAGAACATGTCTGTCTCACTCACAGTGTGCTATAGAACATGTCTGTCTCACTCACAGTGTGCTATAGAACATGTCTGTCTCACTCACAGTGTGCTATAGAACATGTCTGTCTCACTCACAGTGTGCTATAGAACATGTCTGTCTCACTCACAGTGTGCTATAGAACATGTCTGTCTCACTCACAGTGTGCTATAGAACATGTCTGTCTCACTCACAGTGTGCTATAGAACATGTCTGTCTCACTCACAGTGTGCTATAGAACATGTCTGTCTCACTCACAGTGTGCTATAGAACATGTCTGTCTCACTCACAGTGTGCTATAGAACATGTCTGTCTCACTCACAGTGTGCTATAGAACATGTCTGTCTCACTCACAGTGTGCTATAGAACATGTCTGTCTCACTCACAGTGTGCTATAGAACATGTCTGTCTCACTCACAGTGTGCTATAGAACATGTCTGTCTCACTCACAGTGTGCTATAGAACATGTCTGTCTCACTCACAGTGTGCTATAGAACATGTCTGTCTCACTCACAGTGTGCTATAGAACATGTCTGTCTCACTCACAGTGTGCTATAGAACATGTCTGTCTCACTCACAGTGTGCTATAGAACATGTCTGTCTCACTCACAGTGTGCTATAGAACATGTCTGTCTCACTCACAGTGTGCTATAGAACATGTCTGTCTCACTCACAGTGTGCTATAGAACATGTCTGTCTCACTCACAGTGTGCTATAGAACATGTTTGACATTGACTAACTTGTTCATATAATTAACAAATGATTGTTCACCCAGATGACCACAATGAAAAACCACCCCTTCTATCCAGCAAAACCTTATATATGGGTTTTGTTATTGTAAATCCTAAACGCAAATGTTATTACTGTTTGATGACGCCATATTGATATAATGGCATCTTTCCCTTGGCTGATAACCACCACAATACAGACACAACTTTTCATTTGTAATCCCGGCCTAAGAAAATACCAATTTGTAAAATATACATATTTATTATGGGCTGTGGCCTATACCTGAGATGCTTGTCAATAAGCAGGGCCCTGAATATATTGTGTCTGGACCCATGACCCTGCCTTTCTGACTGTCAGATAACTTGCGCTATTGCAGCCACAATCCAGTGGCCATCTATCAAAAACACAGCAAACGTCAATATCCTATGTTTGTCCCAAAACTCTGAAAATGACCCATGTTAGAGGGAGGGAGATAGAAAGGAATCGATGTAGGTTAGAGAGGGAAGGGCCAGCCTCTCTCCTCTGTGCTGTATGATTTTTTGATGCCCTGCCTTGTTTAAGAGCCAGACTATCAATTACGATGTAAATAGGGTCTAGGTGATTGTTGTCATGGTGTGCAGGGTTGCGGTCCAATTAGATCCAGCCCAGACTAATGTGCTAATATGTTACATAATTGGTGTTGGAGGCTATTTCTATTTGAGTCTCACGTTGACTAATACAGTGCATCAACATAATCTTATCTGGGCAACAGAATGTAGATTCAGTATGGAAGCCTCTATATGTAAATGTTATATTTTTTCATGTATAACATATTTAATGTATACATGTATTTTTAACATCTATTTTTAGAAATCATGTTCTTTCCTGTGGTCTGTTTGAGCGTGAAAGGCTTCCAAGGCTAGATAACACCAAACCTGTTTTCTGCTGCCAGTTCTAGAGATGAGAAGGAAACTAAAGCGTTACAGAGAAAGAAAAGGAGAAGCAAATACAAGAGGGAAAGAATGAGTGATGAGAGATTGTAAATGAAAGGGACGGAGCGAAGACTGAGTATAGACTGAGAAAAGAGTCAGGAATGGGACAGAGGAAGAAGGAAAGGAGAGTAGAGACAAAGATAGCTGGAAAGAGAGAGAGAGAGGGGGAGAGAGATAGAGAGAGGGCGAGAGGAGATGGGGAGAGAGAGAGAGGGGGAGAGAGATAGAGAGAGAGGGTGAGAGGAGATGGGAGAGAAAAAGAGCGAGAGGAGATGGGAGAGAGAAAGAGCGAGAGAGAGAGAGAGAGAGAGAGAGAGAGAGGGAGGTAGAGAGA
Organism: Oncorhynchus clarkii lewisi; assembly: GCF_045791955.1. Taxonomy (NCBI): domain Eukaryota; kingdom Metazoa; phylum Chordata; class Actinopteri; order Salmoniformes; family Salmonidae; genus Oncorhynchus; species Oncorhynchus clarkii. The sequence continues at coordinate 28,980,143 of NC_092152.1, forward strand.
GAGAGAGAGAGAGAGAGAGAGAGAGAGAGAGAGAGAGAGAGAGAGAGAGAGAGAGAGAGAGAGAGAGAGAGAGAGAGGAGTATGAGGCTGCTGCCTGGAAAGGCGATTAGTATTCATGCAGGGTAGCGCTCCAGAGAGGATTAATGGACTCTGATGCCTAATATCCTGGAGAACAATTAATTTGCCCACAGTTTTGTCATGGTTGAAAGTCAAATGCTGGAACAGATCGATGCGCACAGCCGCCAGTGGAATCTCAGCAGCCCCTTCTGCCGGGCGCAGAATTTTAATTTCATCATCATCATTTTCCCCGGCTGCCACCCCCGACGAAGCTTTCCCTGACATGGCTGAGAGCCACCGCACCCCCCCAGCCTGATAGCACTGCACACACACAAACATTAAATACACACACACACACACAGATCAAATACACACACATACACACACACATAAAATACACACATAAAATGCACTTGCACATACAAACACACATACACAAAAGCTATGTTTGATACAGAAATACACAGGGTTGAATACACCACACAAATAGTCCAGTACACATGGGCCGACAGGAACACATCAATGGCATTTTCAATCTCCTCCCTTTTCTAACTGTATGGATAACCAGTGTAATGGGCAATATTTCAAATTAATAAAGTTATTTTTCAGTTTAGAGAGATGAACACAATGCTTAGCATATTTATGTGTTTTCTCTTTCTCTAATAAACATGCTTGCCAGTGTTCTGATAATGCCAGGTGTGGGTTGATGGTTACTAGACTCGACACTGTATATTATGGTGTGATTGACACCAGACTGCAGGTCCAGGGACGCTGATTGTTGCTGTATCCTGTGAAACACTGTGATTCTGTAGCAGCTGACAAAGTTCTTTTGACGTCCTAAAGGCCTCTCGGGGTAATGTTTTACTGAGCATTTGTTGCTGTGTAATTAGGATATAAGGGCCTAGTTAGACATTATTCTCTGCTCCTGTGTGGGATATTGTGCTCCCTGTTTGTAAACTTGTATTAAACCGAGTTGATTTATGATTGACTATATCCGTGACTGCTCTTCTCTATTGTTCACCTGAAAAAAAACGTTTCAACCAGCACCACTTTTATTGGTTTAGTGCATACCTAATTTGGTCACTTCCTTTAGGCCTGCCTGTCTCTCTGTCACTCATCACAATGGTGTGATGTTGTGCTTTATTGTAGAATTCCCATCCAAGGGTTGAGTGGAATGATGATAAAGGAGAATATGTAGTCACCAGACTCAATAATAAACCAACAGGAAGATGATCAGAAATATGCAAAACGGAGGATTTTGGTAAGCCAAACCAAATATCATCAATAACACCATCACACGGTGGATATCACCGTTGGCAACGCAGTGTTCATCATCACAGCGTCATGGCCAGGGGCAGTGAATATTTCATCAGGGATGCAGATGTGTCAATTAAAGAAACACAGAGACAACGTAACGCAGCCAGATCCCAGATGCCTCTCCTCAGCCTGCACGGCTTGGTGCTTTATCAGTCTTTTGGTTTCTCTGCTCGGCCTTGCTCAAGGATTTCCTCATTAGCACAGTAATACAACACCAATCAGAGGGACGCTGGAGACAGTCGGTAGGCAGAAGAGGGAAAAAAATGACAATGTGTGTTCGGAGACCATGCGTCAGCTTGGTGTATGTGTAAGGGGTGGATCAAATCTACTGTAATGTCATGATGTTATCGCCTGAAGAAAGTGATCATTCAGTTTGATCTGATCACTGACTGGCCTCTGTACTCATTTAGCAACTCCTAGCCTTTTCCAGTTCCTGGGCTTTTGTCACAGAGTTCTGCTCAGGGGAGGGGAAAGAATCACAGACATCATTATGTGAATTATTAAAGAAGCTGGTGCTAATTTATTTAATGAATTAAGAGGAGTCCGGCGGGGGGTATTTCAATAATAGAGTACTGTTAATAGTGGTTTAATAGGGATTGCAAACACTGATTGGGTAATTACATCTCAGCTGTCCCCATGCTGCCTGCCTGGCTCACTCCTGGTCCTGGGTGACAAGAGAAAGGAGGGGGACTGTGGAGAACCTGTTTCACCACACGGTTGGCTGCAGTACACACCTCAACATAAAGTCCTCCTTACCATCCAGCCACAGGAGAGCTGTGAGATTACTGAGGGAGTCAAGATGCCACAGAATCATGGAATAAATACACACACACAAACATACACTGAGGGTACCAAACATTAAGGACACCTTCCTAATAGTCAGTGTCACCCCCCCCCCCCCCCCCCCCCCCCCTTTTGTCCCCAGAACAGCCTCAATTCGTTGGGGCATGGACTCTACAAGGTGTTGAAAGTGTTCAAAAGGGATGCTGGCCCATGTTGACTCCAATGGTTCCCACAATTGGCTGGATGTCCTTTGGGTGGTGGACCATTCTTGATACACACAGGAAACTGTTGAGCGTGAAAAACCCAGCAGTGTTGCAGTTCTTGACACAAAACGGTGCGCCTGGTATCTACTACCATACCCCATTAAAAGGCACTTAAATATTATGTCTTGCCCATTCACCCTCTGAATGGCACACATACCCAATCCATGTCTCAATTGTCTCAAGGCTTACAAACCCTTCTTTAACATATCTCCTCCCCTTCATCTACACTGGTTGAAGTGGATTTAACAAGTGACACCAATAAGGGATCATAGCTTTCACCTGGATGCACCTGGTCAGTCTATGTCATGGAAAGAGCAGTTGTCCTTAATGTTTTGTGTACTCAGTGTACACACACGGATTATAATCTATGCCTCCTCAGGTTTGATTCAGGGCCCAGTGTCTTATCTAAAGAGCAAGATCAGAGAATCACAGCCTCCACTGCTTTGCCATTTGATTCTTAACATGTCTAGCACTTCAACATAAAAAAAATAAAAGAATCATAAAGATAAGTGGAGTGAGGGAGAAAAATAATAATTCCTCAGCGAAAATGTCAGGCTCGGTTATGAATTTTTAAAAAAGCAATAAAGCCCACAAGCCTCGTCCGTGGTCTCCTCTCACAGCTGAACACATCAAACAGCTTGCGGTGAGAGAGAGAGAGAGAGAGAGAGAGAGAGAGAGGGAGAGGGAGAAAAGTGATTGTCTGTAATGTAAGACTTCATTGTGCAAGGCTGGGCCTGTAATGGGACTGGATCCCAATCAATAGAAGCTCTCCTTAGGCCATTCAGAGGCGTAATGACTTTGGGTTTCTCAATAATTAAGATATTGTCACCGCAGTGACTGCAGGGTCAGCCAATCATTAACCTCATGTTAAATATGCCTTTGTTTTAATTGCTTCGCCTTAACTCCTGGATAGCCTGCTCATGGCTGGAAATGAAAGGGACATCAACCACCTTTCTTTGTGCGTGCGTGTGTGTGTGTGTGTGTGTGTGTGTGTGTGTGTGTGTGTGTGTGTGTGTGTGTGTGTGTGTGTGCGTGCATACATGTGTGCGTATGGTCTTGATCGTATCAAAGCCATGCATGTCTGAGAGTATTAATCTCCCTAAGTGTTCTGTTTTAACGTTAGCAATGATGAGATTTTTAATTTGAACAATTACCTCTATGTCTTACTGGAATACAAACAACTGACTTACTCTTATGGGAGATTTTACGTGAGACATATCTATTTCTTCTTATTTTAAAGGCCACTGCAGTCAAAAACATGATTTCCCCGTGTTTTATATATATTTCCACACTATGAGGTTAGAATAATACTGTGAAATTGTGAACATGATGATAATGCCCTTTTAGTGTAAGAGCTGTTTTTGATTTATTTATTTCATTTATTGAACCTTTATTGAACTTCGAAACTTCAGCCTGTTTTGGAGGGATGGAGTTCCATGGTGACATCACCATGTGATAAATTAGCTAATTGACCAATAAAAAAGAGAGTTACAAACCTCTCTGCCAACAACAGCCCATTTTCAGTTTCCCCCTCCCCACTCAGACCACTCGCAGAGAGTCCTAGCAAAATTCTTGCTTGAGAAATTGTTCTTCGCTAAGAAGAAAACAATCACAGTAAGGTACTTAATTGTTACCCAGAAATAATTTCATATTGAGATAAAATGGCTGTGTTGGACTTTTAACACCCTCTGTATCAAACCAATTCTGAGGAGGCCACATCATTTGACTTTCATATGGGTGTTCCAGGGACAATTTGAGCTCCCTTCATAGCCTTGCAAAATTCAAGCAGCGGGTTGAAGTTAGAGCCAGTGGTGGAGGTAGCTCTCATCTCCATGTTCACCCAGACACAGCACCACTCTGCCTGGTAACATTTCAACCTCTCACCTCCTATCCTATTCCAGCCATTCCTGCCCTGCCCCAGCTAGGTGATGAGAAACAATAGATTTATATCCGACGTGTTGCCTTTCTTTTTTCCTCTCCTTCCCTCTCTCACTTCCCCTGCCGTGCCATTGGCTGTTGGTAAATGGACTAAAGCGTCAATCAATAGGCCGATGCACTCCGTCAAGGCAAGGGGGCTTGACCTTTCCTGGCGCAGGGAAACGCAATTCATATCGTCCAGACCAGCTGCCCGCTAAACGCACATCTCATCCAATTTCCAGACGCTTGCAACACACAAAAAAAAACAGGAGTGGGGGGCCTGAGAGGGCTGGGGGGTTTGGAATAGAGGGGCTGGCGGGTAGGGAAGTCCTGATGGATTTTAGATTGGTTTCTCAATTTCTCTTCACTCAGGAGAGGGGGAAAGGAGACGAGACAAAGAGGATAAACAAACACTAATACGTGAACACACACAGTCAGACACATACAGACACACACAGACACCTACAGACACACACAGACACACACAGACACACACAGACGCACTCAGACGCACTCAGACGCACTCAGACACACTCAGACACACTCAGACACACTCAGGCGCACTCAGGCGCATTCAGACGCACACAGACGCACACAGACGCACTCAGAGACACTCAGAGACACACAGACACACTCAGACACCTACAGACACATACAGACACATACAGACACACTCAGACACACAAACAAAGACAGATGCATGGAGACCCACAAACACACATGCAAACAATCATCCAACAAAAAGGTGCCAAGAAAATTAAGTAATGCATAGATAATACAGTAGGTTTCAATAGAAAGATACAATTGATATCCTTTTCATGGAATTTCATTTGATTTGTCTTTTGGCGGTAGAAACGTCTTCACCAGACAGACTATTCATGTGATTTGCCAGACAACAAATTATTGCCTGATGGACGCATTCTGTTGGCATTGATTATTGGCTGTATGATGGACCGCCAAAATAAGCAGTTACAGACTGCATTCCCTGAAGAATCATTCTTTACACACACACACACACACACATACCCAGGTAGTTGTGAGACACAGCAGGTAGTTGTGAGGAATCCTTTTCTACCTCTGCCTATCAGCTAGGAATATAAAGACTTTACGTATCTCAAATTTGTGGCTGCTCTCAGACATAATATATTGAATGTACAGAAGTTTACAGAAGTTTACATACAACTCGTTTTTCAACCACTCCACAAATTTCTTGTTAACAAATTATAGTTTTGGAAAGTCGGTTAGGATATCTACTTTGTGCATGACACAAGTAATTTATCCAAACAATTGTTTACAGACAGATTATTTCATTTATAATTCACTGTATTACAATTCCAGTGGGGCAGAAGTTTACATACACCAAGTTGACTGTGCCTTTAAACAGCTTGGAAAATTCCAGAAAATGATGTCATGGCTTTAGAAGCTTCTGATAAGCTATATGACATAATTTGTGTCAATTGGAGGTGTACCTGTGGATGTATTTCAAGGCCTACCATCAAACTCAGTGCCTCTTTGCTTGACATCATTGGAAAATCATTGGAAAATCAAAAAATCAAAAGACCTCAGAATTATTTTTTGAGATCTCCAAAGTCTGGTTCATCCTTGGGAGCAATTTCACCTGAAGGTACCACGTTCATCTGTACAAACAATAGTATGCAAGTATAAACACCATGGGACCACGCAGCCGCCATACCGCTCAGGAAGGAAACGCATTCTGTCTCCTAGAGATGAACGTACTTTGGTGCGAAAAGTGCAAATCAATCCCAGAACAACAGCAAAGGACATTGTGAAGATGCTGGAGGAAACAGGTACAAAAGTATCTATATCCACAGTAAAACGAGTCCTATATCGACATAACCTGAAATGCCGCTCAGCAAGGAAGAAGCCACTGCTCCAAAACCGCCATTAAAAAACCAGACTACGGTTTGCAACCGCACATGGGGACAAAGATCGTACTTTTTGGAGAAATGTCCTCTGGTCTGATGAAACAAAATAGAACTGTTTGGCCATAATGACCATTGTTACGCTTGGAGGAAAAAGGCGGTCGCTTGCAAGCCGAAGAACACCATCCCAACCATGAAGCACGAGGGTGGCAGCATCATGTTGTGGGGGTGCTTTGTGCACTTCACAAAATAGATGGCATCATGAGGCAGGAGAATTACAGTGCCTTGCGAAAGTATTCGGCCCCCTTGAACTGTGCGATCTTTTGCCACATTTCAGGCTTCAAACATAAAGATATAAAACTGTATTTTTTTGTGAAGAATCAACAACAAGTGGGACACAATCATGAAGTGGAACGACTTTTATTGGATATTTCAAACTTTTTTAACAAATCAAAAACTGAAAAATTGGGCGTGCAAAATTATTCAGCCCCTTTACTTTCAGTGCAGCAAACTCTCTCCAGAAGTTCAGTGAGGATCTCTGAATGATCCAATGTTGACCTAAATGACTAATGATGATAAATACAATCCACCTGTGTGTAATCAAGTCTCCGTATAAATGCACCTGCACTGTGATAGTCTCAGAGGTCCGTTAAAAGCGCAGAGAGCATCATGAAGAACAAGGAACACACCAGGCAGGTCCGAGATACTGTTGTGAAGAATTTTAAAGCCGGATTTGGATACAAAAAAGATTTCCCAAGCTTTAAACATCCCAAGGAGCACTGTGCAAGCGATAATATTGAAATGGAAGGAGTATCAGACCACTGCAAATCTACCAAGACCTGGCCGTCCCTCTAAACTTTCAGCTCATACAAGGAGAAGACTGATCAGAGATGCAGCCAAGAGGCCCATGATCACTCTGGATGAACTGCAGAGATCTACAGCTGAGGTGGGAGACTCTGTCCATAGGAAAACAATCAGTTGTATATTGCACAAATCTGGCCTTTATGGAAGAGTGGCAAGAAGAAAGCCATTTCTTAAAGATATCCATAAAAAGTGTCGTTTAAAGTTTGCCACAAGCCACCTGGGAGACACACCAAACATGTGGAAGAAGGTGCTCTGGTCAGATGAAACCAAAATTGAACTTTTTGGCAACAATGCAAAACCTTATGTTTGGCGTAAAAGCAACACAGCTGAACACACCATCCCCACTGTCAAACATGGTGGTGGCAGCATCATGGTTTGGGCCTGCTTTTCTTCAGCAGGGACAGGGAAGATGGTTAAAATTGATGGGAAGATGGATGGAGCCAAATACAGGACCATTCTGGAAGAAAACCTAGTGGAGTCTGCAAAAGACCTGAGACTGGGACGGAGATTTGTCTTCCAACAAGACAATGATCCAAAACATAAAGCAAAATCTACAATGGAATGGTTCAAAAATAAACATATCCAGGTGTTAGAATGGCCAAGTCAAAGTCCAGACCTGAATCCAATCGAGAATCTGTGGAAAGAACTGAAAACTGCTGTTCACAAATGCTCTCCATCCAACCTCACTGAGCTCAAGCTGTTTTGCAAGGAGGAATGTGAAAAAATTTCAGTCTCTCGATGTGCAAAACTGATAGAGACATACCCCAAGCGACTTACAGCTTTAATCGCAGCAAAAGTTGGCGCTACAAAGTATTAACTTAAGGGGGCTGAATAATTTTGCACACCCAATTTTTCAGTTTTTGATTTGTTAAAAAAGTTTGAAATATCCAATAAATGTTGTTCCACTTCATGATTGTGTCCCACTTGTTGTTGATTCTTCACAAAAAAATACAGTTTTATATCTTTATGTTTGAAGCCTGAAATGTGGCAAAAGGTCGCAAAGTTCAAGGGGGCCGAATACTTTCGCAAGGCACTGTATGTGCATATATTGAAGCAACATCTCCAGACAGTCAGGAAGTTAATGCTTGGTCGCAAATGAGTCTTCCAAATGGACAATGACCCCAAGCATCCTTCCAAAGTTGTGGCAAAATGGCTTAAGCACAACAAAGTCAAGGTATTGGAGTGGCCATCAGAAAGCCCTGACCTCAATCCAATAGAACATTTGTGGGCAGAACTGAAAAAGCTTGTGCGAGCAAGGAGGCCTACAAACCTGACTCAGTTACACCAGCTCTGTCAGGAGGAATGGGCCAAAATTCACCCAACTTATTGTGGGAAGCTTTTGGAAGGCAACCTGAACCGTTTGACCCAAGTTAAACAATTTATAGGCAATGCTACCACATACTAATTGAGTGTATGTAAACTTCTGACCCACTGGGAATGTGATGAAAGAAATTAAAGCTGAAATAAATCATTCTCGCTACTATTATTCTGACATTTCACATTCTTTAAATAAAGTGGTGATCCTAATTGACCTAAGACAGGGAATTTTTACTAGGATTAAATGTCAGGAATTGTGAAAAACTGAGTTTAATGTATTTGGCAAACACGGAACCCAAACTGGCTGCGGGCGTGCACCATCGTGCACCATCGTGCATACATTTATTTTGTCCCCTACACCAAATGCGATCACGATAAACAGCACGTGTGTACCTGCTTCTATAAACCAATGAGGAGATGGGAGAGCCAGGACTTGGAGCGCGATCTGCGTCAGAAATAGGAATGACTTTTTTAGCCCATGGCAACACAGACACTCGTTGGCGCGCGCGAGCAGTGTGGGTGCAATAATTGAATAACATAGATTTCTAAAATTATTTTGCAACGCTCGTGCACGCGACGCGAGTGGTGTGGTCAGCCTATAAGGTATATGTTAACTTCCGACTTCAACTGTAGCTACTCTATCCTCCTCTATCACAAGATTTTACAATTTACAAGTTACTGTATATGTACATACATTCCAACCGTGTACTGTTCGTGATGGTAAGTGTGTTTGAATTACAGGGAGTCACATGGTAGTTATCTGGTTGTAAACATAACCATGAATTGAATATAAAAAATGTGTTATGCAAAAAAGCACAATGAATAAATATTGAGATTTCTCATCTCATACGCAGTGACAGAACATATAGCAGTGCAATGCCAGCAAGCTGTCCATGTGAGGAATGGATCTCTGTCGTGTGTATATGAATGTGTGTGATAGAAAGGCAGAGAGAGAGAGAGAAAGAAAGAAACAGAACCAGAGAGAGAAAGAGAGAGAGAGAAAGGACATGGGCATCAAAACCACTCTGTGGTCCTTCTCCTGCCACGCTACCACACATAGCCCACCCCTCCTTTGTCCTCTGTCCCTGAGACGGCTCATTTAATTGGGCTGCTGGGACTATTGTTGTATTATTTATATTAGGACATTAGAAAAGTGAACATCATGCGCCTATCTCCATGTTTCTTCGTCTTCCTTCTTTGCTTTTTGCATAAATATTTGACGCGCCATATATTATTTATTAGACGCAAGCTTCATCATGTATCCAAGGGAAATAATATAGTATACATTTCAATTTTGTTATGGCTGATCTACATTTTACCATTCCCTATGGAGGATGTCACAGACTGAGGGAGCGCGCACACACAGGCACACACACACACACTCACTCACTCACTCACTCACACACACACACACACACACACACACACACACACACACACACACACACACACACACACACACACACACACACACACAACCAACCTTTGAGAGCTTGAGATGTGCCTTCGGCAATAAACCAATCATATACTGTATGAGCATGTTTTGGGATAAACAACTGGTATTAGTAATTCAGTGCAGCCCTCTTGGATACTTCAGTGTGTAAGCACTGTGTCAACTGGCTCCGAACATACTGACTGAGCCATAGACCCGCCAGATACTAGCGCATTGTGCGTTAGGTCTCACTGGTAAGGTCCTGCTCCCAAGCCTCCTGCCTGTCTGGGTATGTCTGCTTGACCAAATGAAACTTTTTTAGAGAATCTTCAGCAATGCTCTCACTGGGGACTGCTTATCTCACATTGTCCTCAGTGGACTGATGACTTCATGCAGCAAACTATAGTCATTTGGCATGGTGTGACTCTAAAATACATGCACATAGATACAGTATTTTAGTGAATGAAACAATTATTTTCAACAGGGTTGATTTACTAGCGAGGAACATTGGTCACCTCTACTGTGGCATGATGTGGAAACACTGTTATTTCTACCTGATTTAGGGAATCTTCCCCTTCTTTATCCTCCATGGTGGTAGGGAGAGAAGGAGGGGGATGGCTGAATTGTTGCTGTCAGATTTCCCCGAACCCACAAAAAACTAGTCAGTAGTGAGTGTTGTGCATCCCAGGAGGCACACTTCCTGTTGTTCTGAAACCAATTTTACAGCCTGGACTGGATGGAATAACTCCTTACCACCTCCCTTCTCTCTTTCACTATCCATCTCTTCTCCTATGCTTTTCTCTCCTTCAATCCTCTCCCATTCCCCCTACTCTTTGGAAGACATAGTGAGACAGAGGGGTGGGAGAATTTGGGCACGAGAGGGGGAAAATGGGAGGAAAAGGTTCCCTTCTTTGTGAAATCATGCTCTAGCGGTTTGGAGAGAACTATGGTGTTTGGATTGGAGGGCTGGAGGCTGGAGGAGGTTGGGGTTATAAATAAACATTTCAGAGGTTGGGGAGAGGTGTCGGTAGGCTTTAGGCCCTGGGTCTTTCCTGGGCTCGCTGGCGCCCCTCCAGGTCAAATTACATAAGCACTCTGTGCTGTGTGTGTGTGTGTGTGTGTGTGTGTGTGTGTGTGTGTGTGTGTGTGTGTGTGTGTGTGTGTGTGTGTGTGTGTGTGTGTGTGTGTGTGTGTGTGTTAAGGTGGAGTTCACGTTATTAAAACAGCACACTCAATCAAGGCCTACAAAACCCCTCCCCTATTGCACAGAGAGCAAAGATCTATTACACAAAGCCGATACATCCCTCTCTCTCCTCTTGCACTCTCCTCTCTCCTCTTGCTCTCTCCTCTCGGTCTCTCCTCTCACTCCTCTCTCTCTCCATCCTCATATACATTCTCTATGCTCTCCATCTCTCAGTGGCTGTCCACATTTTCACTCTACCATAATCACTAGCACAAGGCTGTTCACAACATCTAGCAGTTTTTTCTTCTTGTCACATTTTCCATAGACATCTATCCGTTAACTGTTAACTAAGTACAGTCAAGCTTTCCCCACTGTTAAAAAATGTGCTAAAAAACAAATATCTATTTTGACTACGATATATACTTAAATGTTACATAAACCCTGTGTATTGATGATAATCTCAATCCTGTAATGGATAATTGTTATTTTTGAAGTCTACTTTGTTGTGAATGACAAATCACCCAGCATTCCCATTTTACATTAAATTTGATTTACACACACGCTGCTTGGGCTGGGACTCGCTTCACTCCAAAACACTAACAATAATGAGAAGAAGAAACTTGAGGGAAAAATTTAAAATAAGAGAGAATGTGTCCCAGCTCTGCCAAGCACCTCACACACTGACGTTTACAGAGAAACCACAGGGGATGCTGTCCTGCCCTGGGAAAGAGAACAGAGGGGCACAGCACTACTTGTCCACAGCCCAGAACAACAGCACTGGAGCTGGGCACTGGAGTCAGGTACCCTTGGCAGCCCCTCCAGAACTCCATGTGCAGGAATATGTGTTTTGGAATGTTTGAATTGGAACTGGGTCTGTCCAGGTATGAGGTGTATTTTGGCAGGGTGTTCTCCTACCAGCTCACTTTTGTCCAAACTGGCAAGAGGAGGCTACTGAGGCATGCCACATGAAGTAGGCGTACATTCCTCTAAGGCGTTTAATTATGCATGTGACTGTCTATGGGACTAATAGAGGCTTGAGGGTTGCTTCAGCTTAGAACCTTTGAGGACTGGCCTTCCTGGGTTTTAGGGCTTTCTCCTCTCTGTGTTTGTCCAGCATAAACTGGTCCAGGTGAGGTTAGGAACCGGCCAAGCCCAGTCCAAGCCCAGGTCAAGCCTCAGCAATACCTCCGAGAGCCTCAGTGTGGCTCTGAGGTCCATAGTTGATGGGGCACATCCCACAGCTCCAGTATAGGAAAACAGCCATTTTGGTTTCATGGTTACTTATCACAGGCACATTTTATGTTTGTATTCTGGCATGGAGATCTGGTTCATTTGGCCTGCGCTGTCCACGTCTACACTCAGCAGGGGTTTACTGCTGCCTTAATGGCAGGCCCTATGAAAGAGTAGGGTAGCCTAGTGGTAAGAGCTTTGGACTAGTAACCGGAAGGTTGCAAGTTCAAACCCCCGAGCTGACAAGGTACAAATCTGTCATTCTGCTCCTAAACAGGCAGTTAACCCACTGTTCCTAGGCTGTAATTGAAAATAAGAATTTGTTCTTAACTGACTAGTTAAATAAAGGTAAATAAAAATCATATGTACTATGGAAAACTCCTCATATGACATGATATAAGGGTTAAAAGTATTAACACCCCTACCAGCACAGTTTAATTCAGAATGATGACATTACAAGGTTCCATATTGGGTTGTACCATACAGCTCTAAGAGAGCTCTTGAACTCATTACGCCAGCCACAGAAAATCTATTTTATAACAGAAAATTGAAATAATAAAACACTGGTGTAAGAAATCCATAGAACAAAGACAAAATAAATAGGGGCAAGATGGAGGATCCAGCTGCTTTTCAAATTGAGATGAAAGTAAAGTAAGAGAGAGGGAGAAGGGAAAGAACTCAAGGAAAAAAAGCCAAAGGGAAAAGTAGACCGCATGATAATACGAAGTCAGAGCAGAGACTATCTCTTTTGACTCAATTGTGGTTTTGCTCCATGATTAACAATGAAAACCTGGCAGTATGCAACAGGACCTAGTTAGCAGATCCACATATACTATATAAAGCAGGTTTGCTTCACCATATGCTCTCGCAGGGCTTAGGAGGGAGTGAGGGCCTCAAACACATGGTGGTGGATCTATTCACCTGTATAGAGCCTATCCAGCCTACAGCCCAATCAGCCACAACACTGACCCAACACCAGACCCATACACAGACTGACCCAACACCAGACCCATACACAGACTGACCCAACACCAGACCCATACACAGACTGACCCAACACCAGACCCATACACAGACTGACCCAACACCAGACCCATACATTGACTGACCCAACACCAGACCCATACACAGACTGACCCAACACCAGACCCATACACAGACTGACCCAACACCAGACCCATACTCAGACTGACCCAGCACCAGACCCATACACAGACTGACCCAACACCTGACCCATACACAGACTGACCCAACACCAGAACCATACTCAGACTGACCCAACACCAGAACCATACACAGACTGACCCAACACCATACCCAACGGGTTGGTTGTTTAGCAACAAAATTGAGGTGTGCGCAACTATGGGGCAAAACAGAGGTTGGCTTAGATTGTTGAAAACATAAATACATTTGCACAATGAGCACTTGTTGTCTCTTAAATATATAGTTGCATTTGTTTGTTAGCTAGCTAGCTAATATTCGCCATCTTAGCATTGACATGAAATAAGTCACCTCAAAACAAGACATGGTATCAAGAACAACATAAAACTAGCTGAAACAAGCCACCTACAATTCCCCAAATTCGTTGCTACCCATCTGACCATTCAGAATCATAACATAGCACAGATTCCGGCCACATCGATGCGAGCACATCATTTTCGTGACATTGTCAGGCAACTCGTCTATACACAAACAGACAATCCAGTCAGAAGTAAATAAGCATTTCACTGTTAGTCTACACCTGTTGTGTACGAAGCCGTGACAGGAATGTTCTAAAACCATTCCAAGAAACTGCAAAATGCTGCTTTCTGCTAACACTGATGTTTCTACTAGACCCAAACATTATTTTCTGGCTCGGCACCAATAGTAAAACTAATCATGCATTTTCATCAAGTAATCAGCCAACAATCTGAATCTAATTAACAATACAGCCCCTCTATGCACATTTTTCCCGGTAAGCTGGGCTTGAGAAAGTACCAAAATTCCACAGAGCTCCTTGGCTTTATTCCATGTACTGGGCCCATTTTTCCATACATATGTATTATTGTAAATTCTATGTTTTTGTTCATTCAAAAGGAATAGAGATAGGAGGAAAGGAAAAGCAGCGCAATACTATTACCATTTCCTGTTTCTGTGGAGTCAGGGTGTTGGGGAGCAGTGAGTGGGTAGACCTGGCAAACAGGCAGCGCTGATGGGCCAAGACACACTGAAGAACGGAGAGAAAAATAATGAAACCTGCGTTTTAAATAATCTCCACGTAGAGGTTTGAAAGTGCCAGACACCCCGCAAAATGTTGAATAAATGAGCCTGAATTGAGGCAATGTGCTCAAAATACTACATGTGTGTTTATATATTAAGTATGAAAGAAAGAGAGGGACTGTCTGTCTGGATAGCAATACACATTGATGACAATGGAATAAGCGAACATAAGCGGTCACTTAGGGTCCCTTAGGGCCCCTCGCTTAGGAAATCAGTCTGGGTTTCAACTTGCTGCCGAGTTAACTGGTAACTGCTGAGTTACAATAGTAGAATACACAAGGTGTAAGTTCTAAATGTAGTTGAGCATCAGCAGTTGTTCTCTTGTTTTGTCAGTCGCTGGTAGTCTCTCAATTAGCCAGGATAGCTAACCATTTTTAGATTGGTAAAGTTAGTCTAGCCAGTTATCTAAAATTGCAGTTATCTTTGCCCAATACCGACCGGGCATGCAGGGTACGTGCCCAAGAGCCCTGATCTCCAGTGAGCCCCCATTGATTTTGTTAGTCACTCTCCCTCAGGTATCATTAACATGTCATAACTCATGGCAAAATGTGTAGAATTGCAGGAAATTAACTTTAAAACTGCAACATTTTCTCTATCCCCATGGCAAAATGTGTAGAGCTGCAGGAAATTAACTTTAATGCCGTCAAGAGAGGGGCCACAAAAAATGATTGCCTGCTTGGTGGGGGTCCTCCAAACCAAGTCTCGCTTATGATCCCCAAAAGGCCAGCCCTGAGAGAGCCAGCCCTGTTTGGTATAGTATGCAGTACTATTTTCCCCAAAACAATTATTTCACCTTTTTGTTATTACATTAATAGACATTACTAATAAAGAACTTGACCAATTTCCTTTCAGTACATTTCAACAATGCAAAAAGAGAATGTTACATCTGATACTTTATTTTCTCAACCAGCTTGGAGTTTGTTGGTTTTGTTTGTTGGATATTTCAAGATGAAACTGTTCAACAGCAGAGCATGGATTTAGGGCTTTCTTATCTTCACTGGAGGAAAGCAACTGCTTCTAATTACATTTTAGTATCATTTTTAGAATGGTCCTTACCAAGAAAACATTCTTTTAACATTGAGTAGCTGTGGTTTTTCGCAATAAAAGCTCATAATGTTCTACCACATTATGATCTTGCCAAACAAAAAGAGTTAGAAAGTGAGCATGGGGCACTTGGAGCCTGGCTGCAATATAAACTGTGAAACTGAAAAAACACTGCTAGAAACTGAAATGCTTCTCCTGTGGTTTAAATCTAGATAGGACGTTGTTGGGGAAACCATTAGATTAATGGCTTTGCAATTTACTGGCCAATCAGGCTTAAAATACCACAACAGGGAGAGTTCATTAGACGAGAGCAGGGACCAATCAGGAAGCAAAGATGTGTGCAAAGAGGCTTAACATATTTTCTGACCACAACAGAAATGCAGAGCAGACCTCTCCTTGACACTAATAAGTAGATGTGAGGATATACTGTAGCATCAGCAGCAGCAGCCTGGAGTGGGATAACATTACATGGCCTAACCCTGGTCATAGCAGAGGGACAGCTTCTGAACCCTTGCTCTACCTCGAGTTGCCTACAGGGAACAGGATTCTCTGGGTTTAAAACTGGAAGCCTGGAGGGTGAGGGTTCAGTTAAGCAAATAAATATTGTAAAAGAAGAGGCAAACGTCAGGGAGCCCCCTAAACTCCCAGCCCACCCTGTAGTCCCTTTTTTTTCCTAGCAGCCCTGCCCCAGAACAACCTCCAGCGTTGCCAGCAAGCTGCTCTCCTGACAGGCCCATGCATTGAGGCCTAAAGAAAACAAACTCTGTCTGATTGTGAAAATAGTGCCGTAGGGCCCTCCTGTTGCCTGGCGCTTATCTCACACAAGGCCAGCTTTGTGCTGCTGAGGGGGCTCTTCTCTGGACCTCCACCACCCCGCCAGGTGGAGACTTCTAGGGCCCAGAGCTCCCCCTCCATCCATCCCCTCTCCATATCTCCCTCTCTCCATGCCTACCGTACTCACTCCACTGGGACCACTGGGTTTATTTGGAGAGGGGAGCATCAGGAAATTGATCTCTTAGGCCCCATGCTGATCTGTGGGCTGAAGCAATTCTTCAACGATTAGAGATTGTAGATTTGATGTCTTGGCCTCAAAACATCATTACTTTGCATCACCCTTCCTATGGTGATGGAACACGTGGGGATGTGCATACTGCAGCATCCTCCGAACATCTATAGATGAGGTGAAATGCTGCCCCTGGTGACTTGATCTCCCCATAAACCACTGTTCTTTTACGTTTTCAATTGACTTTCAGTGATTTTGTAGAAGCCAATGATTTAACTGAGATCTTTTGGTCATATACTATTACAGATGTGGCACTTCCAACTACAAACAACAGAGACTAACTACACATGGACGTTGCAGAGGCACATATGCAGATAGTATGCTTGAGTTGATTTAATTGAAAGGCAGTGATTTTTATGTTGGCAGGATGGGGCTAAGGTTACTAAACAAGCAGACCTCCACATTTGCAGTAATGATTGGTCTGATTTGCAGAGATACGGGTCAGTGAAAGAACTCTCTGCAATGTTTTCATTTCCTTAGTCTCAAATTGTAACACAAGGCTCCAAAATGGAGGAGCCCCATTTCTAAAATGTGGGTCATTTGGAGGCAGAGGTAATTGAAGGTAAGTGGAACCAGTGAAACCCTAGAAGTTTAACAAGTCATCATCACAACTGACTCTTTGTAAGGTATTACCAGAG
This sequence comes from Oncorhynchus clarkii lewisi, assembly GCF_045791955.1. Classification (NCBI taxonomy): domain Eukaryota; kingdom Metazoa; phylum Chordata; class Actinopteri; order Salmoniformes; family Salmonidae; genus Oncorhynchus; species Oncorhynchus clarkii. The sequence goes on from NC_092152.1 coordinate 28,997,393, forward strand.
CATCAGTGGGTACAATGAACACGCAGTGAGTCCTCCACAATATACACACATTCAGTATAAGTGGGTACCTGCATCGCTCTTACAACCAGTCCCCATTAGAGCATAAAATGCTGTAATTCATGTAATGGATGGCTAAGTCTGGTTAAGAGATCACCAATCAAGCAACCGATTACTTCCATTGGATATTTGAGCTAGAGTGAAAACGCAACACCTGTCTGTCCATCCAAACCCACGGAGAGGGACCCTGCTCTGGTTTCAGCTCATTCATTGTATAGATGGGTGAATAATCCATGCAGTATTTGATTGGGTCTAATAGTAGTAGTTTAGCACTGTCTCCAGCTGTGTACACATGAGGCTCAGCTAAAAGTAGACTTTCCATTCAGTCAGTCATTCATTCAGGATCTTCAAATGTTTAATGATTTACTGCAGTGAATGCATCTTCTTACTTTACTTAATCCTCTTTGTTCCAATGTGAAACATAAAGCTTCCACGAGAGAGCGCTACTGCTGCCCATCTTCTGTTTGTCTAGAGAATGTGTTCCATGACAGACCACAGTCCTTAATCTCCTTTGACCAAATGAAGCTACGGTAGAAGAAACACAAATTTGCCAAATAGAGATTTGTCAAATACTAGGCCCACACATTTGACTTCCACAGATATTAGAACTTTGAGATTTGCCTCGTCATTCACACAAAGACACGAGACAAAGAATAATGGCTTCCATACGGAACATAAAAACTCAGGACGGAACAGTGTTGTTTGAAGCATACTGCACCACCCAGCTATTTTCAGTTGGTATTCATTAGAAAGTTAGGGCCACATTTCTCTGATCAAAACAAAGAAAGAGAAATGAGAACTGCGGATGAGGCTGTTTTTTCCATGCAGGGTAAGTCCTGATAAAGTCCATCTGAGCGTGTAAGTGATCTGAGACACTGAGGGTGGCGTCTGGAGAAGGAGAAGTCAGGCCTTCGATCAGGCCCATCCAGACCTAGAGCTGTACTGTATGTGCATCTGCGTAGCATGTGCCTTCGCAGCGACAAAGAGACAGACGTGGGATGCAGCCAAGCACTCTTAAGTCTGTTTTTATTTTTCTCCTTTCCAAAATGTCCTAGAAAGCTTGAAATACCTTCAAGTCCAGAGTACCACATGAGTCGGCCACAAATCCCCACCTTTACCCTTTTGGCACCAAATGTACTTGTTTTGCAAGATTTCTTCTTGTTAGCCATTGTTGTTGTATTTGATAACAACAATCAGACACTTAGTACTCAAACATGCTCACAAACAACGCTGTTGACATGCTCAATTGAGAACCTCGGATCTGTGCTGCCCAGATTCTCTCCAGCACTCTGTAGTTATTTATGTGTGGTGAAAGAGAAAAAAGAACAGACGTACAGTACTCATAAACAGAGAGGATGACAATAAAAAGAGGGTTAAATAGAGAGAAAATGTGGACAATGAAGAGACAGCGAGAGAGACAGCGAGAGAGAGACTGTGAGAGAGAGACAGTGAGAGAGACACCGAGAGAGAGACTGTGAGAGAGAGACAGCGAGAGAGAGACTGTGAGAGAGACAGTGAGAGAGACACCGAGAGAGAGACTGTGAGAGAGAGACTGTGAGAGAGACAGCAAGAGAGAGACTGTGAGAGAGAGACTGTGAGAGAGAGACAGTGAGAGAGACACCGAGAGAGAGACTGTGAGAGAGAGACTGTGAGAGAGAGACAGACAGACAGCGACAGATGTAGTGGTTCCCCCTCCCAGCGAGAAAGAGCTGGAGCCGGTGTAAGTTCTCCCCAGCTACTTGGCATCTCTCTCTCTCTAACCACCTCTCCATTAGCAGAATCAGCGGCTGGGGATAGTCGGCAGGAGTGTGACCGGAGATTATTGTCCTGTGTGCTTGTTTGGGTTAAGGCTTAGATGGGGAAATGGGATTAGGATAGCCCTGGCTGGAGAGAGAGACACAGTAATAGGAAGCAGAGGAGGAGTCCCCGGATCCTCCTCTACACAGAGCAGAGAGAGCAGGCCTGTTATCCCACTTGATTGGATTACCCCCTGTTAAATGTGCTATGATAAGGAGGGAGGCCACTGCTGAGCCTCTCTTCAGTGCTACTGCGGGGGAGTAGACACACACAGAGGCTTGTCAACGGATGCCTCTGCACTTGTTATAGTATTATATCTGTTCTGTTTCTATTGCTTATGATAATGCCATAATACTCAGTGATGATTCAACCCTTGGCATTGGCTTGGTCTTGCCTAAAGACACCATTCAGGCATACTGTATCATGGACTCCTACAACACCCAACTCCTAGGAAGGTCATATTCATTGCTGCTTAGTTCCTCAGCAGAGTTTTAAAACTCTGGGTTGGACCATGTGGGTTGGGTGGAGAGCAGCAGAAGATCAGTAAATCAGCTTACTCTACCACAGCTCCTGGATCAGTGTCTAGGGTTAAATCACAGTGTTCTTCTCTGAGCTGTTTTCGTATATGTAAATCTAAAAGAGGGCTCCAACCTGCTAATTGCAGCCACTCTGCCAATCAGCCAGTAATTACTGGTATCCTGCCTGCCTTCCCTTCCAATGGCTGAACAGCTCATTTTAGTAGCGGTTTAAACAGCTGGAAAACAGCACACCTGTGGCAAAACTGGAGGGGAGAGCATGTGAGAGAATGTGTCTGTGATTCTATGTCTCTAAAACACAGAGAATTAACATTACAGTATGCTTTATGTATAGTGTGTGTTTGGCTAAACATATCGCTTGTGGAAAACGACAGCACACACAATACTGTGCGCTGTCAGTGCAATCAATGGAGAAACATGTTGGCACACATGCTTGGGGTCATTGGTAACGTAAATGAGAGAAGACATCCTTACATAATAGACATCCATAATTTCACTACAGAAATGACAGAATATCTACACCAACTGTAATTTTGGGCCTGTATTATCAGGACTCCATACCTCAAACTCCACCTGCCCTGCCTGTCCGTTTAGCCCCCTCCCCATGATTGATTAACATTTCATTAACGTTTCCATTTGCCGACGTTTCAGAAGATATGACACTCAACACCTACTCTAGGTGATGATTGGATTGAAAAGGTTACTGATCCCATAATTGCTTTTAAATTACATTCAACCTGTGTCATTACTGTAATCATTATCACAATCACCAACACTACCACAGTTAATCTTTTGCCATTTAGTCATATGATGGCATGTAAAATTCCCTATGAAATGGGACTGTGGCATTGTAGGTGGCGTTATACTTTGCAGAGAGGGTACATGTTCAGAAATAGACTATTGTTTGGAATTCAGAAAGAAATAAAGACATTGGGCTACAGGGAGGTTCCTCTGAATCCATTGGTCTTTGCAATTTCATCCAAGTGCAACGCAACACCACAGTTAAAGAGCGACTGCCTTTAAAAAGCAAAGAATCCCTTTGAAAGCGGCCTATGTGGCATCGATATGAATCAGAAACAGTTATTATAGCGTCAAAATTGACTACAAAGTGTAAATGGGATCATTTTTGTCAAAAAATTGGTCTGGTCTAAAAGGAAGTTTGGAACATTCGTGCGTCACAACGGGTAATTGAAGGTTGGGTTTTGATTTGACGATGTCCATTTGCCCATTGACATGGGGTGAACAGCTGCGGTGATTGCTCTCTATCCAATAGCATAGTCAGTTAGACAGACCTGCCCAGCAGCTCCGACTGTGTTTACATCAGACAACACGTCACATTGTTTTACTTGAGAAATACTGCAACAAACACCTTAGTTATATGTAAAATTGTGCAACTAAAACATCCCTCGGCAAAAACATCTAAATCAATGACAGGTTTCTCAAGTTATCTTAGATTCTTTCTGAGGATTTTAAGGAAGTGAAATAGGCTTCTAAGTCCACAGTGTCTCCTGGGGGACAAACATCATTAACCAAACTGAATCTGTCAAGGAAACACACCTCCAAGACTGAAATCTCGTTTTTCTAAAGAGCAACAGAAAAACACACGTGCCAATCAACGTGTTCAACAGTGGTTCTTTAATGGACACTTGGTATTTTGTATTTTATTTTGATCCCCAAGCCACAGCTACTCTTCCTGGGGTCCACACAATCATGAAACATGACATAATACAGAACAGTAATAGACAAAAACAGCTCAAGACAAAACTACATACATTTTAAAATGGCACATGGCTCTATATAATACTGTGCGCTTTCTTGAATTTGTTCTTGATTTGGGGACTGTGAAAAGACCCCTGGGTGCATGTCTGGTGGGGTAAGTGTATGTTTCAGAGTTGTGTGGAAGTTGACTATGCAACTATTTTGGAATCTTCAACACATTAATACACATTTTTATTCTCATAAAAATAATAAGTGATGAAGTCAGTCTCTCCTCAACTCTTAGCCAAGAGAGACTAGAATGCATAATATTTATAAACTCCCCTTTTCAGGACCCTGTCTTTCAAATATTATTTGTAAAAACCCAAATAACTTCACAGATCTTCATTGTAAAGGGTTCAAACACTGTTTCCCATGCTTGTTCAATGAACCATGAACAATTAATGAACAAGAACCTGTGGAACGGTCGTTAAGACACTAACAGCTTACAGACGGTAGGCAATTAAGGTCACAGTTATGAAAACTTAGGACACTAAAGAAGCCTTTCTACTGACTCTGAAAAACACCAAAAGAAAGATGCTCAGGGTCCCTGCTCATCTGCGTGAACGTGCCTTAGGCATGCTGCAAGGAGGCATGAGGCCTGCAGATGTGGCCAGGGCAATAAATGTCCGTACTGTGAGATGCCTAAGACAGTGCTACAGGGAGACAGGACAGACAGCTGATCATCCTCGCAGTGGCAGACCACGTGTAACAACACCTGCACAGGATCGGTACATCCGAACATCACCCCTTGCTGGACAGGGACAGGATGGCAACAACAACTGCCCGAGTTACACCAGGAACGCACAATCCCTCCAACAGTGCTCAGACTGTCCGCAATAGGCTGAGAGAGGCTAGACTGAGGGCTTGTAGGCCTGTTGTAAGGCAGGTCCTCACCAGACATCACCGGCAACCATGTTGCCTATGGTCACAAACCCACAGTTGCTGGACCAGACAGGACTGGCAAAAAGTGCTCTTCACTGATGAGTCACGGTTTTGTCTCACCAGGGGTGATGGTGCGATTCGCCTTTATCGTCGAAGGTTTGAGCATTACACCTTGGCCTAAAATCTGGACAGGGATTGATTTGGAGGTGGAGGGTCCGCCATGGTCTGGGGTGGTGTGTCACAGCATCATCCGACTGAGCTTGTTGTCATTGCAGGCAATCTCAACGCTGTGTGTTACAGGGAAGACATCCTCCTCCCTCATGTGGTACCCTTCCTGCACCACCAGCATGACAATGCCACCAGCCATACTCCTCATTCTGTGCGTGATTTCCTGCAACACAGGAATGTCAGTGTTCTGCCATGGCCAGCGAAGAGCCAGGATCTCAATCCCATTGAGCACATCTGGGACCTGTTGGATCGGAGGGTGAGGGCTAGGCCCATTCCCCACAGAAATGTCCGGGAACGTGCAGGTGCCTCGGTGGAAGAGTGTGGTAACATCTCACAGCAAGAACTGGCAAATCTGGTGCAGTCCATGAGGAGGAGACGCACTGCAGTACTTAATGCAGCTGGTGGCCACACCAGATACTGACTGCTACTTTTGATTTTGACAGGGACACATTGTTCAGGGACACAATATTCCATTTCTGTTAGTCACATGTCTGTGGAACTTGTTAAGTTTATGTCTCAGTTGTTGATAGTTGTTATGTTCATACAAATATTTACACTTGTTAAGTTTGCTGAAAATAAACAATAAACACAGTTGACAGTGAGAGGACATTTCTTTTTTTGCTGACTTTATTAGCCCTCTGATTACAATGAAGAGCATGACGTGCCGCTCTGTTTTGGGCCAGCTGCAGCTTAACTACTGTAGGTCTTTCCTTGCAGCACTCGACCACACGACTGGACAATAATCAAGATAAGACAAAACTAGAGCCTGCAGGACTTGCTTTTTGTGTCATAAAAAACCTGAGCATCTCTTTAATACGGACAGACCTCTTCCCATCTTTACAACTATTGAATCTATATGTTTTGACAGTTTACAATCCAAGGTAACACCAAGTAATTGAGTCTCCTTAGCTTGTTCAAGAGCCACACCATTCATTACCAGATTCAGCTGAGGTCTAAAACTTAGGGAATGATTTGTACCAAATACAATGCTCTTATTTTTATTGTTGTTCAGGACCAGTTTATTGCTGGCCACCCATTCCAAAGCAGACTGCAAATCTTTGTTAAAGGTTTCAGTGACTTCATTAGCTATGGTTGCTGATGCTTATATGGTTGAATAATCAGCATACATGGACACACACGTTTTGCTTAATGCCAGTGGCAGGTCATTGGTAAAAATAGAAAAGAGTAGAGGGCCTAAAGAGCTGCCCTGCGGTACACCGCACTTTACATGTTTGACATTAGAGAATCTTCCATGAAAGAAAACCCTCTGTTCTATTAAATAGATAGCTCTGAATCCACGATATGGATTGAAAAGGTTGAGGTTGAAAAGCCATAACAGATACTGTATGTTTTCTCAAGAACACTGGCAGCATAGAACAGCGGCGTCTGGTAAGACAAGGGATGGCGGACTATGTATTTTTGTAAATAACAGCTGGTGCACGATATCTTAGTCTCGAGCTATTGCTCACCTGAGGTAGAGTATCTCATGATAAGCTGTAGACCACATTATCTACCTAGAGAGTTTTCATCTGTATTTTCCGTAGCTGTTTACGTACCACAACAATTATAGGCTGGCACTAAGACAGCATTGAATGAGCTGTATTCCGCCATAAGAAAACAATAAAATGCTCACCCAGAGGCGGCGCTCCTAGTTCTTATCGGTATTTTTTTAAACTGCATTGCTGGTTAGGGGCTTGTAAGTAAGCATTTCACTGTAAGGTCTACTACACCTGTTGTATTCTTTGTTCTTAGGCCTGGCTTCCGTCCAGGGCTAAGGACAAAGGCTTTCCTCTAGGCTCAGATTAAAGATATGACAGATAGGAGTGGTCAGCCTCAGTAGCTTTCCATCTATGTTGTCAATGCCAGAAGGTTTGTCATTATTTATCTATAACAATAACAAATAACAAAAATCAATGCTTTTCTTACATTATTTGCTTTTTATGCATGAGTATGACCACTCACTGCTCAATGTTGCCATTTCATGCCTACGTTTTCCCACTTTGCCAATTAAGTAATCATTAAAATAATTGGCAACAAAAAATGGTTTTGTGATGAATAAGACATCTGATTTGATGAACGATATAGTTGAATTTGTCTTTCTGCCCATAATCTCATTCAAAGTACTCCAAAGTTTTTTTCCATCATTCTTTCATTCATTGATCTTGGCTTCATAATACAGAAACTTATTTTTGTTGAGTTTAGTCACATCATTTCTCAATTTACAGTAAGCCAGCCAGTCAGATGTGCAGCCAGACATACTAGCCACTCCTTCTGCCCCATCTTTTTCAACCATAAATTATTAATCAATCCATGGATCCATGTTTATCAATAATTGGAAGAAGCAATTTTATAAATTCAGCGTCTGGATTTATAAGTGCAGCGTCTGGATGCTCCTTATTAATCACATCAGACCAATATATATTCAGACCAACAAATAAATACATATTTTTAACATCACCCACATAAGAGTCACAGCAAAATATTTTGCATGAGCTCTTATACACTATTTTGGGCCCAGCTTTCGGAACTTTGGCTTTCCTGGATATAGTCACTACAGTATGATCACTGCATCCAATGGGTTACAGCTTTAGAACAAAGTTCTGCAGTATTAATAAAAATGTGATCCATATGTGTGGATGATCTTGTTCCTGTACTGTTTATAAACACCCTGGCAGGTTGATTAATAACCGTAACCAGATTACAGGCACTGGTTACAGTGAGAAGCTTCCTCTTGAGCAGACAGCTTGATGAAAACCAGTCAATATTCAGGTCACCAAAAAGTAGACCTCTCTGTTTACATCACATACACTATCAAGCATTTCACACATATTATTTAGACTGTTGTCACTTGGTGGCCTATAGCAACACCCCAAAAGAAAAGACTTTAGATGTGCCAAGTGAACCTAAATACCAGCAACAGTGTGTGAAAACCTTGTGAAGACTTACAGAAAACCTTTGACCTCTGTTATTGCCAACAAAGGGTATATAACAAAGTATTGAGATAAACTTTTGTTATTGACCAAATACTTATTTTCCACCATAATTTGCAAATAAATTCATTAAAAATCCTACAATGTCATTTTCCAGATTTTTTTTTCTCATTTTGTCTGTCATAGTTGAAGTGTACCTATGATGAAAATTACAGGCCTCTCTCATCTTTTTATGTGGGAGAACTTGCACAATTGGTGGCTGACTAAATACTTTTTTTGCCCCACTGTATATGAATGTTATCTGACGTTAGCAAGTTATTAATTTCATTAACCTTATTTTTAAGGCTGCATATATTTATATGGGCTACTTTCAGCCCTTTCCTGGGTAGCTCATCAGCGATGGACAACATAGAGTGGAACAAAAGTACACAAAATCAATCAGATATAAGCCACCACATGTCTGCCTGACAGCCACTTAAGGAATTAGCCCATGGTATACAAATCACTGTAAACTAATTAACTAAATTGTTGTTAATGTGGAGCATGTGCGAAGGCACACACACTCTAATGACCAACGGTTCTCATAGGTATGAATGGAAGTGCTTGCCTGGCAACAGTGGCAACAATTTATAAGTGGAGGGGGTGGGGTGTGGATTAATGAAAGGGAGAGCCTTAACTCTGAGCAGAGACATTTATCATATGTAATCTATGAAGGCATCTGTAACCTCCCAGCTCTGCCCCTAGCCCTGTGTTACTGTGCTAAGGGGTGTTCTTACCACCCACTGCTTGGGTGTTCTGATTATAATGATCCAAGCTGGTTAGTCACATACAGTACTACATGTATTATTGTAGCTGTAAGGATTGGTGAGCACCATCACTCTACAATAGAAGACTCAATGGAGAGTCTGAAAAATGTTAACTAGACATAAGCAATTGGCTCCTATAAGGAGCATAGACCATTGAGGAATGTTCTCCATCTCATTCGGTTCCGGGCAAGTTTTTCCAGGTCACACCAATTGAGGCCCCTTTCAGTCATTTCTGCCTGGACATCTCTCCTCCTTTTCAGGGGAAACATATTCTATTCTGAACAAATAAATGGTTGTTTTCTCCAAGGTAATTCAATCCTGTGGTGGAGCATGGGGCTTCTTTATGTGAGTATGGGTAACCTCAGTAGTTCACTCTAATGTGATAGGCCAAGGTGCAAGGTTACACGTCATTCATTTGGGGATTTGAAGGATGGTTTGAACAATGCATGTAGTTGGATCAATCTACTCTAAGGTAAACTATCACAGGCCAGGTAGCACTGTGACCCGAAAGTGATAATAATAATAATAAATAATGGAACATTTCCAAGGGTCCCGGATTTACTCCTAAAATCTGCCCTTATTTTAACACAGCAAATATGGTAAAATAACCTTTTATAATGCATTTACTGTAGCTCTATAACGTGACTTTAAACTGAATCAAAAATGATGCCCCGTTAAGAGCGACGTGAAAAATAAAAAGTTACAAATCAAATCTCTGTTGAAATTCAAGAGCAATCCATTCTGAACTCTTTATTGACAGTTCAACTTGTATTTATTTGCCGTCCGATGGTGCTTGCCAACCATCTTTGAGCAAGGATACAGCAATACCTAATACCTAAAATTCTATAGTGGCTAGATGTTTTCAAAGTGACTTTTACAGTAATTTATCGGTGGGGTGTTCTCTACTTTAGAAATATTTTAGCTCCTCAAACTTTTCCAGAAGTTACCAAGATGCTGTAACTCCTTTGACACAAATAAAGCACTGTAAATTCAGCTAAACTGTTTCTGTGTAGATGAAAGATCCTGAAGCCATCAGTGTCATCTTGTTCTGTAACTATGCAAATATGTATGTGTGAGTGTGCATGCATGGGTGTATGTGTGACTCCCATCCAGAGTCCGTCGTCAAACTTAATTGTTTTCACATGTGGAGAGTTTTCAAGTGTTTAGAATAAAATTGGTCTCAAGAAGAGGCAAAAAAATGAAGGAGAAAAAAATGTTTGAGTCTGCACAGTTACAGACAGCCACCCCTTCCTGCCCCTCCCTCTGCTGAAACGAATGCCTTTCTTTTCCTCTCCTCACAGGATCTAAAGGTCAAAGGCCAGGGAGGAAGATCTCTGCAATTGGACACAGGCCTGTTGTGTCATAAGCAGAGGAGATACCAAAGCTATTTTATAATGTGACACCCTGCTCCTAAACTCTGGTTAAAGTCCGCGGTGTAAAGTACTTAAGTAAAAAATACTTTAAAGTACTACTTTAGTCGTTTTTTGGGGTATCTGTGCTTTAATTAACTATTTATATTTTTGACTACTTTTACCTTAACTTCCCTACATTCCTTAGGAAAATATTGTAATTTTAACTCCATACATTTTCCCTGACACCCAAAAGTACTTGTTATATTTTGAATGCATAGCAGGACAGGAAAAATAGTCAAATTCACACACTTAGCAACTGAACATCACTGGTCATCCGTACTGCCTCTGATCTGGTGGACTCAACTGAACACACATGCTTTGTTTGTAAATTATGTCTAAATGTTGGAGTGTGCCTGTGGCTTTCTGTAAATAAAAAAACAAGAAAAAGGTGCCATCTGGTTTGCTTAATATAAGAATTTGAAATTATTTATACCTTTACTTTTGATACTTAAGTATATTTTAAACCAAATACTTTTACTCAAGTAGAATTTTACTTGAATCATTTTCTATTAAGGAATATTAACTTTTACTCAAGTATGACAGCTGGGTACTTTTTCCACCACTGATTAAAGCGATAACATCAATGAAAATACCACAGCCAAAATCCACCATTCTGGCCCTTACAAAATAAGACAAGGCACACTTAAGAGACATAATACAGACATTTCCAAAAAGCTAAATGAAGAGACAAACAAATACACAGTAAAGACAAAAAGTGGATAGCTGGCTGACTGGCTTGATCCCAAACCCCCTTCTGGAGGGGGAAAAGTGTTTCATGCACAATTTCAGAAATGTATTAGTGGGTAAAGATGGAAAAGTGCTTTTAATCGTGTGTAACTCTATAGCGGTCTAAATGGGGAAGGCCTAAGAGACATGGTCATTTAAATAGAACATATAATCCTAATTAAAACAAAGAACATGGCTACCGACTGATCTGGGGCCCCTTATCTCAGCAGTTTGGTCCTTGGGCTCCCCTGTCAATACACAGCCATTTACATCTGTTAATTTTATATTTTATTTAACTAGGCAAGTCAGTTAAGAACAAATTCTTATTTACAATGACGGCCTACCCCGGCCAAACCCGGACAACGCTGGGCCAATTGTGCGCCGCCCTATGGGACTCCCAATCACGGCTGAATGTGATACAGCTTGGATTCAAACCAGGGACTGTAGTGACACCTCTTGCTCTGAGATGCAGTGCCTTAGCCCGCTGTGCCACTCGGGAGCCCTGAGTTAATGAGTCTATGCTCAAACTAACTGATCAATATGACCAAGACTAGGTTGTAATTTGTTTTCTAATATCTTGACTTTTTACACAATGGTGTTAGTGAGATTATTGTGTATTGTGTCCCAAGGCAGGAATTGTCAATACATCAATAATCAATGCATGTAACATAAAAGTATTACATATCACCTTGCTTGCATGGCACATCAGGTTTTTGAGTCAATATTGATATTCTAATGTTTTTGTTTAGCATCATATGTTGATATAAGGCAACGCTTAGGCTGAATATGGAATTAAGTTTTTATGGTCCACTGGCACATATGCTTTAGTAATTAAGTTATTAAAGCTACACTGTTAGTACCTAGCTACCACGCTTTTACATCATAGCACATGTCCAGTAATGTGTTGTCCGGGTTGCACTGGTAAATTGCAAGGTCATTCCGAACCCTCTGTATTCCCTGTGCAACAAGAAACTCTTTCTTTGGTTCCCTCTGCTGTATGCCTAGGACAGGGATTATTACATCATTGTTACCGAAAGAAAATGCTTTTATGCATATACATGTACATCCCACATACTACAGGCATACACTGGAGGGGAAATATGCAAGCCTGTCATCAATTAAAAAGGACTTCAGTAAGCTCAGTTTATTGGTATAGTGCAAATATCCCTTATTACTGACTTATTCACCTGACCTGTGTGGATTCAGGAGGGCTCATCTTGTTCACGTACACTGAGGCTAGCATAGAGAGGAGAATGTTTACTTGAGACCCCCTCCCGCTTTCCAACCCCTGCTTTACCTGATCGTCCTACCCTCTGTCTCATTTTTAACTAACTGTCTCATTTCTCCCCAGCAGTCCATGGTTGCCCCCTTTCCATTGATCAGGAGTAATTGAGACCAGGCATGTTCACCCCTCTGTAGTTCAACCCCTCCTAAGCCCCCCCACCCCCCCCCCCCCCACCCCACCCCCACCCTCATCTGGTCCACATACAAGTCGCCAGTCCCCCCACCACCAACCCTCTGAAATAACCAGACAGATTTCCAAACTATTTGAGTTGAGTGGCCGTGAATGGGAGAAAAAAACACAGCTATTCATATAAACATGAAAAAAGTAGGAAGAGAAGAGAGGCAAAGGAAAACTCTGGAAAGGGAAACAATACAAGACCATATGAATTCACCAACAGCAGAAAAGCTAAGCATCTTCAAGACATTGTGCTAGTTGTGCTAGCTAGGGGGTAAGACGACAATAATTGGCCATCAATGTCTGTGCTAGTTTAATGGTCATATATTCACTATTAATGATTACCATATTCGTTCTGAAGCATGGTCAGTGTTATAAATTAATGTTATTACTTTGGAAAGAATGTCAAGATTCACAGTTGGTCCATAGATTCAGTGTAATCTTTCAGTGATACAATATGATATGGATGCAGGGATGAAGGAAAGAGAAGCAGAGGGATTGTGTGTGTGTGTGTGTGTGTGTGTGTGTGTGTGTGTGTGTGTGTGTGTGTGTGTGTGTGTGTGTGTGTGTGTGTGTGTGTGTGTGTGTGTGTGTGTGTGTGTGTGTGTGTGTGTGTGTGTGTGTGTGTGTGTGTGTGTGTGTGTGTGTGTGTGTGTGTGTGTGTGTTGAACAGCAGAATGGTGTAAGTTACGTGTTGCAGATAGAGATCAGCCAGGGACAGATTTAATTAACAGATATCTCCCCTTAATGTAGATTCCTTTGGCTCCCTCAGATACTTCCCCTAGTGCTTATCCAACCTAAAATAACTTATCTGGGAATTAATCTGTCTGTAATGTATTTCATAAAGCTCGCAAGGAATCAGGACTTTTTGCAGCAGCATTAACCTGCACATTTTAAACACAGTTGTGATACACATCACTAGTTAGATATCATTATCATTTTAGAAATGTGCCTCACCATTGTGTAGTGTTGCTATAGCTAAATATTAGTTGACAAATTCAACCTATGTGTTTATAGTGTCATGTTTTACTGTTGTTCGCCCAAGCGTGTGCGTTTGTGTGTGTGTGTGTATGGTAATTTGTTTACCATAAACTTAAGCTAATAGAGATTTGCCCTTTTAACTATCTCCAAGGTGACCTGATTGCTAACATCAATTAAAGACAGCCCCCTGGCTGCCCAAAGCACAATCTCACCCTGAGAGGAAGAGGAGGACTCATCACCAAATAAATCACCCAGTCGCGGGGGGGGGGGGGGGGGGGGCTCAGGAGGGACAGAGGGAGGGGCAGTGGAAGGGAAGAGACTAGGGAATGGAGAGAGAGCGAGAGAGAGAGAAAGAGCGAGAGAGAGAGAGAGCGAGAGAGAGAGAGAAGTATTTGCTTATGTCTAGCTTTTGTTTGGTGATCCCATGTTCTTACCTTATACATTTTCAAATAGTCATGAGAAATATGTGAACCTAAAAATGGTTTAAAAAAATTATAATAAGGGAAAGGAATTGGCAAATAATTGGCAAACACAATCCATGGACCTTTGATACATAAGGCTTTGTCAAGCATGGAAGAGAGAGGAAGAGATAGCTTGAGTGTTTTTCTGGTGTTATGTTGTGTTGTTTCTATTACTAATGTTCCGCTTGATAATTTTAGAAAGAGTCATCTTTTTTACATAATTATATGGCCAGTGTTCTATAGAGCCCCACCGTAGAGGTGTCATTCTTACCCCAAAAAACCTAGCGGTCGAACAGGGAAATGGTTCCAATAAGTTTTCCACCATTCATTTTTCCCATATGGGATTTTTAGGAACAATTCTAATAAGGGCTGTGTTTGGTGTTGGCTTACCCTGGCGTGACATTTTGATGACCAGGTAAATCTCTCTCGGACAAGGGAACATTAATCAATATATTCGGCTCTATTTACTCTCAGATTCAAAAGTGCTAATTAGCATCAAAGTAGACATCATGCAAGGCTACAAATCCCTGTAAAGCTCCTGCACGTCATCTCTAGCTGACACCTTTAGTAACAGGTACATTTACAGAACTGTTGCCAAATGATTTATTACTACATTTCGCTAACATTAGATAGTTAATCCAGAGGTTCTTACCTTTGCCTCGATTCGGCAGCCTGGTCCAGATCATCATGGCACTTGTAGTTCTTTATGATAATTAGCGTTTCATTTCTTAGGGGTAAATGTAGGTGAATATATTGATAAAAGTCACCTTGTCCGAGAGAGATTTACATGGTTATCAAAAGGTCACACCAGGGTAAGCCTACACAAATCAAAGACCTTATTTTAAGTGTTTCTAAAATCCCCTATGGGAAAAATGAATGGTGGAAAAATGATTGGAAACCTTTCCTTGTTTGACCGCTAGACTTTATGGGTATTATGACTCATACTGTGGGTACTCTATTCTCTTATACATGGAGATGAGGAAGTTCATGCTGAAGTTACTTATGTGTGAACTGTGCACTACCTAAATGATCCTGACACTGGCCAAAGGTGAGGTCTAGCTCCTCTCGTTAGATAGGACAGAGGCGAAGTTGCCCTGGTAACTGGTGTAAGTAACCCTTCCCTACAGTATCTGCTGAGTGTGTGCCGTGAGGCAGCCTGCTCCATTCACACTTAACCTCATGGAGCCTTAGTATTATGCATCATAACAGAGTAATTTGGACTGTGGCCTGCCGGCTATGAACAGAGGATTGAGGGCTACTACGTTTCCTGTCTTCTCCTCTAGTCTCCTCCCCTCTAGTAATCTTTTACTATGAAGACCAGGCTCTGTATACACCTGGAACTGATTCTGAAGTGTCTCTCATGGGCTTACAACAAGACCGGTATAGTACAGTACACACTACATCAGGGTCAGATGTGTTGTTAGAGACATGTCAGGAAGTGTTGCTCTAGGCTTCATTGATAAGGGACTTCCCAATTCCAAAGCTGTTTCACAAGATAAACCCAAATAATCACACATGTACACAACCATTCAAAAGTTTGGGGTCACTTAGAAATGTCCTTGTTTTCCATGAAAACATACATGAAATGAGTTGCAAAATGAATAGGAAATATATTCAAGACATTGACAAGGTTATAAATACAGATTTTTAATTTAAATAATAATTGTGTCCTTCAAACATTGCTTTCGTCAAAGAATCCTCCATTTGCAGCAATTACAGCCTTGCAGAACTTTGGCATTCTAGTTGTCAATATGTTGAGGTAATCTGACGAGATTTCACCTCGTGCTTCCTGAAGCACCTCCCACAAGTTGGATTGGCTTGATGGTCACTTCTTACGTACCATACAGTCAAGCTGCTCCCACAACAGCTCAATAGGGTTGAGATCCGGTGACTGTGCTGACCACTCCATTATAGACAGAATACCGGCTGACTGCATCTTCCCTAAATAGATCTTGTATAGTTTGGAGCTGTGCTTTGGGTCATTGTCCTGTTACAGGAGGAAATTGTCTCCAATTAAGAGCTGTACACTGGGTATGACATGGCATTGCAAAATGGAGTGATAGCCTTCCTTCTTCAAGATCCATTTTACCCTGTACAAATTTCCCACTGTATCACCACCAAAGCACCTCCAGACCATCACATTGCCTCCACCATGCTTGACAGATGGCGTCAAGCACTCCTCCAGCATCTTTTCGTTTTTTCTGCGTCTCACAAATGTTCTTCTTTGTGGTCCAAACACCTCAAACTTAGATGAATCTGTCCATAACACTTTTTTTTCAAATTTTCCTCTGTCCAGTGTCTGTGTTCTTTTGCCAATCTTAATCTTTTCTTTTATTGGCCAGTCTGAGATATGGCTTTTTCTTTGGAACTCTGCCTAGAAGGCCAGCATCCCGGAGTCGCCTCTTCACTGTTGACGTTGAGACTGGTGTTTTGTGGGTACTATTTAATGAAGCTGCCAGTTGAGGACTTGTGAGGTGTCTGTTTCTCAAACTAGACACTCTAATGTACATGTCCTATTGCTCAGTTGTGCACTGGGGCCTCCCACTCCTCTTTCTATTCTGGTTAGAGTCAGTTTTGCTGTTCTGTGAAGGGAGTAGTGCACAGCGTTGTATGAGATCTTCAGTTTCTTGGCAATTTCTCACATGAAATATAGCCTTCATTTCTCAGAACAAGAATAGACTGGCGAGTTTCAGAAGAAATGTATTTGTTTCTGGCCATTTTGAGCCTGTAATCGAACCCACAAATGCTGATGCTCCAGATACTCAACTAGTCTAAAGGCCAGTTTCATTGCTTCTTTAATCAGAACAACAGTTTTCAGCTGTGCTAACATAATTACAAAAGGGTTTTCTAATGATCAATTAGCCTTTTAAAAATGATAACTTGGATTAGCTAACACAACGTGCCATTGGAACACAGGAGTGAAGGTTGCTGTTAATGGGCCTCTGTAGATATTCCATTAAATAAGCCGTTTCCAGCTACAATAGTCATTTACAACATTAACAATGACTACACTGTATTTCTGATAGATTTGATGTTATTTTAATGGACAAATAATTCACTTTTCTTTCAAAAACAAGGACATTCCTAAGTGACCCCAAACGTTTGAATGGTAGTGCACACACACACACACACACACACACACACACACACACACACACACACACACACACACACACACACACACACACACGGCCATAAATGTAAGAACTCACACACACATCAGACTAAAACTTAATTCAATGACACGTTTCACTCTGTTTAAAAGCATACTTTGAGGAAGATGGCGAAGTTTAATTAACCTTGGATGTGGAACGTGACAGAGGATGGGAGAAGGATGGGGGGGGGGGGGGGGGGGGGGGGTTTGCAGCCACTGGCATGGTGCCTGTCCAGCCCTGAAATATGTCCTGATGGAGTTGGACTCACAGTCACTGGCATGGTGCCAGTCCAGCCCTGAAATATGTCCTGATGAAGCTGTAGTCACAGCCACTGGCATGGTGCCTGTCCAGCCCTGAAATATGTCCTGATGGGGTTGGACTCACAGTCACTGGCATGGTGCCAGTCCAGCCCTGAAATATGTCCTGATGAAGCTGTAGTCACAGCCACTGGCATGGTGCCTGTCCAGCCCTGAAATATGTCCTGATGGGGTTGGACTCACAGTCACTGGCATGGTGCCAGTCCAGCCCTGAAATATGTCCTGATGGAGTTGGACTCACAGTCACTGGCATGGTGCCAGTCCAGCCCTGAAATATGTCCTGATGAAGCTGGAGTCACAGCCACTGGCATGGTGCCTGTCCAGCCCTGAAATATATCCTGATGGAGCTGGAGTCACAGCCACTGGCATGGTGCCTGTCCAGCACTGAAATATGTCCTGATGGAGCTGGAGTCACAGCCACTGGCATGGTGCCTGTCCAGCCCTGAAATATGTCCTGATGAAGCTGGAGTCACAGCCACTGGCATGGTGCCTGTCCAGTCCTGAAATATGTCCTGATGGAGCTGGAGTCACAGCCACTGGCATGGTGCCTGTCCAGCCCTTTAATATGTCCTGATGGAGCTGGAGTCACAGCCACTGGCATGGTGCCTGTCCAGCCCTGAAATATGTCCTGATGGAGCTGGAGTCACAGCCACGCAATGTTCTCCCACACACATTAGGTGTGGACCATTTGCAGAGAGATGGGGACAGAGGATACATATATGATGGAGAGAGCAAGAAAGAGACAGAGAGAGCGACACACTCAGAGAGATTGAGAGAGAGAGAGAGAGCGAGAGAAAGAGAGCAAGAGAGAGAGAGCGAGAGAGATATTGAGAGAGAGAGAAAGAGCGAGAGACAGAGACAGAGACAGAGACAGAGACAGAGACAGACAGAGAAGAGCGAGAGACAGAGACAGAGACAGAGACAGACAGAGAAGAGCGAGAGACAGAGACAGAGACAGACAGAGAAGAGCGAGAGAGATATTGAGAGAGAGAGAAAGAGCGAGAGACAGAGACAGAAACAGACAGAGACAGACAGAGAAGAGCGAGAGAGAAAATCAATAATGCCATCTGATCAAATAACCTACAAACATACCAATGCAATCACTTATATCTGAAACAAAATGCAGTCCTGTTGCTGGACAAAAGTGGTGGGGTCACTTTGTTTGACGTCCATCCATGTCGGGAGATGAAGTGGAAACTGACCACTAGGGGCAACATTGAGCGCTGTTACCTTAAAGTAGATTTCGGTTTTGCTAAGGTGTTGTGGGCGTGGATGGCAGATGGGCGTAAGCATCAACCATCCCCGTCCACAAGCATCCGCCTCTGGTGCTAATGATTGTTTGTTCAAATCCAGTGAAAGAAGGTGGGTTTTTTGAATTTTATTTTAAGCCTATCCCAAACCTTAGCCCTTACCTTAACCATTCAGTTAATGCCTAAACGTAAGCCTAACCATAAAAATGCAGAGTTAATGCCTAAACTTAACCTTAAACACTTAGGAATTTGACGTCTGGAACATCTTCGAAATTTGACGTTTGAGAAACATGGGATGAGCATCTAATTTTGACGTGAGACTGTGAGAGCTAGTTACGCTTTGTTATAGAGAAAGAGAGAGAGAGAGAGAGCGAAAGAAAGAGAGAGAGAAAGTATTTGGGGCTATCAATTTCTCCAAAGAGAGAAATAGTTCTTACATCTTTTAAACCCCCATCTCCTAATGCATCACCTGCCCCCATGGCCTACAGTCCTCCCAACCCCCCTGGGTGAGTGACTCTGCAGACCTCGGGACCAGCTTTCCCAGACAGCGATTTAAAATAACACTTGCATGCATATCAGGTTTCTGGCCTCTGAAATTTGTGCAAGATGAGGTAATGCGATCATGCACAGTAAGATCCAAACCTTTTTGTGTGTGTGTGTGTGTGTGTGTGTGTGTGTGTGTGTGTGTGTGTGTGTGTGTGTGTGTGTGTGTGTGTGTGTGTAAGAGACGTGTGTATTGTTTATAGGCTTTGTGTGTGGTGATCCCATGTTCTCACCTTAAATATTTTCAAATAGACGTGAGAAATATGTGAACCAGGAAAATAACAAATAAGAAAAACTAATGGGCAAATAATTAGCAAATGTACTGACTGGCGCTTAGATACACAAGGCTTTGTCAAGCATGGAAACCATATGCCTATTTTCAATTGGATCCAAAGTGCAAGCAGTATTAAAATAGTACATGCTTTCATTTAGTCAAAATTACAACTCAATTAATACCCCGTAAAATGTCCATAGAGTTAACGATTGAGAAAAGAGACATAACCATAACATTAAAACATGCAGGCACGGCTTTAGCCGCCTCACTGCACATGGGGAGACACAAGAAGCTTGTCGTCCAAGTAAGTGCCAGTGCATAAACACTAATAATAGGTTCCATAAAGTCAGTCATATGACACTGTGGTCTGGTCCCAGAGGGGCCCTTAGCAGGTACTGCATAGGGCCTGGGGCATCCCTTGCAGGACCTGGGCAGGACTGTACTGCAATGTGTCTCTACCTCCCCATGTGGTGGGGTGGAAGGTAATGCAGGAGGTTACATACACCAGCTCAGCAGAGATAGAGGACACACTGAAGGACATGCAGCTTGGAGATTAGCAGGGGAAAACTCATATGCTGTTATCCTGAAGCACAATACAAAAACTATATTTCAGGTGAATGCTCCACACACACAGCGAGAGAGAGAGAGAGAGAGAGAGAGAGCGTGAGAGAGCGAGAACGAGAGAGAAAGAGAGAGAAAGCGAGAGAAAGCGAGAGAAAGAGAGAGAGAGCATGAGAGAGCGAGAGCAAGAGAGAAAGAGAGAAAGAGAGAGAAAGCAAGAACAAGAGAGAAAGAGAGCGCGAGAGAGAGAAAGCGAGAGAAAGTAAGAGAAAGAGAGAATGTGAGAGAGGGATTGAAAGAGAGAGAGTGAGAGAGCGAGAGAGGGGAAGAGGGAGGCGCTCTCTGATGAACAAATAAAGCCAGGAGAATTGCTTTCCTGAATAGGCCAGAACAGTGCTTAGAGATGATGGCAGGGATCTCTGTGCAGGGAGATGATTTGTGGAGCTCTCCACTGGTTCTGCATGGAACGCTAAGCAAAAAAACTAATAAACAAAGAGAGAAAGAAAAACAACCTATCAGTCCGAATAAAAGAGGGGGGCGGGCTCATTCTTCCACACTCATTCTTCTGGCGCTGTATCTGCAGCCCTCTATTCTTCCCCTGGCCCCCCTCCTTCATCCCATCTTACTCCCCCTTCTTCCCTCATCTATCAAAATCCCCCACACTCTCTCCCTCTCCTCTCATTCCCTCTCCTCTCTCTTCCTCTCCTCTCTCTCCCTCTCTCTTCCTCTCCTCTTTCTCCCTCTCCTCTCGTTCTCTCTCCCCTCTCTCTCTCTACATGGCTTTAATAAACATGCTCCCTGGTTTAATCTCACAGAAACACGTTCCTCTTGCCGGAGAGACAGGAACAAAATCTTTCTCCATCCCTCCCCCACAGTCCCTCTCCTGTATCGGGCCTCATCCATCCCATGACAGCTACCTTTCAATCGAATAATAGTGGGGTAAGTAGCCATTTCCATTTCAGCCCCCTATTGAAGACGGCCGGAGGTGAAAAGGCAGGGGCTTGTAGGCATGGTTGCTAATGGGGCGATAGACAAGGCCTCCCCATTCTGTCAGGAGAAGGAGAACCTCTTATCAGCAGGCCACAGCCAGGCTCCCCCAAACACCATTCTTCCCCAAATTGGCTTCTCCTCTGCCTCCCTCTCTCTCCCTTCCTGTGTCCTGTGTCTCTCCCCTACTGCCCCTTGGAAATCTAACCAATTCTCAAACTTTTTATGCGATTAAAAATATATTATATTCTTTAGACTCTGTCAATGACTACATTATTATTACAATCAGGAAGCAAGTGGCACTTCTAGAAGTCAAGTGGAGTGGATGGCAATATGCAGTATACACTTGTATTATAACGTGAGAAAATAATGACAGGCCCTAGCTGACAGGGATAATACAGTATTAATTGAGTGAATAGCACCTCAGTGGCCTTCTGAACACTTACCGTGTCCCTGGTGGGATCTGATAGACAAAGCTCTACACAAGCTTCCGGCCTACCTCACTACACTGTCAAATGTTTTAAATATGAGACACCAAGCCCGTTCACAGGGATGGTTAACTCTCGAGGTAACACTAGTACGTACCGATCTTGGTAAATCCGCCTTCCGTTTTAGTACCCTCCATTTTTGTAATAGCCCAAAAAAACTCCCTACATCTAGACTCTCTGCTGCCTCAAGGTTAGTTTAGGACTTTAATGTTGAAGGGATTTAATGAGAACTGTTTGCAACAGTATGTCCTGCTTTCTCTCTTCACTCTATTCTGGTGTTGTTGGTGAAAACAACGCAACAACATAAACAACTGGGACCACAACATTCAACAGACCTGGGCGATTACACACTGTACTTGTTTTCCAACATTTCCCCCAATATTCCAACAGTATTCCTTTCCTCAGCGAGCGTGGTTAATTAAAGCTCTGTCTCCCGAAAAATAGTTTGAACATCCCCAGATGTTGCAGCGCCGTTCAGCTGTTGAGAAAGAGAAGTGTTAGCCTCTTCTCCAAACCGCAGGCAGAAGGGCTGCATTCCTCTCCCACAACTCAACGTGCGGTTTATCTGCATCCAAGCACCGCGTTACCGCGGCAACCCCGGCCAAATACAGTGGCCTGTTCAACTCTGTTGAATTTTTTGTCCTCCCTTTTTTTGATTTCATCACTGGGCTCCCATGCACACTCTGGCTAAGATAAAGAGTGATGGAGTCCATATTCAGCCAAGCCTGCATGAGTTTATTTTGAGTCTCCGCCTGGTTCGGTCCATGCTGTTTTGCCATCCTTACCCCTTTTCACTGGTCGAAAGTTGGAAAGGATGGCCGTGCTGTGAGGCAGAGGAGACCGGTGCTCTGGTTTGAATTGGCTCAGCTAATTTGAGACACAAAGCCCAAAAAATAGTTTGAAAGCAGAGTGTTCATTGCATGGCCTCCTGTAACAAAGCCCTGGGGTAAAGATCTACTGGCCATGATGAGGATCCAAGTGCAGAGATGATTTATCACTCATCTGTTTACACACTGTGGGGGAGCTCGATCACATCATCTCTGACAGGTGGGAGGCGTAGAGATTAAACTTGAATGAGTTAGCCCTCCTGGGTTACTACCCACTATCACATACACACACATACACACACACACACACACACACACACACACACACACACACACACACACACACACACACACACACACACACACACACACACACACACACACACACACACACACACACACACCAACCAAGTTGTCCCATTCAGCGTTAGCAGTAAGTAGAGGTCTAAAACTCTGGATTAATCAACTAGCCTGTAGTATGACACCTTATTCTCTTAATTAGGTGTCCTCAGCCATTCAGCCAGATTTACAATGGTTAAGTATCCCTTTATTAAGCAGGATTCCAGCTCCAGCTCCCCAACAGGCACTCCTTACTCCTGTCTAATAGCGGATTTTCCCACACTTCCTCCAAGAAGCCATTTAACTGAGGAGAGCTAATTTGTTTCTAATGCTTGGCTAATGGAGGATCCTAACAGGAGGAATTGAAAAATGACACAGATAAATGATCTGGGAGTTGTTGAATAAGGCTGTGGGGATCAACAGAATTGAAAACCTTTCGGCTACACTCTGCCACGCTCACGGATATGAGCAGAGCACCGTAGGAAAGAAGTATCAATCTCAAGTGGTGGATTATAGTCATTTAATAACACATATTTAGATCCTCATTGCACAATTTTAGCTAAAGTTATACCAAATAGTATTCTCATTTGTGAGTAGAAGGAGGTCTATCCAGTACTATCACAGCCATGCAGTGCCTAGTCCGTTACCCTGTGAGTGACAACCTGTGGCACTATCGGCTGTCCTGCCTGCAGAGCGGGGGTGGCTGGCAGACCAGGGTAGGGGGGGGGGGTATGCCTGGGGAGAGGGCTGGAAGGCTGGGGGCTCACCAAAGGGTATCTTTAAATAGCAGTGTGTGCCCAAAAGTGGCTCCACTAACAATCAATCTAATTCCATCTGCTAGCACTGGCCTCCTCTCTGACTTTTCAATGCGTCCTGATAACCTTATCTCAACCTGCCACATCCTTTACAATTAGCGCTTTCTATCTCAACACACACACATCTTTCCACTTCTATAAGCAGTGTGTGTGTGTGTGTGTGTGTGTGTGTGTGTGTGTGTGTGTGTGTGTGTGTGTGTGTGTGTGTGTGTGTGTGTGTGTGTGTGTGTGTGTGTGTGTGTGTGTGTGTGTGTGTGTGTGTGTGTGTGTATTTGGTGTTGGACCACAACCCTTTATAACCCTCCAGACTAAGCAGGATGAGATCATGAGAAATTACTTCTTCCTTTTTGGTGTTGGTTCCTGACTTCAAAATCCTATGAAATACTGCTTTCTCTCCTTACTGTTCATTTCCACAACAACAGAGAATAATTGAGACCATACGTTTAGCTGTTGCTAAAGCTGCAGTTGTAGAGAGCTTTGTATGATCTAGTCAGTGAAGTGCATCCATTGGGGAATATGCATGATGTTAGCGTGAAGAGTGGGCTGTACCAAATGAAAACTTTAGCTCTGCAAGCAGAAATGTGCACTAGTGACAGATGATAATCAAACTGCTTTCGTTGGGCAGAGGAAGGGGGGGGGGGGTGGGGGGCTTGATCACATCCTTTCTGACAGGTGGGAGGCGTGGAGATTAAATGAGGATAGTTCATCGCTCTGTCTGGAGAGACGAGAGTGGAAACCACAAAATCTAGCCCAAACACACTCAGATCAAAGGACAACTTCAGGGAATGATTTTATGTGGTTGTATGTATGAAAGAGCGGGAGGAGGGGCAGCTCCTACAGTATTTGAGTCTCTCCTGGGTCACTCTGAGTCATAGTGTCCCACTTTAAGCCCAGGTCTGTACGGCGGCGTCTGTGACAGATGTGTCTCTACAAGGTTAAACACTCACCTTCCCTCCCCCTCCTTCACCCTCCTTCACCCTTCTCCCCCTCCTCTTCCCCCTTCCCACTCTGGATCTAATACCATTTTTGTCTCTTCTCGTAAATATGTCCAGTCACAGAGACAGGGACACAAGCAGTCTATCGATCCCTTTTTGAATCCCTTGTGTGAAGGTGTGTGTGTGTGTGCTATAAACAGATATAAATATACATATCCACAATGATTGGTGAGTTGTCAGGATAATTAGAAGTGGTAATGAGATGCGAAGGGTGGAGAGAGGTTCCCTACCTCTGCAATACTGATGGCCAATGCCCTTGAAGCCCATCATGGGAACGGGGGACACTGGTGGTAGATACAGCCTCATCAGCACACAAGCAGTAACACTGAAAACCCATCACCAATACAACAGCTAATACAAAACCCAATATATACCTCCCTCCAATCGCAAGGAGAAAACATACTAATATTGTGGAAATGAAAGATATTAGCTAATGTGATCACATTCCCTCCACAGGGCATCAAATTCAACTCCCCAAAAACATTTTTTGCTACTGTCTCATCTGGTTTTCCATTGTTGCTAATCTATTGGATTCATAAGTCACTTGTTATGTGATTCAGCCTTCAGAGGCAGAAGAGAGAACTAAAGGACAGAGTGTTGCCAAACCACCACTAGCCTTGTTGGGAAAACCATTTACACCACAAACATACTGTAGACCTTGGTAGAAGGAGGATAGGACAACACACATACTGTAGACCTTGGTAGAAGGAGGATAGGACAACACATATACTGTAGACCTTGGTAGAAGGAGGATAGGACAACACATATACTGTAGACCTTGGTAGAAGGAGGATAGGACAACACACATACTGTAGACCTTGGTAGAAGGAGGATAGGACAACACACATACTGTAGACCTTGGTAGAAGGAGGATAGGAATACACATATACTGTAGACCTTGGTCGAAGGAGGATAGGACAACACACATACTGTAGACCTTGGTAGAAGGAGGATAGGACAACAAACATACTGTAGACTTTGGTAGAAGGAGGATAGGACAACAAACATACTGTAGACCTTGGTAGAAGGAGGATAGGACAACAAACATACTGTAGACCTTGCTAGAAGGAGGATAGGACAACAAACATACTGTAGACCTTGGTAGAAGGAGGATAGGACAACGCAGATACTGTAGACCATGGTAGAAGGAGGATAGGACAACAAACATACTGTAGACTTTGGTAGTAGGAGGAAAGGGCAGAACCAAGCTATTACTCTGACACTCTCATTGTGTTCAGTGAGAAGCCCAGAGGTTTAACCCAAAACAGTTTGGCCCTCATTCGTCACCACACTACAATAAAAGAGATTAGCATAATTGATCAATTTACTCAGGGGCCAAACTAATCAATGAGATACATTATTAATGGAAGCCTATTGATCAAGGCAGAAGCGGGCTGAGTAAAATGTTTACCGCAGCAGAAAGGCTGGGATCAATGGAGCAGCCAGGCAGGTGAATAGAACCCTGCATGGACCAATCTGGGCTTGTAGACCTCTCCACTCTCCACAGGTCTCCCCTGGTTCTTCATGGCTGATAGTGCCAGTAGGATAGGAAACTAAAGGCCAGGACATTCCTAAGGTGGAGCATGTAGGGTCTGTTAAAGGACATGCCGTCTTTGTCATCTTAACAGACCTTGTCGACAATGGCTATGGGGCTGAGTTAGAGGAGAGGGTAGAGAGAATGGGGACTGGAAGGGTGGCCCAAATTCACTCTTCTCGCACTATGTGAGGGCAAGAGAGATAAAGAGAGAGAGACAGAGACAGAAAGAGAAAGACAGAGAGAAATTATCTCAACAGAGAAAAATGTCCTCCTGTGTGCTACCTATATACCCCCACTATAATCCCTGTCCTTTAATGAAGACAGCTTCTCCAGCTTGCCCCCCTAGACACAACTATGATATCATAACCAACAAAACGGGTCACAACTCCCGCAGCTCTGTCCCACGATGGGTAGGTACATAGTCAATGGTAGGCTTCGAGTGAACTCCTACAGTAGGTACACTACAGATCAAACATTTTAGAACACCTACTCAATCAAGGGTTTTATTTATTTTTACTATTTTCTACATTGTAGAATAATAGTGAACACATCAAAACTATGAAATAACACATATGGAATCATGACCCAAAAAGTGTTAAACAAATATATTTTATATTTCAGATTCTTCAAAGTAGCGACCCTTTGCCTTGATGACAGCTTTGAACCCTCTTGGCACTCTTTCAACCAGTTTAACTTGGAATGCTTTCCAAACAGTCTAGAAGGAGTTCCCACATATGCTGAGCACTTGTTGACTGCTTTTCCTTCACTCTGCATTCCGACTTATCCCAAACCATCTCAATTTGTTTGAGATTGGGAGATTGTGAAGGCCAGGTCATCTGATGCAGCACTCCATCACTCTCCTTCTTGGTAAAATAGCCATTACACTGCCTGGAGGTGTGTTGGGTCATTGTCCTGTTGAAGAACAAATTATAGTCCCACTTAGCCCAAACCAGATGGGATGGCGTATCGCTGCAGAATGCTGTAGTAGCCAAACTGGTTAAGTGTCACCGATAGTATCACCAGTAAAGAACCCCCACGCCATAACGCCTCCTTCTCCATGCTTTACGGTGGGAAATACGCATGCGGATAACATCAGTTCACCCGCACCGCATCTCACAAAGACCAATAATCTCAAATTTGGACTTCGGACCAAAGGACAAATTTCCACTGGTCTTCTTCTCATTAGTGTTCTTTAGTAGTGGTTTCTTTTGCAGCAATTCGATCATGAAGACCTGATTCACACAGTCTTCTTTGAACAGTTGATGTTGAGATGTGTCTGTTATTTGAACTCTGTGAAGCATTTATTTGGCCTGCAATTTCTGAGGCTGGTAATATGAAGTGTTTCATATTGACTGACATTCATGTCTTAAAGTAATGATGGACTGTCGTTTCTCTTTGTTTATTTGAGCTGTTATTGCCATAATATGGACTTGGTCTTTTACTAAATAGGGCTATCTTCTGTATACCCCCCTACCTTGTCACAACACAACTGATTGACCCAAATGCATTAAGAAGGAAAAAAAATCCACAAAATAACTTCTAAGAATGCACACCTGTTAATTGAAATGCATTCCAGGTGACTACCTCATGAAGCTAGTTGAGAGAATGCCAAGAGTGTGCAAAGCTGTCATCCAGGCAAAGGGTGGCTATTGGAAGAATCTCAAATATAAAATAGATTTAGATTTGTTTAACATTTTTTTGGTTACTACATGATTCCATATGTGTTATTTTATAGTTTTGACAAAGAAAAACCCTTGAATGAGTAGGTGTTCATCTATAGCTCATATAGCTCATATCTATAGCTCATATATTGGCAGTAGTACTGTAGACTACTTTATCACTGACCTCAACACAGAGTCTTTCAGAGCGCTCACAGTCAGCCCATAGACACCTCTATCAGATAACAGCAAAATCACAGTCTACTTAAACAGAGCAAAACTCAATGATGAGGCATTAAAGCCAAAGGAACTGAATAATATTAGGAAATGCTCTAGATGGAAGGAAAGTAATATGGAAACCTACCAAAAAACAATTAGACATGAATAAATTCAAACCCTTTTAGACAATTTCCTGGACAAAATGTTTTACTGTAATAATGAAAGTGTACACTTGGCAGCAGAAAACCTAAACAGTATATTTGACCTCTCAGCTTTCCTATCAAATAAAAAAATGTCAAGCAGACAACCTAAGAAAACAAACAACAATGACAAATGGTTTGATGAAGAATGCAAAAACATAAGAAAGAAATTGAGAAACCTATCCAACCAGAAACATAGAGACCCGGAAAACCTGAGCCTACTCCATCACTACGGGGAATTACTTAAACAATGCAGAAATACACTATGGAAAAAGAAGGAACACCACGTAAGAAATCAGCTCATTGTAATTAAAAACTCCATAGAATCTAACCAATTCTGGTAAAATTGGAACATGCTAAGCAAACAACAGCATGAAGAGTTATCTATCCAAAATGGAGATGTATGGATAAAGCCATGTCTCCAATCTTTTTGTCTCTATAAAAAAGAACAATCAGCAAAAATATATACATGATCAAACACAAATCTTATAATCAACTATTAAAAACTACCAGAAGCCACTGGATTCTCCAATTATATTGACTGAACTACAGGACAAAATACAAACCCCCAAACCCAAAAAGGCCTGTGGTGTTGATGGTATCCTAAATAAAATTACAAAATATAAAGACCAAAAATTCCAATTGGCTATACCTTTACTTTTTAACCTTTTGCGTGTAGGGCTTAACCTTTTGCGTGTTTTTGGCTAAAAAACGTACCCATTTGAAACTGTCTATTTCTCAGCCCCAGAAACTAGAATATGCATATAATTGTCAGATTAGGATAGAAACCACTCTAAAGTTTCCAAAACTGTAAAAAATATTGTCTGTGAGTATAACAGAACTGATATTGCAGGCGAAAACCTGAGGAAAATCCAATCAGGAAGTGCCTCTTATTTTGAAACCTCTCTGTTCCTATGCATGCCTATCCTCCATTTAAAGGGATATCAACCAGATTCCTTTTTCAATGGCTTCCCTAAGGTGTCAACCATCTTTAAAACATAGTTTCAGGCTTTTATTTAGAAAAATAAGCGTGAAAGATCACATTGCGTAAGTGGATAGGTGAGGGCTCTCAGAGTGAGTTTTGCGCTACAGAGTAAAGCGGCCATTGTTTCTCCCGTTGTTACTGAAAAACCTACACACCCGGTTGATATATTATCGAATATATATTTTAAAAACAACCTGAAGATTGAGTATAAAAAACGTTTGACATGTTTCTGTGGACATTATGGATATTATTTGGAATATACGTCTGCGTTGTCGTAACCGCTCTTTCCTGTGGATTTCTGAACATAACGCGACAAACAAACAGAGATATTTTGGGTATAAAAATAATCTTTATGGAACAAAAGGAACATTTGTTGTGTAACTGGGAGTGTCGTGAGTGAAAACATTCGAAGATCGACAAAGGTAAACGATTAATTTGATAGCTTTTCTGATTTTCGTGACCTAGCTACTTAATGCTTAGTGTACATAATGTTTTGTTATGCTATCGATAAACTTACACAAACGCTTGGATTGCTTTCGCTGTAAAGCATAATTTCTAAATCTGAGACGACAGGTGGATTAACAAAAGGCTAAGCTGTGTTTTGCAATATTGCACTTGTGATTTCATGAATATTAATATTTTTTAGTAATATTATTTGACTGTGGCGCTATGCTATTCAGCGGTTGCTGACAAAAATGATCCCGCTAACAGGATGGGTAGCGTCAAGAAGTTAACATCATCCTCAGCTCTGGCATATTCCCCAATATTTGGAACCAAGGACTGATCACCCCAATCCACAAAAGTTGAGACAAATTTGACCCCAATAACTACCGTGGGATATGCATCAACAGCAACCTTGGGAAAATCCTCTGCATTATCAATAAACAGCAGACTCGTGCATTTCCACAGGGAAACCAATGTACTCTGCAAATGTCAAATTGGCTTTTTATCAAATTACCATACAACATACCAAGTATACACCCTGCACACCCTAATTGACAAACAAACAAACCAAAACACAGGCAAAGTCTTCTCATGCTTTGTTGATTTAAAAAAACTTCTGACTCAATTTAGCATGATGGTCTGCTATGGAAAGAGGTGTTGGGGGAAACACATACAACATTCTAAAATCCATGTACACAAACAACAAGTGTGTGGTTAAAATTGTCAAAAAACACACATTTCTTTCCACAGGGCAGTGAGGTGAGACAGGGATGCAGCTTGAGCCCCACTCATTTCAACATACATATCAACAAAATGACAAGGGTATTAGAAGTCTGCAGCACCGGCCTCACCCTACTAGGTGCTACTGTCCCCAACCAAGGAGGATCTACAGCAGCACCTAGATCTTCCACACAGACTCTGTCAGACCTGGGCCCTGACAGTAAATCTCAGTAAGACAAAAATAATGGTGTTCCAAAAAAGGTCCAGTTGCCAGGCCCACAAATACAAATACCATCTAGACACCCTTGCCCTAGAGCACACAAACAAGTCTACATACCTTGGCCTAAACATCAGCTCCACAGGTAACGCCTTTTAAAGGAACATAAAATTAATAGAGATGAACCTGGAGAAGAGTCCCTTAAGCAAGCTGATCCTGAGCCTCTGTTCACAAACACAAACAGACACCACAGAGCCCCAGGACAGCAATACAGTTAGACCCAACCAAATCATTAGAAAACAAAAATATAATTACTAGACACATTGGAAAGAATTAACAAAAAAACGGAGTAAACTAGAGTGCTACTTGGCCCTAAACAGAGAGTACTGTGACTGACCCAAAATTAAGGAAAGCTTTGACTATGTCCAGAGTCAGTGAGCATAGCCTTGCTATTGAGAGAGACAGCCATATGCAGACCTGACTCTTAAGAGAAGACAGGCTATGTTCACACTGCCCACAAAATCAGATGGAAACTGAGCTGCACTTCCTAACCTCCTGCCAAGCATATGACCCAGTTAGAACACATATTTCCCTCAGATTACACAGACCCACAAATAATTTAAAAACAAATCACAGTTTTGATAAACTTTCATATCTATCAGTGAAATACCATAGTGTGCCAACACAGCAGCAAGATGTGTGACCTGTTGCCACAAGAAAAGGGCAACCTGTGAAGAACAAACACCATTGTAAATACAACCTATATTTAGGTTTATTTATTGTCCTTTTTGTACGTTATATATTTGCACATCATTACAACACTGTATATAGCCATAACATGACACTTGAAATGTCTCTATAACTTTGGATCTTTTGTAAGAGTAATGTTTACTGTTCCTTTTATATTGTTAATATATTATCTACTTCACTTGCTTTGGCAATGTAAACATAGCCTTCCCATGCCAATAAAGCCCTTTGAATTGAATTGAGAGCAAGAGCAAGAGCAAGAGCAAGAGCAAGAGCAAGAGCAAGAGCAAGAGCAAGAGCAAGAGCAAGAGCAAGAGCAAGAGCAAGAGCAAGAGCAAGAGTTAGGAAGCAAGGAAGGGAGGGAGGGAGGGAGGGAGGGAGGGAGGGAGGGAGGGAGGGAGGGAGGGAGGGAGGGAGGGAGGGAGGGAGGGAGGGAGGGAGGGAGGGAGGGAGGGAGGGAGGGAGGGAGGGAGGGAGGGATAGTTGTGGAGTAATGGAGTGATGATGTTAAGCAAAGACATTTCAGAAAGTCAACACAGACCACTACTCCACCACCAGTTCAAGGGCTATTTTCCACACAAAAGAAAGCTTTGAGGAAAAGAAAAGAGAAGGACAGAAAAAAAGAGAGAGATTTTAAATGTGCCCTGAAGAAAAGCAGACTCAAGGTTCCTGTCTCCCCTCCCCTCTTCCCTCACTCCTTTATTTGGTGCAACAAAAAGGAACAGAATGATTGTGGGGTGCAATAGGGGAATGGGGGGGCTGCTGAATAGACCTTTTACAGATTTTCTCTATCTCCACCATGGAGGACATCTGACCTTTTAGGAGGGAGGGAGATAGGGAGAGAGATATAAGGAGAGAGAGAGAAAGGGAGAGAGATAGTGGGAAAGACAGGGAGAGATATGGAGAGAGATATGGAGAGAGAGATAGGGAAATCATCATGAAAAGGGGTAATCCTCAGAGAGGGAGAGAGAAATGTTTTTTCCAAGGGCCAGTAATGAGATCATCTGACTCCTAGGTTCATCTGACTCCTAGGTTGCCATACCAACCTTCAACAGTATTACTATACAATATATTTAAATGAGACAAAAATACCATCTATTGTTGCCATGAGAGGAGGGGTCATCGAGAAATAGAGAAGAATACAAGGGAATGAGATTGAGAGTCAAACCATTTTGTAAAATGGATTAATAATTGCGATGATGGTCTCTAATACCAGTCATATCCTAATAATACTCTAAAGAAAAAATAAAATCAAGATAATAACACTTCCTATGAATACCCCTACTACTTGAACATTTAGCATATTTCAAGAACACAATACTGCCTGAAATTGCTTTGGAGTATAAGCACAGTATAAGGGTGAGAACAGTATAAGGGTGAGTTATAGTGTCAGTCATAGTCATAAGGGTAAGTGGTGAGTTCAGTGTGTGTATACCCAGCTCTGTCTCAGCTCTGGGCCCTGTGCCCTGTGCCCTGTGTCCATGTCTCGGATTGGTGATGGAGGACATCCCCTGTGTGTAATTGTCTAACTATGGACCCAGGTGGAGGGAACTGACCCAGCGGGAGTGTGTGGTTGATGGGTCCGCTCTGCATTGGACTCCATTGACTCTGTGGTGCAGATGTGATTATACAGTGGGGCTCTTTACAACGGTCCCACCACCTGCTCCCACTCCACTCTTCCAGCCTCTGACAAACTATCATCACTGCAGATTGAGACAAATGATCTCCCTCTCCATCCTAATCCCACTACCCAGCTGGTTGTGTGTGTGCGTGTGTGTGTGTGTGTGTGTGTGTGTGTGTGTGTGTGTGTGTGTGTGTGTGTGTGTGTGTGTGTGTGTGTGTGTGTGTGTGGGTGGGTGGGTGGGTGCGTGCGTCTGCTTATGTTGCTCAAGTTGTTGATTCTGTGCTTGTTTATGTGAATGAAGTTGGAATGTGTTAGTAAGTGTGTTTGTGTTACATTTGTGAGAGCATGTGGGTATCATCACTGTTGTCTGAGAACATTGGTATATTTGCTCTAGCATATTTGAGCTAAAGTAGAACTCCTTGGGTCTGTCCTCTGTAAAGTGTGTGACACTGCGCTGTGGGTAAGGAACGTTTCCTTCCTAGGAGGAAGTGCTAGTTGACGTGGGCCACGGGGACAGGAGGCAGTGTGGCCCAGCGATAATAGAGCTGAATGGACAATGCTGCTGCTGCTGATCCACATGGGGTGGTTAGTTAGTTAACATGTAGCTTTATCTATCAGAGAACAACTCCAGGAACCAGCCTGGCCAAAGCACTACAAAGTCAGAACCAAGCATTAACAAAATACACTATCTGTGGGGAAAGTACTATAAGAGGTATTCAAGCAGTTTTCAGGTTCTTTGTACACAATAACCCAAATGAAGAACAGACAACCATCACTGCCAACTGAACGTTAATAGGTTGATCTGAGCGGTGCTGATATACAGTGGGGAGAACAAGTATTTGATACACTGCCGATTTTGCAGGTTTTCCTACTTACAAAGCAAGTAGAGGTCTGTAATTTTTATCATAGGTACACTTCAACTGTGAGAGACGGAATCTAAAACATAAATCCAGAAAATCACATTGTATGATTTTTAAGTAATTAATTTGCATTTTATTGTATTTTATTGTATTTGATACATCAGAAAAGCATATTTGGTACATATTTGGTACAGAAACCTTTGTTTGCAATTACAGAGATCATACGTTTCCTGTAGTTCTTGACCAGGTTTGCACACACTGCAGCAGGGATTTTGGCCCACTCCTCCATACAGACCTTCTCCAGATCCTTTAGGTTTCGGGGCTGTCGCTGGGCAATACGGACTTTCATCTCCCTCCAAAGATTTTCTATTGGGTTCAGGTCTGGAGACTGGCTAGGCCACTCCAGGACCTTGAGATGCTTCTTACGGAGCCACTCCTTAGTTACCCTGGCTGTGTGTTTCGGGTCGTTGTCATGCTGGAAGACCCAGCCACGACCCATCTTCAATGCTCTTACTGAGGGAATGAGGTTGTTGACCAAGATCTCGCGATACATGGCCCCATCCATCCTCCCCTCAATACGGTGCAGTCGTCCTGTCACCTTTGCAGAAAAGCATCCCCAAAGAATGATGTTTCCACCTCCATGCTTCACGGTTGGGGTGGTGTTCTTGGGGTTGTACTCATCCTTCTTCTTCCTCCAAACACGGCGAGTGGAGTTTAGACCAAAAAGCTCTATTTTTGTCTCATCAGACCACATGACCTTCTCCCATTCCTCCTCTGGATCATCCAGATGGTCATTGGCAAACTTCAGACGGGCCTGGACATGCGCTGGCTTGAGCAGGGGAACCTTGCTTGCGCTGCAGGATTTTAATCCATGACGGCGTAGTGTGTTACTAATGGTTTTCTTTGAGACTGTGGTCCCAGCTCTCTTCAGGTCATTGACCAGGTCCTGCCGTGTAGTTCTGGGCTGATCCCTCACCTTCCTCATGATCATTGATGCCCCACGAGGTGAGATCTTGCATGGAGCCCCAGACCGAGGGTGATTGACCGTCATCTTGAATTTCTTCCATTTTCTAATAATTGTTGTTGCCTTCTTACCAAGCTGCTTGCCTATTGTCCTGTAGCCCATCCCAGCCTTGTGCAGGTCTACAATTTTATCCCTGATGTCCTTACACGGCTCTCTGGTCTTGGCCATTGTGGAGAGGTTGGAGTCTGTTTGATTGAGTGTGTGGACAGGTGTATTTTATACAGGTAACGAGTTCAAACAGGTGCAGTTAATACAGGTAATGAGTGGAGAACAGGAGGGCTTCTTAAAGAAAAACTAACAGGTCTGTGAGAGCCGGAATTCTTACTGGTTGGTAGGTGATCAAATACTTATGTCATGCAATAAAATGCAAATTAATTACTTAAAATCATACAATGTGATTTTCTGGATTTTTGTTTTAGATTCCGTCTCTCACAGTTGAAGTGTACCTATGATAAAAATTACAGACCTCTACATGCTTTGTAAGTAGGAAAACCTGCAAAATCGGCAGTGTATCAAATACTTGTTCTCCCCACTGTAGGTGAAACACACAATATAACACTGACAGTCTGGCTGCTTCGTGCAGACAACACAGCCAACACAACGACTGAGCCCTTCATAAAGAATGGTGAGGAAGATACACAACATCACTCTGACAGACTGGGCCTGCGGTGTGGGTGGGAGCCCCATTTGCATAATCTCAGAACGTTGGCTATGTGCAATTACAGTACTTACATTAATACGTCTGAATAGTCCCCTAATTAATCGTCTCTCCCAGAGAAGATTGACTTTCCATTTTCCGTCTTGTGGGAGGGAGCAGGGCTTTTATCCATCCCTCCACCACCGCTAACTGCCTCACTACAGACGAGACATCACATGGTACAGGAAACACAGCCTGACTAGACCAATGGTTCAGAGATATAATCACAACATCTTGTTTGTTGTGATAATGCATTATTTTACCATTTCTATTCACTCATTCTAATAATATCTCAAACATGATTGAACCCTTTTTACAGTATGTTTGATCATTTTGTTCAATATTATTGGATTAAAGCCTCAAACTAACAAGAGAGATCACAATTATAAAAGAGTTTGGCCCAGCTCCTTGAGTTTGGCCCAGCTCCTTGGGAAAGTACACTGCAAAGTCCTGGCAGGTAATACACCATGGAAGTAATATTGTTCACAGTCTGGTCCACAAGCTAATGGTTCAACAAATCAAGAATTTGGGTAACCAACCAACCTACACCTGACAGAATGTACAGCCACAGACTCTATGACATATGACACTTGTCTATTATTTGAGAAGGAGGGTTGGGAAGAAAGCGAAACAGTTAGCTGCCTCCGTCCCTCTGTGTGAGAATTCTGTTATCAGCCCAGGACCGGAGGACACAGGCTGCCCTTCCTTGTCCCCACGACTACGGTTTCATTTAGGAATCTGGGGCCACTGCTCACCATTGTGCTGTCATACAGGAAGTGCAGTTCACCGCTCACTCCCAGCATTCACAGGGTTTCCTGTTTCAGGTTATCACATCCTGTGTTTATTTTCTTCGCTTTTTTTGTCTCTATCCAACCCAATGGTTATTTCTAACATCTGCTAAACCATACAATGAGGAGGATGGCACTATCTCAAGGATTGGGAGGTACAGTCCTCGAGAGCAAAGGATGTGTTTTTAATATCTGCGTCAAGACTTGTCGTCTTACCCTGTCCGGTCAAGTTTTTATCCAAGTCCCTAATCTCAATTACAGTTTTTCCCAATTATTTACACACTGAAGTTGGAACTTGAAACACAATCACCAAAACCTGAAACTCATGTACCAAATCCCTAAACCAATTCCTGCTTTACACTCAGTTTTCAATTCTATATCACATTATTTTGCAAAACACTACACACAGTTCTCTCATTCAAAATGAAAATCTCTTACGTCCCTTTGGAAAGCAACGCCAATCACAATGCCAAGCTCTATACATCAATTGGCAACACCCACTCCTCACAGGTGTAAACACTAGTTGCTGAATTGTTCACTTAGAAATCAGAGCTATAGCACTATAAAAGGCCACAGATGAGCTCTCCTGTTTCGGAGTAAAATGGAAGTCAATGGTGAAGCAAGAGCTAGAGGTGAAGGAGCGAGAGGAAGAGGAGGAAGAGGAAGAAGAGGACGAGGACGAGGAAGAACAGTTGTCTCAGATGAGATCAGGGTCACATCAGGGTCACATGTATTGAGTATGAGGGAGGCTAGGCAGAGAGTTCAGTCCAACCTGAGCTGCTACACGGTTGCATCTATCATGCGTACATTCAGAAATGAGAACCGGTAAGTTACATACCATCTACACTAAGCTCTTTACATATGTATACTGTAGTATACTGCAGTCCAACATATCATTAGGCCTATGTTACTCAGTGATTGTTGGCCAATGTTACAGTAATGTAATTTCATATTGAAAGAAAATAGATTATTTTAGCTTACTGTAACCAATCATATTGTGGATCTTCTGCAGAACTGAGAGACGGTCAGGCCATGGTGGAAAGACACCGGCTGTTCACACCAGAACAGGAAACCGCTATTGTGAACATGGTGGTGGCAAACAATACCATTAGACTACGAGGAATCCAGAACCACATAATTGCAGACAATACAATATTCGATAATATTCACCAGGTGGGCTTGTCTACAAAGGACCGTGTATTACAACGCAACCGAATCTGGATGAAACAGGTCTACAGGGAGCCATTTGAGTGAAACTCAGAGAGGGTTAAAGAACACCGCAATGAATATGTGCAAGTAAGTACTATACTGTGAATTTACTATCATATCAGCACTGTATAGACACATTGCAGTACTGTAATCCAGTGTATTGTGCCTCACCTTATTGACTGCTCTAGGTCTATGTCACATATTGTCTTGTTGTCTGTTTCAGAGAGTCTTGGAGCTGTATGCCGCTGCAATTCAGCACGTGTATATTTATATTGATGAGGCTGGCTTCAACCTAGCCAAAAGAAAGGGACGGGGACGGAACATTATTGGTCACCGTGCCATTGTAAATGTCCCTGGACACCATGGAGGGAATATCACCAGGTGCGCAGCCGTTAGCCAGCAAGGTGTCCTCCATCCCCATGCCAAACTTGGTCCCTACAACACCGCCCTTCTCATCACATTCCTGGACACACTACATGGCATCCTCATTCCAGCCGAGCAGAGGGGTGGACCAGAGCAGCCCAGGTATGTTGTCATCTGGGACAACGTGAGTTTCCAACGGGCTGCTCTGGTTCATCGACCACCCACAATGTATTGTTCTATAACTCCCACCCTATTCCCCGTTCCTAAACACAAAATAGTTTTTTCGGCGTGTCGATGGAATGTGTATGACCACCACCCCCTCGCATGCATGCCTCTTCTCCAGACAATGGAGGATGCATGTGGTGAAGTTGATGTGGGGGCTTTCGAGCGGCTGGATCCGTCACTCCAGAAGATTCTTTCCCCGCTGTTTAGCCAGGGAGAACATGGCTTGTGATGTAGGT
This sequence comes from Oncorhynchus clarkii lewisi, assembly GCF_045791955.1. Lineage (NCBI taxonomy): Eukaryota > Metazoa > Chordata > Actinopteri > Salmoniformes > Salmonidae > Oncorhynchus > Oncorhynchus clarkii. The sequence goes on from NC_092152.1 coordinate 29,035,730, forward strand.
GAGATGCTGTGGCCAGACCAAAATAGGAGGCAGGATGCAGCCCCATGTATTTTTTCTGACATTTGGCATGTGTTTTAGTCTTTTTGTGTTTAGAGTTTTGAAAGAATGAGCCACTTTCATTTTTTATTTTTGTACAGAAAACCCTTTATCTTACTGAATGTTTTTCCTGGTTTTCTCTTGTTGGTATGGAAAGTGTTACATACAAAACACAGCTGTTCAGAAATACTGCCTTTTGGAAATATATGACAATGTTTTTGTTACTGTATTGCATTTGTGTTTGTTTATGTATATTTGAGTAGCTATACATTGCTGTAACAATCTTCTACAACCGGTTACATTGTAACAATGAAAATGCAAAAGGCATAAACCTACTGATGGGATATTCATAGTAGTGTTTTGTGTTGAGCATGTCAGTGTGTTGTTGGACAGATCTATTCATCTATTCAACAGTTTTGAATGCAGTGTTCGCTTTTGCTAGAGATTTGTAGAGTTTAGCATTTTGTGTTTGTGTTTTTTTGTTTTGTGTTTAGAGTCTTGGGGGAAATGGGCCAAAGTTTCAGCAAACGTGTGTGAACAAGCTGTAACTCTAAGGAAAAGAATTTCCCCCAGTCCAAAACCAAAATGAATCTCAAATCACATTTCAATTAAGCAGTTCATTCAATGAACATTGTCTTTGCCAGATAAGCTTGTAACAGCTTGAAAATGGAGTAAAGGAACGACTTAAACAACTATCTCCTCACGCAGTTGCTGCTCTGCTTGGAGTTGTCTTTCTTTGTTATTTTTCTCTCTCGTCCTAAACAAACAGCTTTGGAAAACTAAGCTGGGTGTGATTGATAGAGAACGCGAATGATGTATAAAGTCTGTTTTGTTCTGATCAATACTGAATTTCATTACCACTTCTACCACACAAACATGCACACAGACATAAACACGCAGACATACATACACACGCACACACCCAGACGCAAACACGCACACACGTGCACGCATACACACATAAACAGACACACACACACACACAGAAACCCATGTTGCACATATAGTATAACCATGCACAGACACCAAATGTTCTACTCTCCTCATTGACCAACAATGTCACACAACCAAGAGTGGACGAGCACCTGTTTGTTATATTGCATCACATCATCATCACAACTAAACAAGGTGCGCCGTCTTAAAGCGACTGGGAGTCAATGTAAGAAGCAGTGTGTTATGTTTAGGTTGTCCCGTGCTTCCAGGGAGGGTTCTGCTGCACATTAATAGTGACCTCTCAACCAAGGCCAGTGCATTTACACAGGCTGTGAGATTACCCCTGAGTATAGTGCACCTCCATCGTCCTTCCTCCTCCTCCTTCCCTCTTCCTCCCTATGCCTGTGATGCGGACCATGCTGCTCTGGCATTCACCTCAACCGTTTACCCTGTGACGATCACACTACCATGGCCATGAGAGGGGGGACAGAGGAGAGAGGACTGGGGAGAGAAGGTGGTATGGATCAGTGCAATCTTTGCTTCTACTACTCTGTCATCTGAATTACAAAAAAAACAGGAAGTGTTAAACCACTAAGAGACAAAACACAAATACGGCAAGAGAGAGAGAGAGAGAGAGAGAAGAGAAAAATGGCCTGGAAACCATTTCCGATGCAGTGTTTACATCCAGAGCTAATGCTGGTTTTTAGACCGTGCTCTGACGTAGTCTGGTTTACTGGGCCTCCACACTGTGGGAGAGAATTGGTGACAGATGAACATGCAAAGAGTTTCTTTATGACACACTCAGACATTCCTCTCCAGGACTATATCTGCTTAGTTCTCCATATGTGGACATATACTGTAGTATGCAGTATTTGAATGGATGGATAAAAGGATGTTCAGTAGATGTTCAGTGAGTTCAGCAGGCACTGAGACATAAAAATTCAATCACACAACAAGGGAGGATTGTGTGCCGAGACAAGGCTACGCCCAAGTCAAAGACAGCCACACATACAGTACAATACCTATTCTAAATATCACAATTATACCACAATTATCCAGGTTTTATCAAAGCAATTAAAGATACAGTATTTTAAAACACAGAGTACTAAATATAGCTTATTGTAGCTAACCTATCATCGTAAATTCTCACTGGAATGCTGCCAGTACATACACACATTAAACACACCAACACATGAGCAGATAAACATGACCCCTAGTGCAGTGCAAGCACTAGATAATGAATCACAAAAATAATCTGCAAGTGTATATTATCAGATATAGGGATAGCTGTGGATGGTGTGGGTTGGCACAGTCTGAGAATGCACTACACTAGGGTTTTTATGACTGGGGTCAATCACTGTGACCTCTCTGGGGTTGTATTTCATGGCAGGACCTGGACCTGGGCAGTGGACCGTGAGTTGATGGGGGTTTGGGATGTTACCGCTCAGGATCTCATCTCCAGTGCTAGGCTGGGCTTGTATTGAGAAGGTTGAACTTATTTAACTTATTTCACAGGGTGGAGAGGTGTGGGAGGGGGGGGTTGAGGGGTCCAGGGAGGGGGGGGGATCCACACTGTTGATGAGTAACGGCCCCTATGTGTCTCTTGCCATAATGCCACTTGAAATAAAATGATGTTCCCGCTGCCCCATAAATCTCACATTTTTTTCTGTGATGTGTGACAATTTTATCATGGCCAACTTCTAGGAACATTAAGGTTGCGGATCAGAGTCAGATGGAAGAGGAAACCGTCTCTATGTTGGCGATGAAGGATGAGTCACGCTCCCTCTTTTAACTCCCTCCAAACTTCTCTATCTGCTCTGCTCATCCCCTCTCTGCCTACACATTTACACTGCATCAAAGTACAACAGCCAGAATAAAAATGTAAGTGTGTGTGTGTCTGTGTCTGTGTCTGTGTCTGTGTGTACTCATTGATCCACCTCTAAGGCATTATTAATATTTCTGTGGCTTTTTATCTGAAACCATTAACCCTGAAATAGATTTTGACAATGCAAAACAAACCTTCTCATGAAGTCCCTAAATGCACTCTAATGGTTTGTGTTTACAATAACTGCAGCAGGCAACAGCTTTTATATAAACATTTTCTTACGAAATGACTCATTAGCAATTCAGAAACTGTTACTGATCCCACTTGAAGACAAATCATTTCAGATGTATACAGAAATTCACAGCCAATTTTTTACAGGAACAGTCTGTAATTAAATAAAAGTAGCAGCTTTTTAAGTTATTTGACACATGTACAGTATTTGGACTTACTATGCTATACTCGGGCATTGAAGCTCCAGTTATGAGTGGCAGGCAGGCCATGGCAAACCATTCTCAGTGTTCCAGGAGTCAGCAGAGAGCAGCCACTGGACTGGACTGTCTGTCTACTGCACATGACCTTCATGGAAAAGCAGTAGACACTTTCAACTCCTGGCCCACTCTCCACACTGGTTTCAGATTCCCCTCACTGTAACGTATCAAGGCTCAGAAGCATCATCTGAGACTGCCAAGAAACAGTCACTGAAGTTTTGTCCCAAACGCCACACATGATGTGAGGTCTGTCAAGTGGATCCTTTTTTCGTTATTTGTGTGGACAACAGCAAGGAAACAACAAAGACAGGCAGCGAAGACAAAAGAGAGGCTTGGTCTCACACAGAGTCCACACTAGGATCTACACATGGATCAGCTGCTCCAGGTGCTATTTTTTACCCCCTTTCTCCCTTTTCTGTGAGTTACATTCCACACCTAAAATATGCGACCCAGGAGCCATGGGCCCCCTAAGAAAGAAAGAGGACGGTTGCCGTGGCAACTTAAATTTAAAAAAACAGCAGCACACAACATCCCGCTGACGGACAGCACAATCCCAGAGGCGCTAGCACAGGTGCTATTTTCTTTCAAAACATCAAAAAGGAGAAATCTAAACGCATGAATGTTCCCAAATATAAGAAAAATGACATTCCCAAACGGTCATTATCTTGTGCAAGCCCCTTTGGAATTCCAAATGCTCTAGTTCGCTTGTGTCCAATCAACATTATTGCTCGGTCAAAGTTGAAGAACACTATTCACCTTATCACAACAGTTAGGCTAACGTAAGACTTGTCATGGCATTTTAAAGTATTGTTCAATATATATGAATACATATTGACATTAAATACAGAGCAATAGGAGGGTTCATCTTAGATCAATAATGGAAAAATCCCTCCCATGCCTCAGGGTCAGAGGGGCAGGGGAAATAGCACCAGTACATAATATGGGAGCAATGAATAACAAGGTAATGCCCTACGCTCACAACAGGGTTTTGCATTAAGTGGAAGCGAAACAATGTTTTGACCATTAACCTTTTCCCTGCATGTGGAGGGATATACAAGAGGTAGATGAAGAAAAAAAGAGAGAAGGGAGAAAAAGAAAAATCAAATGAGAGAAAAAGAGGGATAATGAGAAAACAAGGGAGATAAAGAGGACAATCGAGACAGAAGAGCGATTGAGAGAAGAGGAGTGGGAGTAGTGCTTGAGGATGTGTTAATGGAATGGAGCGTGGGTCCAATTCCCATAAACCACTTGATCAGCCTAATTAAAAGAGCCTTGGCGTGATACATTCCAAACAGTGGGGCATCCGGCCACGTTCCAAATGTATCCTCGCTTCCTCCCTCTCTCCCACACACAGAGGCACAGCCCAGCACAGCCCAACACAGCCCAGCACAGCCCAACTGTCCTCCACAACAGCCAAGAGAGAGAGAGCAAGATACCCTGCTGTTTTCTGGGAGTTAGCTCTGCTGGGTGATTCACAGAAACAAAACAAAGCAAGTCAAAGAAGTATACTTGAAGCCCCTGCAGAAACCCCCACACAGGAAAAGTGTGTCACTGTCACTGACCACTCGCAGTACTGTCTATCCTCCATGTATCTGACTGGAGCGTCAGAGTCTCCTTCACTAGATGGACCGAGTGCTAAAGTGAGTCATCCTTGGCGGTGCCTGGAGAGAGAGCCAGCATCTTGGAGCACCTCTGTACATATGAATCAAACTTATGCATGTAGAGAGGCTGCCAGCACTTAATGCGTTGCACATTGCTCCGACATACAAACACACACTTAGGGGCACGCACACACACGCAAACGCAGGCGCACATGTTAATTTAAGCTATATTTGTCTCATCTGGAAGGAAAATACACCAGGGTTGCTACAACAGTCATACACCAAATCAAATCAAATCAAATGTACTTATATAGCCCTTCGTACATCAGCTGATATCTCAAAGTGCTGTACAGAAACCCAGCCTAAAACCCCAAACAGCAAGCAATGCAGGTGTAGAAGCACAGTGGCTAGGAAAACCTCCCTAGAAAGGCCAAAACCTAGGAAGAAACCTAGAGAGGAACCAGGCTATGTGGGGTGGCCAGTGCTCTTCTGGCTGTGCCGGGTAGAGATTATAACAGAACATGGCCAAGATGTTCAAATGTTCATAAATGACCAGTATGGTCAAATAATAATAATCACAGGCAGAACAGTTGAAACTGGAGCAGCAGCATGGCCAGGTGGACTGGGGACAGCAAGAGTTGCTACAACAGTCATACACCAGGGTTGCTACAACAATCATACCTACTAAACAACCTAAGAAGAAGATCATATTTTTTAAAGGGGAAGAAAGTGGAAAATATTAGAAAATGGTCTGGACACCAACCTATTCTAATATCAAGATGGAAATCACAACTGCTGTGCTTAGTTGTTGAAATACTACACACCTCTCGTTCTCTTCTAGGAGCTTTTCTACACACGGAGGCAAACTTTCTCTACCTACTGTATATCACCACAGAGAGCTGTTACAGCCATGGAACGGTTCTTCCTATTCTATTGTTTTTGGATGTTATCTTGTCTACAACACCATCTGTCCACTTACACTGTGGATCTTCCAGACCTATCGGATGAGGAGACAGGGGAGGACAGGCAGGTAATGGGCTTGCCGTGTCCTGTTTGGGTGCTCAGTAGGCAGGATTCACCTCTGGTTAAGGCTAGGTGAAGTACGGGGTCTAGGGAGCATCTCCTACATGTAGATCCTCTCATCCTTCCCAGTTCATTCAGTACTGCATTCCTCAGCCAACCTGGGCTGAGGGACAGAGGGATGGACATTGAGATAAAAGAGGCACTTTGTGAGAGGCAGCAAATCGTTTTTTCAGCCTTTAAAGTATAATTATTCACATTAACCCTCTCTCCCCACATTACTCTGTCTCCCTCTCTCGATAGCACACCTGTTGCCACAACAAAACATTTAGCTACCCAGCTGCCTTGAGACTCCTTTCAAATTACCTGTGTCGTATGATTCATTGTGAATTCTCAAAGATAAGTGTGTTTATTATATTCCAGGTGGGTTGCTATTGTTGCATGATAGAGTGTTATTGGGTGTTAACTTAGTATTTATAGTTTGTGTGTGTGTGTGTGTGTGTGTGTGTGTGTGTGTGTGTGTGTGTGTGTGTGTGTGTGTGTGTGTGTGTGTGTGTGTGTGTGTGTGTGTGTGTGTGTGTGTGTGTGTGTGTGTGTGTGTTTATGAAAGATGTGCACGTGTTTGGGGAGTGTTCTAATCTCTTCTGTGTGTCATTCTCTCCCTGATACCACACCCTAGAAACAGTGATAAATCCACCAGCCTTACAGGATGCATCCACCCCCCTCCCTTCCATCAACCGTCTCCATCGCCCCCCTCCTCACACAATCATCCAAATCCCTTCATCCATGGCCTACAGGTTATCTCCCCTTTCCAAGACACAATCCTGGCCTCTCCAGCGGAGGGAGAGAGAGAGGGAGGGAGAGGTCAAAGAAGGGAGAAAGCCAGTAATATGGAAAGAGAAAGAAACAGAAATACTTTTAGGAAGAGGAAGTCGGGGAAAAACAAGAAAACTCGAAGCCGTCATTCTCCAACGGTATTTAGTGGCGGGGTTGGGACAGACCTGTCAGCGATTGTTCACACGTGTCCATGCTTCCTCTTGGTCGTTCACTGGGAGACTGAAGGAGGCTCCACGAGGCTCAGCGCCCAAGATTTATGGGTCCTGGGGAAGGAGTGGAAGTGTGTTATTGATAAGTTACCGAGAGAAGGTGAGGGGCGGCCACTGCAGTAATTAGAGGATAAACTTGCAGCTCATCGATTGGGTTAAGTCCTGGACAGACACCAGGCCACATCATACCACAATCCCACACTGCCCTTCATGTGACCACTTGACCCTAACCTCTAGTGGTCTAATGTCCTCCTCAGATACATCACACACTGGCATTTACAGCACTATTGCATCTTCATCCACAATCACAACTGGTAGAGAGGTGACCACAAGTAGATGGCAAAATCACTGGAATACCTACAATCATGATTTTGAATGAATGTCAATAATACGCTTGTGTTAAAGAAAGTCAAGCTCAGACTCAGACACCAGCTTTGATTGGTGTCAGTTGTGATGAAAATAGTACATGTTGTCTGCATGGACTTGAGGGACCAGATGAAGTTGTGTAGGCTTATGGGTGGAGGAGGGGGACTGGGTTGCTTCTTTTGAGGCCTAGTAGTATCCCAGCATTCACCAGTGCTGGAGACTGGCCCTGTTCTTCTAGACAGTGCTTAGAAATGGGGAGGACCATTGTTTGATTTGGCTGCATGTTGGTGCATTTTTCACCATTGCCCAGGAAAAAGACAGTGACAGTGAAAAAAGCTGACCCAAGGAGTGGGAGGAAAAGGAGGAGGGTGGGGGTGGGTGGGAGGGGGGGGTAGAAAGGGTCGGCCTTTTTCCCAACCCGTCTCTCTGTCACAGGAAACAGGACAAAAGCAGATGTTGAGCTTTTTGCTCTCTAAACCCTGCCTCAAATGTGTCTCCTTCCTTCTGACCACACCTTCGCAAGCCCTGTTGGTACCAACAAACCCCCAATTTTAATTGAAACAGCCTAATTCCTATTGTCTTATGTAAGATAGAAAAAGCAAGTCCTCTTCCCAGTGCTGTAAAGTGAAGGAATGGAAGATTTTACAAGACTCCAGGTCAAAGCACACAGGTGAAATGTTACAGCAGCTGAAGTGAGCAACATAGTAGTTATGACCAGGTTCAAACCTGACTAACACTGAACCGGAACTCACAGTATATGAACCCACCTGAATCTCTTTGTCCCCCAGAGTCAACATGTACCATCGCAGAGCTCCCATGCGTAGCTAGGAGCTGAACTGGAAATCTGAATTCCTCCAGCTCATGAATAGTTTATGCACTCCAACCGAAGAGGGAGATGCATGAATAATCCTCTCGTGGGTTTTTATCATTCAAATGTATTCCTCAAAATAAGACACCTGTTCTGGAGCCCAGGTTTCCTTTGCTGCACTGCTCTCAGTGGTCTCTGTCCTCTGGACTGCTCAGTGCATTTGAAGTAGGCTAGATGCTGCCCAGAAAAGACAGAGGGATAGTCCCTACAGTTTTTCCATGAGCTCACTAACTCAAGAGATGTTTTATTTTTGCATTAAAGCTTTTAAATACACAGTAAATCCACAGCACAAATAAAGTGGTATAAATTGGGTGTTTGGCGTTGTCTCACACACAAATGAGACTAAGATACATAGATGTAATGAGACCTTAACGAGTCATCTCCTATGTGTATTTTGTAGTCTGTACAACCTTGGTCCCAGCGATGGATTTTTATCACTGCAACAATAGAGCCTACATCTTCATTTTACCACCACTTTCTTCAACCCTCTTCCCCCCCACCATTCTCTCCCTCCCCTCCACCTCTTTCTCCCCGTTCTCTCTCTCCTGCCCAGGTGAGTGTTGCGTGAGCTGCAGCAGCAGTGGAATTACACAGGCAAGACGAAGAAAGCGGACAATTATCTTCAATATCTGTCAGGCACATGACAGCAGCAACCCCCCTCTCTCTATGAGACAAGAAATGCAGGAGAGTACAAAGAACGTGGGGGGGGGGGGTGCTCTTTTGATTGTTCTGAGGCAGTGTACAATTCTCTCCCTCCCTCTTTCTCTCTCTCTCTCTCTCTCCCTCCCTCCCACCCTCCCTCTCCTCCTCTCCGCCTTTCTCCGCTCATTACCTACCACATTTGCATACAGGCTGCCAAAGAGCAGGCAGTGACGGGGAAGGAAATAAAATAAAAGGATTAGAATAATAGTAATCACTGTTATGTGTGTGTGTGTGTGTGTGTGTGTGTGTGTGTGTGTGTGTGTGTGTGTGTGTGTGTGTGTGTGTGTGTGTGTGTGTGTGTGTGTGTGTGTGTGTGTGTGTGTTGAGTGAGCATGTGTGAGTCTAAAACAATGTGTAAAAGAGCGATAGAGGGAGAAAAGGAGGAAATACAGGTTTAATTAAAAGCTGTTGTCAACCTTTCATTTCAAGACAAAATAGGACCAGGATGCATTATTTTCTCAAATTCAGAGAATGTATTAAAACCCTGTTTTACTTCCACAACCGCTATCTACATAAGAACAGTGTGACACAGATGAGGATAACATTTAACACTGAATAATTGACATTGATTCCTTTGAATGATTGTAGTAGTGCAACTACTGTATAAACAGGAAGCAATTCTAAACTACGTCTCCATGTCAAGTACTAAGATGTGGAGTTCAACTTCTCTTGCACGTATGGTTGCAGCTTAGCCTTGGTGCCAGTCTGTTCCTCCATGAACTAACCTGACATTTTTGCAATGAGATGGCAATGTTGAATACAGTAATAATGAGTTACCCAACCTAGTTTCAGTTATCCAGAAATTAATATAAAGTGGGCATGAGGTGTTACATATTCGCAACTTTTTGTCTGTCCTCAGGGTCTTTTACTTTGCAAAAGTAGAAATGTCCCTCGGGTAGAAAGGTTCCAATAACTGATATAAGCTCATTAAGCATGCAGGCCAGAGCTGATAGAGTAGGAGCCCTATCAGTAGTATTTGGCTGGAAGTAGAGAGGAACTAGCTTTATCTCTGTCCAGGGTGGGGCCTGCAGGAGGGGCTCCTTGAGAACATGGAAGGTCGCTGGAAGCCCCCTGAGCAACAGAATGGATTACGTCCCCTCTGCTCTCAGCATTGTGATAACCGTAGCAGCTACAGGGGACCTTCTAGGACCACCTCAGGTGATGAAATCTAACTTTTCTATTGAAAATGATCAATACTTGACAGCATCAAATGTATTTCAAAGGAATGCAAAGATGGGAAAAGAATCCAGGAACAGTTTCAGAGGGAGGGAGGGAGGGAGGGAGGGAGGGAGGGAGGGAGTGAGTAGAGGAAGTAAGAGAGCAACCCAGACGAGCGCAACAAAGGTAGGAATGCTCACCTTCGAGGGCCTGCCGTTTGAGAGGGAAGGCAGAGGAAGGATCTGTGATAATAGCTCACACTTGATTACGCCATTACCTCAAATTAGGGATAATTAGCTTCGGTAAACTGGGCACGAAACATGCTTATGATGTTGGGCCTAGAAGCCATGCTGTGGTACCTTTTACGGCCCGGTGGCTGATTTGGGCACTCAACTGCTGCTCACAGCATGGCAAGGAAGTGATAAAGAGAGAGGGCCCGGCTGGCTGGTAGGAAACTGAGAGCAATTATCAAAGAGAGCCTATAATCAAACATCCGAATCGCAAACACGGACTATAAAAACCCCTTGGCTAACATCCAGGAGTCGTTTTATCCAATTAGGTAAATGGCTGTAATGTGGGAGGTGGGGGGCGGGGAGAGGGGGGATATGGGGGTGGAGAGGGTAGCAAAAGCAATAAACAAATGAAAAAGCAGAACAAATACATGCAAAGAGGGTATTTGATAAATCTGTTTTTGTTTTCTTTTTTGCCTATTATCCTGTTGTTCTACTCATATAAAAGTAATACAACAAACTCTTTTCCACGGTCAACTAAGTGTAAACGCGGATGAAAGCGAGGCTCTCATTTTAACCTAGTGTTTCTCAACTGCATGTATACCTAATTGGGTGGAACTAAATGCTGACCACCCCATTTCACTGGGTGAGCCCTTAGCCATGCGGCCTGTATCTATGTTGATTACTGTATGCATCCAGCTAGGCATCCAGGGGAAGTCCACTCCCATCATTAACATCAGCTGTATGCCGTGTTGTATAAAAACAGTAGCCTAGTTAGCAAAGAGGCTAAAGCTAGACAGCTAGACCATACCAGCTAGGCCAGAGCTAGCTAGCTCATTTTGGATTAGATAAATTGCTAACATGGCGTGATAAGGATAAGGACATGGACAGCTGTGAACACAATGAATTGCAATGTACCTGAGACGAGGAAACAATATTGAGTGCTTGTGATCAAGTTGGATATTTATGTCAATTTCTCCACGGAAACATAGGCCGCTGCTCTTTTTTTGTAACAATTGTCACAGTCGACTAATTGTTTGCTACGCATATTGATTGCTAACTGTGCTGTCGCTAATTCCTTAAACTTGTGCTTTGTGTCATGTAAAGTACAAACCATAGTCTGGTTATCATTCATTTAGAATTATAACCAATATTGGCACATGAAGCTCATGGCTGCACACCTCTCATTAATTGATGTTAAGCATTGGCCATTGTAATGTCAAGTGTACAATAGTATAGCCTTTCATGCGTGATATGGTCATTATGAATTTACCTGTTTGAAGATATGAATGGTTTGTGGCAGGTTAGAGCAGGTCCTTTTAAGCTGCCTGCGTTCTCCTAGTCCTCATTCAAGATTAGCTGTTATTGAGGTAACATGGTGTTACAGAAGTCTACCTTATAATTATAAGTGTGTGTTGTTTTATAAAGTCCACTCCTGTCAGCAATCAGCTGTGATTTTATGTGCTGTATGTTACATAATGAACAGTAGTAAGCAAAGTGCCTGGCTTAAGCTAGCTCCTACAAGCTCATTAGCTAGCTTGCTCTACCCTCTTGGTTTTGTGCGGGAGTGTTCATGTAGCTGTCATTTGTTTGGGTTGCATTTTGATTTGTTCTGTTGAACAGGTGTTTTTTTCCGGGACTACATTCCTGTTGTTTTGTGGCTACTGTTGTGGTCCAGTTCCTGTTCTTTGGACCTGTAAATAAAACTCCCTTTCTTGCAATTCGCTCTCTCCTGCGCCTGACCCCACACCCACCTCTCCTAGGGAGAAACTGACAGAATCCAGCACCACAATCATGGTGTCAGGAGCAGGAGACGAGGAGCGCACAGGACTTCGTGCTGGAGTTACGGACCCTGGCCGTCGGCGCGGGGTGGAATGACAGGGCCCTGGTGGACCACTATAGGTGTAGCCTACGAGAGGACGTCCGCAGGGAGCTAGCTTGTCAAGACACCACCCTCGTTCTGGACCACCTGATCGACATGTCCATCAGGCTGGACAACTTGCTGGCTGCTCGCGGGCGTCCACTACCCAGCCCTCCCGCTCCGACACCTATGGAGTTAGGGGGGACTGCAGCTAGGGCGACCGGAGGAGGAGCCACCTCCTGCACCAGTTGTGGTCGGAGAGGGCACAATTCTGACCGGTGCTGGAGGATCTCGTCTGGGAGTCGAGAGGGCAGGCAGAGAACTGCTCGGACACCTCAGGTGAGTCAGCACCAGGCTCACCCTGAGCTCCCTGTTGGTCATATGTATGTGTTGATTTCCTTTCCTGAGTTTTCCCCTTATTCCCAGCATAAGGCGCTAGTCGATTCAGGCGCAGCGGGGAGTTTTATGGACCGCGGGTTCGCACTTAAGTTAGGGATTCCCTTGGTTCAGATGGACCAACCCTTCCCCGTGCACACCCTAGATAGTCGACCATTAGGGTCAGGGCTGGTCAGGGAGGCCACGGTTCCACTGGACATGGTGACGCAGGGGGGTCATGGGGAGCAGATTAGTCTCTTCCTCAATGAATCTCCTGCGTTGCTAGTGGTGCTGGGGATTCCCTGGTTGGCTTATCACAATCCCAAAATTTCGTGGAAACAGGGGGATCTTAAGGGGTGGTCAGAGGAGTGCTCAGGTAGGTGTGTGGGAGTTTCCATCGATGCTATGATGGTGCAGAGTCCGGACCAATTCTCCACCGTGCGCCTTCCCCCCGACTATGTCGATTTGGCTATCGCTTTCTGTTAAAAGAGGGCGATCCAATTACCACCTCATCGACGAGGGGATTGTGCGATAAACCTCCAGGTGAACGCCGCACTTCCCAGGAGTCACGTGTATCCCCTGTCGCAGGAGGAGACAGCTATAGGAGGTAGCTATGGAGACATATGTCACCGAATCTCTGGGACAGGGGTACATTCGGCCCTACACGTCTGCGGGAGGTCTGTGTCCGTGCATTGACTATAGAGGTCTAAATTCCATCACAGTGGGATTCAGTTACTCGCTACCTCTCATCGCCACAGCGGTGGAGTCATTTCACGGAGCACACAAACTGGATCTCAGGAGCGCGTATAACTTGGTGCGAATCCGGGAGGGAGTTGAGTGGAAGATCGTACCACATCTGGCCATTATGAGTACCTTGGCATGCCGTATGGGTTGAAAAATGCTCCAGACGTTTTCCAATCCTTTGTAGACGAGATGCTCTGGGACCTGCACGGACAGGGTGTGGTGGTTTACATCGATGACATTCTGAGGGGCCGCGCCGCGCATGTGTCTCTGGTGCGCAGGGTACTTGGGCGGCTGTTGGAGCATGACCTGTAAGTCAAGGCCGAGAAATGTGTGTTCTCCAAACAAGCCGTCTCTTTCCTGGGGTATCTCATTTCCACATCTGGGGTGGTGATGGAGTGTGACCGCATTGCGGCTGTGCGTAATTGGCCGATTCCGACCACGGTAAAGGAGGTGCAGTGGTTTTTAGGGTTTGCCAATTATTACCGGAGGTTTATCCGGGGTTTTGGGCAGGTGGCTGCTCCCATTACCTCACTGCTGAAGGGGTGTCCGGTGGGTTTGTGGTGGTCGGCGGAGGCGGACAGGGCTTTTGGTCGTCTGAAGGCGTTGTTTACCGATGCTCCCATATTGGCGCATCCGGACCCCTCTTTGGCATTCGTAGTGGAGGTGGACGCGTCCGAGGCTGGTGTTGGAGCCATGCTATCACAGCACTCAAGCACCCCCCTGAGGCTTCGCCCCGGCACTTTCTTTTCAAGGAAGCTCAGTTCGGCAGAGCGAAACTATGATGCGGGGGACCGGGAGTTGCTGGATGTGGTAAAAGCTCTGAAGGTGTGGAGACATTGGCTTGAGGGGGCGCAACACTCTTTTCTCATCTGGACTGACCACCGTAATCTGGAGTACATCCGGGCGGCGAGGAGACTGAATCCTCGTCAGGCAAGGTGGGCGATGTTTTTCACCAGATTTCGTTTCACCTTCTCTCATAGACCAGGTTCCTGTAATGTTAAGGCCGACGCACTGTCCCGTCTCTACGATACCGAGGAGCAGTCCATCGATCCCACCCCCATACTTTGGCCTCTTATCTGCTGGCACCGGTGGTATGGGAGGTGGACGTGGACATCGAGGGGGCGTCGCGATTAGAACCCACGCCACCACAGTGTCCAGCTGGTCGGAGGTACGTCCCACTTGGTGTTTGCGATAGATTGATCAGGTGGGCCCACACGCTACCCTCTGGTCATCCGGGGATCGATAGGACGGTATGGGGTCTTAGGAGGAAGTACTGGTGGCCCACCTTGACCAAGGACGTGAGAGTTTATGTTTCCTCCTGTTTGGTGTGCCCTCAGTGTAAGGCCCCTAGATACCTGCCTAGAGGGAAGTTACAGCCCCTCCCTGTTCCACAGCGTCCATGGTCACACCTGTCGGTGGACTTCCTCACCGATCTTTCTCCGTCACAGGTGAACACCACAATCCTGGTCGTTGTGGATCGGTTTTCTAAGTCCTGCCGTCTCTTCCGTTTGCCCGGTCTCCCTACGGCCCTATAGACTGCGGAGGCCCTTTTTACACACATCTTCCGGCACTACGGGGTGCCTGAGGACATAGTTTCTGATCTGCGTTCCCAGTTCACGTCCAGGGTCTGGAGAGCGTTCATGGAACGTCTGGGGGTCTCGGTCAGTCTCACCTCGGGTTTTCACCCCGAGAGTAACGGGCAGGTGGAGAGAGTGAACCAGGATGTGGGCAGGTTTCTGCGGTCGTATTGCCAGGACCGATCAGGAGAGTGGGCGAGGTTCGCCCCATGCGCCGAGATGGCTCAAAAGTCACTCAACCTCGAGGCCGGCGTCAGGGGGGGGTGGTACTGTCACGACTTCCACCGATCCCTTTTCTTTTTCGTTTGGTTTTGTCTGTCTTGTTGTGCACCTGTGTATAGTTTAGTTTATTAGTGGGGGTTTTTCATCTCCCCTACCCTCTGAGTTTTGTGCGGGATTGTTCATGTAGCTGTCATTTGTTTGGGTTGCGTTTTGGTTTGTTCTGTTGAACAGGTGTTTTTTTTCGGGACTAGGTTCCTGTTTTGTGGCTACTGTTGTGGTGGTCCTGTTCTTTGGACTTTTAACTAAAACGCCCTTTCTTGCAATTCGCTCTCTCCTGCGCCTGACTCCACACCCACCTCTCCTAGGGAGAAACTGACAGTATGTAATTTATCTTTGTGTAAGAGTTCAGAAAGTATTCATACCCTTTGAATTTTGTTACAGCCTGAATTCAAAATGGATTACATTTTCTCACCTATCTAATGACTAAGTGAATGACACATTTATTGAAAATGAAATACAGAAATATCTCATTTATACAGTATAAGTATTCACACCTGACTCAATACTTTGTAGAAGCACCTTTGGCAGCGTTTACAGCTGTGAGTCTTTCTGGGTAAGTCTCTGAGCTTTCCACACCTGGATTGTGCAGTATTTGCACATTAATATTATTCAAAATTCTTCAAGCTCTGTTAAATTGGTTGTTGATCATTGCTAGACAAACATCTTCAAGTCTTGCCATAGATTTTTTTTTTTTTTTTTTAACCCCTTTTCTCCCCAATTCCGTGGTATCCAATTGTTATTAGTTACTATCTTGTCTCATCGATACAAATCCTGTACGGGCTCGGGAGAGACGAAGGTCGAAAGCCATGCATCCTCCGAAACACAACCCAACCAAGCCGCACTGCTTCTTAACACAGCGCACATCCAACCCGGAAGCCAGCCGCACCAATGTGTCGGAGGAAACACCGTGCTCCTGGCAACCTGGTTAGCGTGCACTGCGCCCGGCCCGCCACAGGAGTCGCTAGTGCGCGATGAGACAAGGATATCCTTACCGGACAAACCCTCCCTAACCCGGACGACGCTAGGCCAATTGTGCGTCGCCCCATGGACCTCCCGGTCGCAGCCGACAGAGCCTGGGCTCAAACCCAGAGTCACTGGTGGCACAGACCACTGCGCCACCCGGGAGGCCCTTGCCATTGATTGTCAAGTAGATTTGGCCATTCACTGTCTTCTTGGTAAGCAACTCCAGTGTAGATTTGGTCTTGTGTTTTAGGCCATTGTCCTGCTGAAAGGTGAATTAATCTGCCAGTGTCTGGTGGAAAGCAGACTAAACCAGGTTTTCCTCAAATATTTTGCTTTGTGTCTGCTTTTTTACCCATCTACTAATAGGTGTACTTTTTTGCGAGGCATTGGAAAACCTCCCTGGTCTTTGTGGTTGAATCTGTGTTTGAAATTCACTGCTCGACTGAGGGACCTGACAGATCATCATTGTATGTGTACAGTACAGAGATGAGTTAGACATTAAAAAATGATGTTATACACTTATTGCACAAAGAGTGAGTCCTTGCAACTTATTATGTGACTTCGAAGCACATTTTTACTCCTCAACTTATTTAGCCTTGTCATAACAAAGGGATTGAAAACATATTGACTCATGACATTTCAGCTTCGTATTTGTAAAACTGTTGAAAAACATAATTCCACTTTCACCTTATGGAGCATTATGTGTAGGCCAGTGACAAAAACTCTAAATTTAATACATTTTCAATTCAGGCTGTAACACAACTAAATGTGGAAAAATTCAAAGGGTGTGAATAATTTTGGGAAGGTGCTTAACATGCAAAAACAAAGATAATAAAAATAATCCAAAACAATCTACCCGCAAGTAGAGCATGCTGTGGTCTTGATGGGGACTGTTTTACTATTCACCGTTTAAACCAATAACTCTAGTTATCAACATCAATACTGGGGGTTATTTTACACCACTGAGTGTTAATTTCACTCTTACAGAACTAATTTAACTCCTTAATCAACACTAGACATGTGACACTGAAAAATCAACACTTGTCAATTTCCTGTGCAGGCTTCTTTCACCATTGAAATAGACCTGTTGTGACAAAATTGCTGATGACAGTTCCACAAATTCATTTGATTAATGGTGGAATACCGATAGCCTATATATATTATTTAGTGGTAGGGTTAAACAATTGAGCGGAAAATTTAAAATTATTCTCAAGGGTGACATTTTTTTTTTTGTGGTTTCGAACGTGGTCTAAAACCATTGTCAGTATCAGTTTAAAGATTAATAATGTGATTGAGACAGCCATCGCTTAAAAAAACATTTGCCTTGCTATACCTCTCAGTAGGCTAATTAGGAACAGGGTTGTTCAGTGTTGATGGAATCCAGACTCATCCAAACACGCGTAGTAACAACTATGGACGAAGCCTGAGCCAGAGCCCTTAGTCCCCTTCCCCACCTCCACCCTACCACACCACAGAAGAATGTCCCAGGCAGGGTGAGTGAGGGGAGTTGCTGAACTTGTGGCCTTCTGAGCCCCAGAGAGTTAAAAGTCACATTCCACACCGTCTTGTCACCTCTGTGGGTTACTGGGGAGACTGGGGACCTTCACTTTGAGTGACAAGGTGAGCACTGTAGACTGTCATGCACTTGTTAACCCTGCTCCTCTTCCCTTCTGTCAGTCAAGTAAGTGCTCCAACTACACCATAGGCCAAACCGTGGCATGACCCACAGACGTACCACAGCCTGACAAGTATCTTAGACTGGGGGAATAATTATGGAGTAAACATTTATGAAAAAGAGAGCATCAGCGTATCTTTACCGTAGAGCCATCATCGTGGGTGTTGATTTCAAGATAGATATTTAATCAGAATTGAGTGATGCAATCATTAGTGCAGGCCTAATGGAGTGAATGAAAAACTCAATCACAGGTTGTACAATGTCCAAAGACTACTATCAGTTAGGCTAGAGAGCCGGTTTCAAAAAATGACAAGATACATTCTCACTGATAGTAACGTTTTATATTAGATTATATAAAATAAAACCCTCATAGAGTAGTAGAAAGCCATGTAAAATGAACTTGAATATCATGTTACATCCATCACAATCACAATCTTTAAATGATCATGGCATTGAAGTCTGATAGTAGGTCTAAGACAGTACAGCCAGCTATGCATTGTGACAGCACCACAGAATAGCTATTTCTGTAGCTCACCTTTAACTAAATCTATCAGATGACCTGCCTTACACAGAGCGTGGTGCTCATGGTTTCGTAAAGTATTGCGTGAACTTATCCACTGGGCACGGACATCAGTTCAACGTCTAGTTTTGATTTACATTTGGTTGAGTTTTCAACTAACCTAAATTCAAGGTGAAATCAACAGATAAGGTCATCATGTCATAGGATTTAGATTTTTTTTAAATGTTTTATTTAACCTGGCAAGTCAGTTTAAGAACAAATTCTTATTAACAATGACGGCCTACCCCGGCTAAACCCAGACGACGCTGGGCCAATTGTGCGCTGCCCTATGGGACTCCCAATCACAGCCAGATATGATACAGCCTGGATTCAAACCAGGAACTGCAGTGACACCTGTCTTAGACCACTGCGTCACTCGGGAGCACAACATTGAATGCCTAAGCAAACAAATGCATCTTATGTTAACCCTAAAAAGGATGAAATGCCCTTACGTGAATTACTTTTTACGAATCCAATCAGTTTTCCACGTTGATTCAACGTCATCACATAGATTTTTGGGGGTTGAAATAATGTGGAAACAATGTTCATTAAACCAGTTTTTGCCCAGTGTGTGTTTACTGTTAGAATAGACTTAACTTCACACCAAGCTGATTATTATTGATATGTTGAGAGTAAAAGGGTTAACATAAGATGCATATGTTTGCTTTGGCATTCCATTTTTCTAAATCAAAATAATACAACTAAATTGTAAATGACACTGATAAAAGCATGGGAGAAGAAAGAGTCAAACCGAGGAAAACAAGATGGGAGGAGAGAAATGGAGTCAGACAGAAACAAGAGAGTGTGTGCATGCAGGTGTGTGGGTTTGAGTGTGTGTACTGGATGCGTGTGCGTGTGTGTGGGAGCCAGACATGGACTCCTCCAGATGGGAATGCCTAGGCAGCGCTTGGCCTCCACCTCCTCGGCTAATAAACTCCAATATTAGTTACTGGCTCTAAACTCAGGAATGTGCCAACTTAACCCCTTCCTGTCCTTGCAGGATACACACCCCAAAGCTCTGGGCCCGCCAGCAAGCTCACTCAGGCATGAGATCCAGGCTGTGTGTGCATGTACGGGGCATGTCCTACATGAGCAGACACATACAGGGCTTCTGAGTGGAGAAGAGAGGTGGCCTCTATCCCCGCGGGGCCAGAACAGGCCAACACACGAGTGACTGGGATGGTGTTTCCTGTAAACACCTTGGTGCTACAGTGCAGGTGGCATAGAGCAGGGAAAACCACAGTCTTCAACTGGGTATTTCGGTGTGTGTGTGTGTGTGTGTGTGTGTGTGTGTGTGTGTGTGTGTGTGTGTGTGTGTGTGTGTGTGTGTGTGTGTGTGTGTGTGTGTGTGTAAACACGAGAGTATAGGGGCTTGTTTAGTGGTTAAGGACTAGAACAGAACACTTTTGTGGGCCATTAGAGAGGACTGCTCGTAAAGATGAGGAAGAGAGTAAGACGTGAGAGAGCAAGAGAGAGTAACAGAGAGAGACAGGGAAGAGGTATTGGTAGCTAATAGAGTGAAACTGCCTCTGTAAGAAGAAAACAGAGGACATTGGAAATCATGGTGCATGGTTTTACAGAAGCTTTGCATGTACACAAAGCAATGAATAGCTGTCAATCCTTATATGAACACAGAGCAGACCACTATTTCCTTCGATGTTATATAGGCTGTAAGGCTGTCCGATCACATCTTTATTCTTCACCCTAGATCACTGTGTCAGCCTGGTGACGAGGGAAGGGGTGAATGGTGACTAATGTAATTTATAGCCATTGAATGGTAATGACGATCCCCTCCTGTTGAAAACCACTTCTGGTCCTGTGTTGGCTGTCCATACAATATTAATACTGCACAGGCACCATCTTGTTGTACTGCATGCATGAAGTGTATGTTTTAAGTGGGAGCATATGTTGCTTGTGCTTTGTGCTTTGTGTTTATGTGCGTGTGTGTGAGTGAGCATGTGCATGTGTGTCTGGAATCTGGGAGAGGCCTATACCTTTCTCTGTGTGTGTGTGAGGCCCCTCCTTAATTAGGTAATTAATCCGCATACAAGTCATGCATGCAACAGATGCAGCTGCAGACGGCTTCTCTCAGGCCCATGCAGGTGGGATGTATGGAGCTGGGGCGGGAGGAGGGGGACATCTCCCTCCCTGGGCTTGCTCTTACCTATCTCTCCGATTTGGTCCTGCCGTACATACCTGCATGTACGCTACGGTCACAAGACGCAGGCCTCCTTATTGTCCTTTGAATTTCTAAGCAAACAGCTGGAGGCAGGGCTTTCTCCTACAGAGCTACATTTTTATGGAATGGTCTGCCTATCCATGTGAGATACGCAGACTCTGTCCCGACCTTTAAGTCTTTATTGAAGACTCATCTCTTCAGTAGGTCCTATGATTGATTGTAGTCTGGCCCAGGGGTGTGAAGGTGAACGGAAAGGCACTGGAGCGACGAACCGCCCTTGCTGTCTCTGCCTGGCCGGTTTCCCTCTCTCCACCCGGATTCTCTGCCTCTAACCCTATTACGGGGGCTGAGTCACTGGCTTACTGGTGCTCTTCCATCCCATTCCTAGGAGGGGTGCGTCACTTGAGTGAGTTGAGTCACAGACGTTATATTCCTGTTCGGGTTTGTCGCCCACCTCGGGTTCGTGCTGTGGGCTATACTCAGCCTTGTCTCAGGATGGTAAGTTGGTGTTTTGAAGATGTCCCTCTAGTGGTGTGCGGGCTGTGCTTTGGCAAAGTGGGTTGGGTTATATCCTGCCTGATTGGCCCTGTCCGGGGGTATCATCGGACGGGGCCACAGTGTCTCCAAACCCCTCCTTTCTCAGCCTCCAGTATTTATGCTGCAGTAGTTTGTGTCGGGGGGCTAGGGTCAGTCTGTTATATCTGGAGTATTTCTCCTGTCTTAGCCGGTGTCCTGTGTGAATTTAAATATGCTCCCTCGAATTCTCTCTCTCCCTCTCCCCTCCAGAATGACCTGAGCCCTGGGACCATGCCACAGGACTACCTGGCCTGATGACTCCTTGCTGTCCCCAGTCCAGCTGGTCATGCTGCTGCACCAGTTTCAACTGTTCTGCTTGCGGCTATGGACCACTGACCTGTTCACCGGACGTGCTGTCTTGTCCCGGACCTGCTGTTTTCGACTCTTTCTCTCTACCGCACCTGCTGTCTCTAACTCTAAATGATCGGCTATGAAAAGCCAACTGACATTTACTCCTGAGGTGCTGACCCTCTACAACCACTGTGATTATTATTATTATTATTTGGCCCTGCTGGTCATCTGTGAACGTTTGCACATCTTGGCCTTGTACTGTTATAATCTCAACCCGGCACAGCCAGAAGAGGACTGGCCACCCCTCAGAGCCTGGTTCCTCTCTAGGTTTCTGACTTTCTACTGAGTTTTCCTTAGCCACCGTGCTTCTACATCTGCATTGCTAGCTGTTTGGGGTTTTAGGCTGGGTTTCTGTACAGTACTTTGTGACATCGGCTGATGTAAAAAGGGTTTTATAAATACATTTGATTGATTGATTGGTCTCAGAGAAGTCTGAGCCAATCCATGGTGTGAAGATGGGTTGTGGTAATTCTCATTCAGACACAGTCAGATGAAGACAGGATAAATCATAGATGTGACCATTACTGCTAGTACATTTCATGTTTAACATTATCGAACATAGAATAGATTATTAGTGTTCAGTGTGGATAAACCAGTAGTTACAGTGATGTTTTAAGGGATCAGTGAGTAGAGCAGAGGAGGAACCGTGTTAGAAGATAAAGAAAGGGGCTTGTTTTAGTGGTAGCTATTTAGGTGGGTGTCTGGTGGATTGAATGTGTCCCTGAGCGCTGGGCTGGGATGTTAAGGCTCCGGCCTGCAGCAAGGGAAGCTACGCAAGCGTGACTGATCTATTGAGAGGAGCATCAGGGAAAATGCAGCCATGGCTCCAATCAATACCGTCTTATTTGTTTGTGTGCGCGCGAGTGTAAAATTGTGTGCTCTCTCTCTTTCAAGGTGTGTGAGTTAGGACCCTGGGTTTAGGAAGGGATGGCTGGGGCTGAGAGCAGAGCAGTGGAGGGTGGAATGGAGAGATGGTGGGTATGTGGATCCCAGGGGGGTGCAGGGTGAGTCCCTGTGGAATCTCAGTGTCCTTGATCCAATGATTGCAGCCCCACCCTCCACAACTATCAAGAATGGCAGTGGGACCATTGTTGCTTACCATGGTTCTTCCTGCTACAGAATACTGTAGATGGGAAACTAAGTCCTCAAGCTGTGATGTCTTATGTCAGCGACCAAAATCAAACTGGACTCTGTTATCGCCTGTTTCGACTTAAACTGCCTGTTATAATTTCATATAAATGCTATTGACTCGCTGTTAACAACTCCTTATCCCTGTGTATCTTCCCTGAATGTGTGTATGAGATAGTGTGTGTGTGGGAGGCAGGGTGCTGCTGGCTACTCCTGCTGGTCATGGTTGACGCGTGGTCAAGCTATATTCGTACCCAAGGCATGAGCGGAACCATAACCACACTGCATGACCAAGGGCCTCCACCCGTGACATTGTGATGTATGGGCTAGGCCGGCCTTCTTTACCATTAGCTTAGCATCTTCAACCTCTCCAGGACACTCTTACCATTAACTGTAATTAGCATAAACTCATTACTGTCACTTGAACTGCACTGGGGAACAAAGTCCTGTTTGAATTTGCCTAGTATTGCTTTGTCTAATTTTGTCATTCCTTGTGCCCACGGTCTTTGCTAACATAAAGTAGGCTAATGCTGGGCTTTTGAAAAACAAATAGTTTTTGCCCACGGCCCAATTTTGAGTGATGCTCATGTTACTCTAGATAAATTCACCAGTTCAAACTTGGTAATTTATTTAGAAAATAAGTACAGGCAGTCAGCAAAATGTAGCAGTAATGGTTTCTTAAAAAACATTACAAAAAAAAAAGAAATAAATAAATTACATATGAAATGATATTCTCCCATTGACACATTGTATAGCTAGCTCCCTGTAGGAATACAGTACATTGTTGAGGGCAGTGGGACATTTTGGTCAACCAGATGAACTTTTAAGGATTAGCAATAAACAACTATAATATGTCGAGCCACAAAGGCTACACATATGTGCAATTCAAATAAATACTGAACACACCCTTATATGGGCAGACATACAGATTCATATTCCACTAAAGGAGCCATGCCAACGAAAGCCCCATGATGAGAGGGGCTCATGACATTCAAAGTCACCTTCACGTCATTCAGTCACTGGGTGGATAGATGCCTGGGTTCTGGGCTGGGAAATGGCAGTTGGCAAGCTCAGAGCTCAGGGACAGACAGACATGCTGAAACCTGAAGCTCCCCACCAGGGAAGCGGCTCACTGGGGAAAACAGGTGCCCCCCATCGAGCACCACAGATCAGCGGACAGGGGGGCTGACGGTGACCCAGCCCTCATAGCTCTGCTATGCCTCCATGCTTATGAGCCAAGAGTGGCCAGGACAGCATGTTCTGATAAAATGGCCCTTCATATCTAATCAGCTGTGAACTACATGAAGCCCGCCCCCATACTTCCCAAAGGATGTCAGCACACCTCCTTTAGTCCCGCCCAATTCTATTGGAGGAACAGTTACCCTTGTGGACCAACAGTATTTTTACAGTGGGAAAACAATATTAGCTGGATGCTAAAATTTTGTTTGTGAAAATCATTAAGAAAAAAACATTCTGACAATAGATAGATATCCTGATAATAAATAACTATAACAAGTATCCTGATTATATTTAATTGTTAAAGGATTTTGCAATAGCCTAATAGAATATGTCTGTGTTGAATCTGGAATCATACATGGACCAAACACTCCACACCAAACATCACATAAGTACAGGGGGACATATCCCTCCGCTCCCCACAGGTTGCTATAGGAGCAGAGAGGTGAGAGGTCAAGGCTTGGCACACATACACAGGGGATCTCTCTGACCTGTGCACACATGCTCTCTAACCCCAACCACGTCAGAGTAATCAAAACAGCACACAACTTTACATGTAGTGACTATGAGATAACTATTTCAGAGAATGATGAGACTATTATATGCATAGTGGCTTGACCTTGCACATGTTCTGTGTGCCTCAAATGGGAGGAGTATTTCTATCAGTAATAAAGCCCTTTTGTTACAAAAAACTCAACATGATTGGCTGGGCCTGGCAGCCAAGTGTGTGGGCTTGGCTGCCCTCCCAGGCCCACCCATGGCTGCAATCCTGCCCAGTCATGTGAAATCCATATATTAGGTTCTAATGAATTCATTTCAATTGACTCATTTCCTTATATGAACTGTAACATGAAATTGTTGCATGATGCATTTATATTTTGGTTCAGTATTTATCTAATGTGTATGAATTATTTGTCTGCTGTGTGTGTCTGCCTGTATATGTTTGTGATGTGTCTGTGTGTGTGCATGCTGTATGTGTGTGGTGGTCCCCCATCGCTAAAGCTTCAGCCACCCACAGGGACAATGCAATCAGACGTCACCACGGGAACCTGATATAATGATGGCTATGGATTGTGCTAATTAACACTGGATAGAGCTCATAAGCACAGTCCCACAGCCAACAAATTAACAGACTGCACACATGCGTATATCTATCAATGAACTAGGCAAAGACAACCAATAGAAGAGGTGGACACAAGCACACGATGCGGACACACACAATATAATAATGAGACACTTTCAGTCCCGAACGCATACAGTATGCAGTGCATTACAAATGCACACTCACATTATGGGTGTGAACAGCGTGACAAGGCATCAGACATTGAAGGAATCGTGTCCTTACTTAAATGCCCTCAGGCTGTTTTCTCTGGCTGCTGCAGAAAACAATATCATTATTTATATCAGCAGTGGCTTTGATAATGTATCCACTAGAAGTGCACAACGTTAGCTGTAAGCAGCTATGTGCCCGCTGTTCTCCTTTGAGATGTCAGCAATCTGCTCACGGTTTGGTGCAGACATTGTTCAGAAGGGCTTATATTCTTTAACGGGGGGGGGGGCCTTTTGTTGTTGTAAACAGCATGAATTTTTAATCCAGCCCAAGATTCTGGGCTAGTAATGAATGTGTATAGGCAGCCAGGCTCTTTGGGGAGGGAGGCCCCTGGCTCTTGTTGCTAAGTTTCAGCAAAGCCTTAGCTCTGGAGGAATCAGACTGTTCCGCCACACCAATCTACCACACAAACACACACATACACCACAGAGCCCCTCACACTATCAATACAGAGATACACTCACAAAAACACACAGAAGCATACTAAAACAAACACCAAAGAGCCCCCTAGAACAGTGAATAGAAAGCTGTTACACAGAAGGACAAGCTGACACTGTACGCACCAAAACTCGCATTCTACAGAGACTGATGCATTGCACTTCTTTTTTTCTCTCTCTCTCTCTCTCTCTCTCTCTCTCTCTCTCTCTCTCTCTCAAATTCACACAAAGAGTAGCATTTTTCAATGAACTCCCTCCCTTTCTTTGGCTTGCTTTTTCTTTCCTCCCAGAATCCATATCTTCGATTCTGCGGCCAGAGGCTGTCATTCATTTTATTAGCGGAAGGCTTGCTGGTTCAATAGTGTCAATTCCAAGCCTCGGACATTGACCTAAATGAGCTCCTCCTCAACGCCTAGCTCCAAATGAACCATTTTCTCAACAACCATTTATTTTCTCCATTGTGGCCGTCAGAGGCATCCCCCCTGACCTCCCTACTCCAGGCAGACCATTCACACATACAGAGGAGGGGAAGTCTTACATCTGCATCTCTGGATGAGGGCCGAGAGACCTAGCTACAGATGAGATCACACACTGTATAACCACACACACCTAGACAAAAATCCAACAAACACATCCAGACTTACAACATATTTAATAGCTCCCACATATGTACATTGTATGTGTTTACATTTACGGGAACTGGAATATTATTTTCCTTTTACAGCGCTGGATAAAATGATAATGTGTTTTTGTACAGTACCTGCACTCTTTTTCTATTGCTCCTCATGTATCTCTTGCTTCTTCTTTGACTATTCTCTGCATTTTTGTCCAGTTACTTTAAATGAGCGATCCCTTGTCTGAAAATACATCTAGTCTCACAGGAGCCTCAACTGTCATATAGAAATGCTTCAATAAAAATGAGAGATGTATACTACATGTCAAAGGGTTAAATCAAAGTGGTGCTTTTTTAAGTAAAAAAAGCGCTGGAATTTTCCTGTCATTATTTTTTCTCTCTCCCCCTCCCCAAAGCGATTAAATAGCTGATTGATTTTTGTATCTCGGCTCGATTCCTTGCCCCTCACTCTCCGTCTCCTGCCATTGATCGTCACAAGGCTGCTGACTCCAAAAATTCTGAGACCCATCCTCTCCGGCCTCCGGAAATGAACTTGTTAGATGGGCTCTGCGATTTATTGCTCACCAGGCCTGAGTGTCTCTGTGTGAACGTGTGTGTGTGTGTGTGTGTGTGTGTGAGAGGGTGTGTGTCTGCTGTGTGTAATTTATTGATGACTGCATGCATGCGTGCATGCCTGTTTGTGTGAGCGTGCGTATGTGTGTGTGTGTACCATTGCAAGCATGTATTCTTAAACTTCATACCTCCAACATGAACAGAGTGGGGCAGGTATGACTGACTAAGGAGTAGTCTTTATAATATATTGGCTCCAATAGTAAATCTAGGAAAACATGTAACAAACACAAACATTGGTTTCAAGGCAAAGTCTAAGAGGTACACCATGGTACGATCACAAGATTAGGATCCAAACAGTGATACATCAGAGTGTCTGTCATTCTAAATGACACAATATAATAACTGGCAGCCAATGAAAAACAACTGCCCATTCTTATCGGCTACTTTTACATCTAGCTGAAGAATGTCTTATTTGATTGCTTTGGTTTCTGCTTTATGGATTAGAACAAGGGCCATCGGCACCAATGATATAGTGAGGAGTGGGTTAAGGACAAGGGTAAAACACATAGACACACACTGCACACACACACACTCCCTCCACCTGTGAGGGGCATCAGACACTGCCTGTCCCCCAGTGCAGCCTTCTCTGGCATATTGATTGGGCTCTTTTTTAAAAGCCCTGTTCTCCCACCGTTATTTACTCCAATAGTAAATCTTTACAATGCCGTAAAAGTGTTTTACACAGTTGAGTTATACAATCGCCTTGCCGCAGCAGCTAGAATAGAAAAGGTAGGACAAGCCAAAGTGAGGTTATGGGAGGGCACCTCCTCTCTCCCTGGATGCAGAGCCACTGAGCCAGAGCAATGGTACTAGAAAAGGCCTTGGCACAACTTTAAATGGTGTTTGAGAGAGTGATCTGGCCACTCCATCACCTCACTTCACTGCTCTATCTTCTGTTTTTTGGAATTATTTGTAGGCTCAGGTCAGATGGATGGTATGTGATGACCTTTGAACATGAGGTCAGCAGTTACTAACCTAAATTCCGGCTTCAACTTCGACTCATCTACCCTGAGCTCTTTGTGTAATTCCAACCCAATTTTTGGGCTACCGAAAAAGAAAACCGGGGCGAACAAAAGGCAGGTGAGGGAGAGTCCTGGAGAGATTAAGGAGAAGGGAAAACCAGCCACCTCTTCCATCCATTCTAGTGGCATATTCATAGTAATTTTCAATCTCTTCTTGTCCCAGTCAGTAATCCCCACGTCTCAAGCTGACCACCATCATTCCTGTTTCCAAGACCTCTAAGACCTAAGAAAGGATACACAATGACTACCGCCCTGTAGCACTCACATCTATAATCATGAAGTGCTTTGAAAGGCTGGTTATGGCACACATCCACTCCATTATGTCAGACATCTTAGACTTACTCCAATTTGCATACCGCCCCAACAGATTCACAGATTCACACTTCTCTCTTCCACCTGGGCAAGAGGAACACCTACAGTATGTGAGAATGCTGTTAATTGTTAATCAACCACATAGTCCCCTCCAAACTCGTCACCAAGCTTGGGACCCTGGGACTGAACATCTCCCTATGCAATTGGATCCTGGACTTTCTGACGGGCTGCCTGCAGGTGATGAGGGTAGGCAACATCACCTCCGCCATGCTGACCCTCAACACATGGGCCCCACAGGGGTGTGTGCTTAGTCCCCTCCGGTACTCACTGTTCACTCATGACTGCGTGACCACACACACACACACACACACACACACACACACACACACACACACACACACACACACACACATACACACACACACACACAGAGAGAGAGACAGAGAGAGAGAGAGGTTTAGTGCTGCTTGGCCGTTGTCTGTGGTTCACCCGTTCTTTGATCCTCACGGCAGCCTCATTTGTACACATGCTTCCATGCATCCCTGGCCTCCTGGACTCATAGCCAAGCTGAACTTGTGCTGTTAGCACTCACATGGGTTACCTTATCTAAAAGGGTAGACTACAAAAAAATATCATTTGGAATAAACAATAAATAATTCAGCTGTGGTAAATAAGTAATAGTGCGATATCTATTTCTTTGGTGGTGCTGTTGCCTTTATTTATTAATGGCTTTAATAGACACCCTGTCTTGCCATAGAGTTCAGATTCGACAGTCCAGCGAGAGCCTCTTGAACTGTGCAGTTTACTGAGGTCCAGGAGCTCAGAGAAAGTTCCAGCTTTGTTTCCCTGGAAAGACAGAGAGAGTCTAGACTTTTTTTTTGTGGGCGTCTAGTTGGGGGACAGGAGTGACGTGAGCCAGCTGTGGAATCCCCACCACAGCTCCACTTCCCTTCCTAACACATCCTCTACCCAGTTCTCTTGTGACAGCCATGAGATGCTCCAAAAATACCAACCCACCCCCCTCCAAAAAAAAACGATCCACTCGTCTCTAGAGGGATAGAATGTCGCTCTCCATATCTGGCAACCATGACCACAAATTAAGCGAGGGCTTCCGTGAAATATCCCCTTCGTGTGGCCCAGGTTTTTAAAGGTGTTGAGAGGGATAGAGAAACTCCTGCGGCTACACAAGACCATGTGTGTGTGCCGTAATATCAACACACAGTGGAATGAAACAACAGCCACCTCAAACCCTCACTGACTTGAGAGCTTAACATAGAAGTCTGATTCTGAGCCATCCAGCTTTGCCTTTCAATTGTAGGATCAGAATGCTGGGTGAGTTCCAGCTCCCCATTTAATACACCTCTGAGCTGAGCTGATTTCAGGGACACTGCACGTGTTCTAATATGACGTCACTTCGTCCCTGCAGCCCACTAAGTTGACCAATGAACGGTTACAATTATCCTCAAAGGAACTGACCAGTGGAGCCCAAAGAGTGTGGGGTCTTCAGTACAAGTTGAACTTTTGCATTGGAGTTGAAATCTAAAACAGTGGATAAGAGGTTATGCTGATCAGAAATGGGGGCTCTGTTTCAGAAACCTGGTACACTGCCTAACCAGACACCCAGGCATATAATAGTGGATATGGTGACATCGGAGGGTACTGGTCCCATCATACTGTGTGCTTAGAAGTGCCAAGTCATGTGACACTGCCTACTAAACTCTAGAGGTGACCCCCCCCCTCATCCCACAGACACACACACATTACCAGCATGCCATATATTTTTCCCCATTCCTATATTTCTAGGGTACAGAACAGGGGATGGGGAGTAGTGGTTCTGGATTGGGTGGGTGGGTGGGCTGAGGGGCTGTTGTTCAAGTGTTGACACACTAATGTGTTGACAAATGTACAGCGGCCAGTCAACAACTCGCTAATATATGGCAGCAACCTGTCCGGTGCGGAGGGGAGGCGGAGGGGAGGCGGAGGAGAGGCAGAGGCGGCCGTGTGGAGCGTGGCGGAAAGGTGTCAGCGCTTTAGCAGACAGGTAGACTAGAACACGCTGTCATTCTGAGACATGGCCGGCTGCAGCCAGAGGCAGTAAATTTACCAACGCTGGCATTTCACCTCCGGCTACAGTATGAGCAATATACTGCAATACACTGCAGCACTGCAGGGTGGGGTGTAAATACATCATACACTTTAAACTCACACAAAATTCTGAAACATATACAGTACACACAGTGCATTCAGGAAAATATTCAGACCCCTTCACTTTTTCCACATTTTGATACATTACAGCCTTATTCTAAAATGTATTCAATATTTATTTATTTTTTACACACAATACCCCATAATGACAAAGCGAAAACAGTTTTTTTTTTAGAAATACCTTATTTACATAAGTGTTCAGAACCGTTGCTATGAGACTCGAAATTGAGCTCAGGTGCATCTTGTTTCCATTGATCATCCTTGAGATGTTTCTACAACTTGATTGGAGTCCACCTAAATTCAATTGATTGGAAATTATTTGGAAAGGCACACACCTGTCTATATAAGGTCCTACAGTTGACGTGCATGTCAGAGTAGAAACCAAGCCACGAGGTAGAATACATTGTCTGTAGAGCTCCGAGACAGTATTGTATCGAAGCACAGATCAGGGGAAGTATACCAAAAAATGTCTGCAGCATTGAAGGTCCCCACGAACACAGTGGCCTCTTCCTAGAGCTGTCCGCCTCGCCAAATTGAGCAATCGGGGGAGAAGGACCTTGGTCAGGGAGGTGACCTAGAACCCCATGGTCACTCTGACAGAGCTTTAGAGTTCCTCTGTGGAGATGGGAGAACCTTCCAGAAGGACAACAATCTCTGCAGCACTCCACCAATCAGGCCTTTATGGTAGAGTGGCCAGACGGAAGTCACTCCTCAGTAAAATGCACAAGACAGCCTATTTGGAGTTTGCCAAAAGGCACCTGAAGACTCTCAGACCATGAGAAACAAGATTCTCTGGTCTGATCACATCTGGAGGATACCTGGCACCATCCCTAAGGTGAAGCATGGTGGTGGCAGCTTCGTGCTGTCTGGATGTTTTTCAGCGGCAGGGACTGGCAGACCACTCAGGATCGAGGGAAATATGAATGGAGTAAAGTACAGAGAGACCATTGATGAAAACCTGCTCCAGAGTGCTCAGGACCTCAGACTGGAGCGAAGGTTTAGGTTTTGGAGAGACCTGAAAATAGCTGTGCAGCAACACTCCCCATCCAACCTATAGAGAAGAATGGGAGGAACTCCCCAAATACAGGTGTTCCAAGCTTGTAGTATCATACCCAAGAAGACTCGAGGCTGTAATTGCTGCCAAAGGTGCTTCAGCAAAGTACTGAGTAAAGGGTCTGAATACTTATGTAAAGGTGAAAT
Source organism: Oncorhynchus clarkii lewisi (assembly GCF_045791955.1). Classification (NCBI taxonomy): domain Eukaryota; kingdom Metazoa; phylum Chordata; class Actinopteri; order Salmoniformes; family Salmonidae; genus Oncorhynchus; species Oncorhynchus clarkii. The sequence continues at coordinate 29,067,261 of NC_092152.1, forward strand.
TTCAGTTTTTGCTTTGTCATTATGGGGTATTGTGTGTAGATTGATGAAGAAAAAACTATTTAATCAATATTAGGCTGTAACATAACAAAATGTGGAAAAAGTCAAGGGGTCTGTATACTTCCCGAAGACACTGTGAATGGGGGACAAAGAAAAACGAAATGTAAAAGAGATGCATATATTGATGGAACTGCAGCTAGTCTTCAAACACTCACACACATAAACGAAATATACAAAGTATGTGGACACCCCTTCAAATTAGTGGATTCGGCTATTTCAGCCACACCCATTGCTGACAGGTGTATAAAATTGATCACACACCCATGCAATCTCCATAGACAAACATTGGCAGAAGAATTGCCTTACTGAAGAGCTCAATGACTTTCAACGTGGCACCGTTATAGGATGCCACCTTTCCAACAAGTCAGCATAACATTTCTGCCCTGCTAGAGCTGCCCCGGTCAACTGTAAGTACTGGTTTTGTGAAGTGGAAACATCTAGGAGCAACAACAACTCAGCCGCGAAGTGGTAGGCCACACAAGCTCACAGAACGGGACCACCAAATGCTGAAGCATGTAGCACGTTAAAATCGTCTGTCTTCGGTTGCAACACTCACTACCGAGTTCAAAACTGCCTCTGGAAGCAACATCAGCAAAATAACTGTTTGTCGGGAGCTTCATGAAATGGGTTTCCATGGCCGAACAGCTGCACACAAGCCTAAAATCACCATGCACCATGGAATCTGGAGCAATGGAAACACAATCTGTGATGAATTATGCTTCTCAATCTGGCAGTCTGACGGACAAATCTGGGTTTGGGGGATGCCAGGAGAACGCTACATTCCCAAATGCATAGTGCCAACTGTAAAGTTTGCTGGAGGAGGAAGAATGGTCTGGGGCTGTTTTTCATAGTTCGGGCTAGGCCCCTTCGTTCCATTGAAGGAAAATCATGACGCTACAGCATACAATGACATTGTAGACGATTCTGTGCTTCCAACTTTGTGGCAACAGTTTGCGGAAATCCCTTTCCTGTTTCAGCATGACAATGCCCCCGTGCACAAAGCGAGGTCCATAAAAAAATGGTTTGTCGAGATCGGTGTGGAAGAACCTGACTGGCCTGCACAGAGCCCTGACCTTAACCCCATCGAACACCTTTGGAATGAATTGGAACGCCGACTGTGAGCCAGGCCTAATCGCACAACATCAGTGCCCGGCCTCACTAATGCTCTTGTGGTTGAATGGAAGCAAGTCCCCGCAGCAATGTTACAACATCTAGTGGAAAGCCTTCCCAGAAGAGTGGAGGCTGTTATAGCAGCTAAGGGGGAACCAACTCCATATTAATTCCCTTGATTTTGGAATGAGTTGTTCGACGAGCAGATGTCTACATACTTTTGGTCATGTAGCGTACATCTGCACACATCCCCACCCACATGCACTCACACACACGCATGCTTGCAAACACACGCACAGACACACACACAGACACACACATGCACATGTACACATCCATGCACACACCCTGCCAAGGCAGCTAGGTGTAGAGGGAGGATAAAGAAACATAGCGGGGGCCTGCCTCCCCCTGGCCTGTGAGGGTGTGTTGTTGTTGTGGAAGACGACTCTCACCTTTCCATTTCCCCTGGACCACAGGAGGCCAGGCCTCCACATTGCCACTGACCAATCTGCCTGCATTGCTAACGGTGCTCCTGTGTATTCACCACACAGAGGAGCTCAGAGGTCAAAAGAGGGGAAGGGAGGGGGCTGAGGAGGGAGGGGAGGGACAAGAAGCTACAACATCTGGGAACCATCAAGCCCAAAGAGCCTTAGATCCTGAGATTCCAATCTCCGACCCCTCTCCCTCTCCTTTACTCAACCCCTCCACCATCACCCTTTTCTCCCCATCTGTCTCCCTTCCTCTCTCCTCCTCTTCCTTTCCTCCCCTCGTCCCGGCTGCCCATCATTTCCATGTCTCTCTGGCAGTCTGCCTAATCCAAACAGATTGTCTAACTGCTTCAAAAACATACTCCCCTCTTTCCTCCCTCCTCTCTCCTTCTCTGTCCTGCATTCATCCCCAGAAACAGACACTCTCTTTCATGGAGAGGAGGTGCTGGTGTCAGTCTGGTCCAGGTTAGCAGGTTACAGCAGCGTGGAGATGTTTCAGCAGGAGTGAGCTTGGAGAGGAGGTGCTGGTGTCAGTCTGGTCCAGGTTAGCAGGTTACAGCAGCGTGGAGATGTTTCAGCAGGAGTGAGCTAGGCAGGCCCAAAACACTTTGGCAGACATACACTTAACATTAGAGGCCAAACCCTCATCATTAAGGCTTCTGCATGCTTCTAGGCTAGCCGAACTCAGCTAGGCAAACCGAACAAGTGTGCTCGCATACTCCCGTCGCTTGAAAAACGGCAATAGTACTGTTTGTCCATCTTGAGACGCCATAGCCAGTATACACTAATCTAAGATAACTCAAGAAATGTGTCATTCGTTTTGACGTTTCTGCCGAGGAGATCTTAGTTGTGCAGTTTTACATCTAAGATGTTTGATGCAGTATTTAGAGTTTAAAAAATTGCATGAAACAAGTCATCTATCGTTGAATGACAACAAACACTTCCTTGAAGAATCCCTACTGTTAACCAATGAACGACAAAGTGGCATAGACTTCGGCTCTTTGGTGCGCATGAACAATGGCAAAAACCCTTGCCAAAAAATGTCACAAAATGTCATAATATATAGACAAACTGTTCCGAACTGTTTCCGAACCTCTCCACCCTTCTCCCCTTATCTCCCTAGCTCTCCTCTCCCCACAAGCCCTTCCTCTCCCTACCTCACATGAGAGCTGTGCTGGAATGGCCACAGCTGGACACAGTAGACACGCTGTGTGTGGGGCTTCAGCCCCTTTGTCCCAGTGGCATTGTCCAAGTCTGACACCCCATCCCCAGGGCTAAAGAAGTCGAGGAGCAGGCAAAGCCCGAAGAAGAGCAGAGGGAGTAGGTAGGGGAACCCAGTAGGGGGTTAGGGGGTTGATGGGTATCCCAGTGGAGATTCGGCGCCTGCCAGGCCCCCCGCTGTCCTAGCTCTCTACATCAGAGGCTGCCCCCCCCAATTGCCTGCAGTACTCCTGCTTATTGTGTTTTGTTTAGAAGGAAGCCCCGTCCCTGTTTACCATAATTGAATTAAGAGGATTAACATGGTCCCAGTGTTGCTCACATCTGTGTTCTCTCTCTCTCTCTCTCTCTCTCTCGCTTTCCTTTTCAAGTTAACGTAGGCCTAAACGGTGGTTATATACCATGGTTCTTAGATAAACACAAAAGGGAGATCACAAAATGTCTGACTTGATTTAACTGGATAGTGGTCTTTGACTTCTATCTTCTATCTCTTACTGACATGTTCAACCTCTCCCTGACCCAGTCTGTAATACCTACATGTTTCAAGCAGACCACCATAGTCCCTGTGCCCAAGAAAGCCAAGGTAATCTGTCTAAAATACTATCGCCCTATAGCACTCACATCTGTAGCCATGAAATGCTTTGAAAGGCTGGTCAAGGCTCACATCAACACAGACACCCTGGACACATTCCAATTTGCCAACAGATCCTCAGATCCCCAATGCCCTCTTCCACTTGGACAAGAGGAACACCTATATGAGAATGCTGTTCATTGACTACAGCTAAGCATTCAACATCATAGTGACCTCCAAGGTCATCACTATGCTCAGGACCGTGGGACTGAATACCTCCCTCTGCAAGTGGATCCTGGACTTCCTGACGGGCCACCCCCAGGTGGTGAGGGTAGACAACAACACATCTGTCATGCTGACCCTCAACATGGGGACCCCTCAGGAGTGCGTGCTTAGTCCCCTCCTGTACTCCCTGTTCACCCACGACTACGTGACTCCAACATCATCACGATGCGACGGTGGTAGGCCTGATCGACGACGACGATGAGACAGCCTATGGGGAGGAGGTCAGTGACCTGGTATTGTGTTGCCAGGACAACTTCTACCTCATAGTCAGCAAGACAAAGAAGCTGAGCGTGGACTACAGGACACGGAGGGCTGAGCACGCCCCCATCCACGGAGCTGTAGTGGAGCGGGTTGAGAGCTTCACGTTCCTCTGTGTCCACATCTCTAAGTAATTAACATGGTCCACACGCACAACAACGCCTCTTCCCCTTCAGGAGGCTGAAAAGATTTGCCATGGGCCCTCAGATCTTACAAAAGTTCTACAGCTGCACCATGGAGATCATCTTGACTGTCTGCATCACCGCTTGGTATGGCAACTGCTTGGCATTCTACCCCTAGGCACTGCAGAGGGTAGTGTGTACGGCCCAGTACATCACCCTGCCATTCAGGACCTCTATACCAGCCGTGTCAGAGGAAGACCCTAACAATTGTCAAAGACTCCAGCCACTCAAGTCATAGACAAGTCTGTAACCAACAGGACCCTGAACAGTTTCTACCCCCAAGCCATTAGACTGCTAAAAAGTTCAACAAATAGCTTCCTGGAATATCTGCATGACCCTTTTTGCACTAACCTTTTTGACTCATCACATACACTGCTGCTAATGTTAATTATCTATCATTTTCCCTAGTCACTTTACCCCTACGTATATACAGTGCCTTGCGAAAGTATTCTGCCCCCTTGAACTTTGCGACCTTTTGCCACATTTCAGGCTTCAAACATAAAGATATAAAACTGTATTTTTTTTTGAAGAATCAACAACAAGTGGGACACAATCATGAAGTGGAACGACATTTATTGGATATTTCAAACTTTTTTAACAAATCAAAAACTGAAGAATTGGGCGTGCAAAATTATCGACTCGGTACTAGTACCCCGTGTAACAAGTTATTGTTACTCATTGTGTATTTATTCCTTGTGTTATTATTTTTCTATTGTTGTTCTCTCTGCATTGTTGGGAAGGGCCCATAAGTAAGCATTTCACAGTTAGTCTACACCTGTTGTTTACGAAGCATGTGACCTATGCAATTTGATTTACACTCTATAAAATACCACAGGGTGTTATTATCAATTGTCTGCATCACAATAATTGTGAGATGCTATTCCCATGAAAGCTCTAAGGAACCTGAGAGGTTGGCTTTGAGTCCGTTTTCACTGCTGTGCTGATTTTACATGTCCACCAGACACACAGAGACACACAGGCCTTTAGTGAAGCTGCAGTCCCTGTTGAATTGTGGCTGGAGGTCAGGAGAGTTGTGGCCTTGAGATCACAGTGTGGATTAATTGTTGACACACTCCCAGTCCAAACATAACCCTCCAGCCCACCCTGAGAGCATACATACACACACACACAATTGCAAACACCCCCCTATACCAAGGTCCTGACAGACGCTTTGATTTATGTCTTGCCACCACCAAAAAAAGGGACAAAATCAATTGGCTATTACAGCACTTAGCACAGGCTGTCACCACCTGGGAGTGGGGTGTTGAAAATAAAAGACAGACTCCATATTTCACTCACATACAACTCCATACACTCTGTCCCACAGGGGAGATACACTCCAGACACTCACTCTCCATAGACACACACACACACTTTCGTTGTACAGCCAACCTCCACGCTGTCAAACACTGACTCACCAAGAGGCCCATCAGACCAATTGCCAGTGTGTGTAAACTCTGTTAGAAGTACAGGAACACTGTGGGTATAATCACCACGACTCTCTGGACCTTCATCCCCCCGGCGACCAGGGTGACATTCAGAGGGAATGCCCAGACTCTGTCTCTCTCTTCACAGAACATCCGCTGATTGTTTGCCCAAACAAATACACCCTGTATCAAGGGCACCAACTGTGCACCAATCCCCTTCCGTGCCCCCTCTGTTTCTCTCTCCAATTGGCTGGATGGTGGCTCTTGGTCACCTCTGCCACACCCCTTCACCCTCTCCAGACCTCCTTCCCATACTCAGAATCATCCCTCTATATTTTGGTCGCTTTATTCCCCATGGAAGCTATCCTTGGCATGCAGGGTATTTTTATTAGCAGGCTTTGCAGGGGATATTTTGGTCCTGCTTGGAAAGTGCGGGGTGACGGAGGGGTTTAGAGCCTCCCAGGTGGTGGAGTCTGACTACAAGATTTACTGTAGGAGAGATGGGGTGTTAGAGTGGTGGGTCAGGTACTTTCACCATGTGAAGTGGGTCAAGTTTAGGAGAGATTGACAGATAATTTGTAAGGACAGTTAGCAAGAGAGAGTGAGCCAGAGAGAGGGGAACTGTCCAGGAGAACAGTACAACACCTCATCTTTTTCCCCTTAAAGGGGCGTGCCAAAGAGAGTGCAGTTGTCAGTGTTAAAATGGGCCACGTTGCATCACCCCATCCCTGTCCCTCCCTCTCCAGCCCAGGAATCATGTCTGACCCAACAACTGGGTGGCTGCCAACTGGCACATGGGCCAGGGTCACTGCCGGCTAGGCCAGGGGGCCGCTGGGCTCCTAGGGGCTATTCTGAGAGCAGGAGCTCATCGCTACGCAAACCCAACACTGGCATCTTGTGACTGCCGTTTAAATATGTCTCTGTGAGCTCACATCCAAACACCACACATGGCTGCCTCACTGGGGAGATGGAGCTACAGCATAGTTCAGGAGGAGGACAGGCTACGTAATGCAACGTGGGTCCCATGGAAATACTGGCATGGACATAACATGGCCCTCTGTGCTCTGAGCTCATTTAGGGTAGAATAATCACCGTCATCATCATCATGACCAGGCAATCATTGTGTAGTATGCATTATGGTAATTGCAATGGCCCTCATTAGTTGTATAATTAGTGCAATGATAACATGCTCTGGTCATCATAGAGTAAGTGCTGCTGATATTGTGTCTAAATTAAAAAACACACACACAACATACTTTCAGAGGTGAATATCAGTATGGATGTGGCCACCAGCATGTGGCTCTAGCCCACTGACCCACACTGTAATCACTGTGTATTTAGCATTGTCTTTCGTGAGCTGGCCTCTTAACGACACTGTGTAAACTTTAACGGCCTGGGTCTTATAGCTCAGGCATACCGGTAGGATTGTCAAACGTTTGCCTGCCGACAGTACTTAGCACCTCTGAACAGTGTCGCAGTCAATCTCTTTTGTGTTCACACAGCAAAGACCTTGAAGTCATCAGCCACTCAGCCTTGTTAAAATACTCCAAACTTGTAGCATTGTTTGGCAATGCATGTCAATCAAATGTATTTATAAAGCCCTTCTTACATCAGCCGATGTCACAAAGTGCTGTACAGAAACCCAGCCTAAAACCCCAAACAGCAAGCAATGCAGGTGTAGAAGCACGGTGGCTAGGAAAACTCCCTAGAAAGGCCAGAACCTAGGAAGAAACCTAGAGAGGAACCAGGCTCTGAGGGGTGGCAAGTCCTCTTCTGGTTGTGCCGGGTGGAGATTATAACAGAACATGGCCAAGATGTTCAAATGTTCATAGATGACCAGCAGGGTCAAATAATAATAATGACCGTGGTTGTCGAGGGTGCAACAGGTCAGCACCTCAGGAGTAAATGTCAGTTGGCTTTTCATAGCCGATCATTCAGAATATCTCTACCGCTCCTGCTGTCTCTAGAGAGTTGAAAACAGCAGGTCTGGGACAGGTAGCACTTCCGTTGAACAGGTCAGTGTTCCATAGCCACAGGCAGAACAGTTGAAACTGGAGCAGCAGCACGGTCTGGTGGACTGGGGACAGCAAGGAGTCATCATGCCAGGTAGTCCTGAGGCATGGTCCTAGGGCTCAGCTCCTCAGATAGAGAGGGGGAAAGAGATAGAGCGAGAGAGAATTAGAGAGAGCTTACTTAAATTCACAAAGGACACCGGACAGGACAGGAGAAATACTCTAGTTATAACAGACTGACCCTAGCCCCCGACACAAACTACTGCAGCATAAATACTGGAGGCTGAGACAGGAGTGGTCGGGAGACACTGTTGCCCCGTCCGACGATACCCCCAGACAGGGCCAAACATGTGTATTGCATAGCTTATGTATTGACTTATTACTCATATTGCTTTTTACAAATGTTTTAGTATTTTGTGTAGATTGTGTAAAAAAAAATATTTTAATCACACCTTGTAACACAACAAAATGTGGAAAACTAGAGGCCTGTGAATACTTTTTGTAGGCACTGTAGATTCCAATGTTAGTAAGCTAGCTATCTAGCTGCGCTAGTGTTGTAATTTTGTTGAAAGCCTTTGTTGACACTAGCCAGATGGCCACAGCTAGATAACTATCTAGCAAGATGATGAAGAAATTATTTAATTCACTCTCCATAATCCCATACTGCCAGTGTCAGCCCATAGCCAAATGTTTAGCTAGCTAGCACATCATCGCTAGCTAGCTAAGGACAGTGCACTAGCTTGGCAGCTAACACAGGCAGCTGTTTCATGGAAATTATTCTATTGTCATTTAATTCTAATGTCAATATTAGCTATAGTGGTTAGCTAGTTTTGGGGATGTATTTAGTGTGCATTGCGTCTGTGCACTTAGCTGGCTACCATCCCATAGCCTACATTGCACATCAAATCAAATCAAATGTATTTGTCACATACACATGGTTAGCAGAAGTTAATGCGAGTGTAGCGAAATGCTTGTGCTTCTAGTTCCGACAATGCAGTAATAACCAACGAGTAATCTAACCTAACAATTCCAAAACTACTACCTTCTACACACAAGTGTAAAGGGATAAAGAATATGTACATAAAGATATATGAATGAGTGATGGTACAGAACGGCATATATGAAGTGTGACTGACTGGCTGATGACAGTTAACCATGGATGTACAGATTAAATCCCCTCTTTTCTTCCTTTTTGTTGTCACTCCTTTTTGTGCTCTCTGATTGGCAAAAAGTTTTGGGCAACTGACGAGCACTGCAATTCTACAAGTAGAAGTGGCAGATTCGTCGCTACCAGGTTGGCAAGAAGCAGGTACCGCTTATGTTGTAGCAAGAGAAGGAACGGCCTCCCAACTGTAATAAGTACCTATCGGCTGTCTATCGGCAGAGAGATTCTCTGTTTGTTTCATGCTTTGGGCCCTATATCCACTAGGAGAGATGAAGGAGAGTCTGAGGAGCGGAGTAGTGAAAGAGATCCCATACCAATATAAAAGTGCAGAAATGTTGTCATACAGTGCCATTCATATTATAATATAGGATACACAGCAAGGTTACGTTAGATAGCAAGCTAGCTAGCTAAACAAAATATTTTTTGCATCCTCACCTACCGTGTTAAAGCTACCGTAGAAAAAACATTCTTCATTTGATCAATATCATAGAAGTCATTATATGAGTTAAAAGCAAATTGCGACTGAAAATGATAATTAGCTACCTTGGGGGTTTCTACTTGCCTGGACCTTGGTGGCTCAGTGCAGTCAAGCAAAAACATATTTTTAATAAACACTGTTGAGATTTAAAGCTACAACGACAATCTCAGAACGTAACAGGCTGTTACTACAATTTCAGGTAAAAACTCAATAAAGCATACCCTAAAAAATAAGGAAAATGTCTGTTTCAAAACATTTCTATGTTATTAACATTTTTACTGTAAGAGTGTTGGCTCAACGAGACAATTCTGTTTACACTGTCCTGCTTAGAGGGGTGCAACTGTCAGGCAAGTGTCGTGTGCTACGTCCAGTGGTAGCGTTGGAGACGTGACAGTTAGCTGAGTCCCTTGTCCCTTCCGCTTCCCGTTCTGTGAGCTTGTGTGGCCTACCACTTCGTGGCTGAGATGTTGTTGCTCCTAGACGTTTCCACTTCACAATAACTGCACTTACAGGTGACTGGGCAGCTCTAGCAGGGCAGAAATTTGACAAACTGACTTGTTGGAAAGGTGGCATCCTATGACGGTGCCACTTTGAAAGTCACTAAGCTCTTCAGTAAGGCCATTCTACTGTCAATGTTTGTCTATAGAGATTGCATGGCAGTGTGCTCGATTGTATAAACCTGTGAGCAGCGGGTGTGGCTTAAATAGCCGAATCCATTTAAAGTGTCCACATACTTTTGTATATGTTGTGTATTTTTGTGAAATGTCTAGTAAGTGTAAAGACTGTCTTAATGCTTTAATACCAGACCAGCTGCCCTCTGGGACCACAGAGCTTATGGGGAAGAGAAAGAGCTTATAGGATTGAATGGGAGAAAAGGCAGTGTTGTCCAGTACAGCAGCACCGCACAGCCCATATCACTTCACAGCCAGCTGGGGGGTATTCACTAAGAAACAAACGGAGGCAAACAGGCCGAAACGGGAAGGGACTACCCTGAACTTGTCCAATCAGAAAGGTTTGTTTTATTTGCAAAACATGTAGCTATGGTTTGGTACGGTGTGCACTAATGAATACACCCTTGCTCTATTTAGTTCTGTTCTGCCACTTCCTGCCTTGCCAGTCATGAGGATGTGTCAACTAAGCCTGGCACTTCACCTTCAGTCAAACAAGCATCTACAAGTATTGAAGGATATACTGTAGAGGTACAGTAGATGTGAAGACCTGTACCCAGTGCCAACACCCCACCTTCTCTGTCTGCCCTCTGTCCCTAAACCTTCTGGGCATTTCAGTTGAGAGAGTGGTGGGCAGAGAGGCCAGTGTTCCCTCCTCTCCCACCCTCCATGTGATGGAGAGGCCTCTCACTGTTAAATCATCTTTTTCATGAGTCGCTGGCACTCTGGAAAACAATGTGAAACGGACTATAAGAGCCTGGCTGTGTTAATGCAGCCACCTATTAAAAATCCCAAGAGGAGCTGAGTAAAGGAGAAACACACAGTGTCAGATGCACACAGACACATAGTGTCAGACAGAAACATACAGTACGCATAACATCAGTCACACAACGCCACACGCAGCATCAGTCACACAACGCCACACGCAGCATCAGTCGCACACACAAATTTGCACATACAGTTGAAGTCTGAAGTTTACATACACTTAGGTTGGAATCATTAAAACTCGTTTTACAACCACTCCACAAATTTCTTGTGAACAAACTATAGTTTTGGCAAGTCGGTTAGGACATCTACTGTGTGCATGACACAAGTAATTTTTCCAACAATTGTTTACAGACAGATTATTTCACTTATAATTCACTGTATCACAATTCCAGTGGGTCAGAAGTTTACATACACTAAGTTGACTATCCCTATTAACAGAAAAATGTCATGGCTTTAGAAGCTTCTTATAGGCTAATTGACATCATTTGAGTCAATTGGAGGTGTACCTGTGGATGTATTTCAAGGCCTACCTTCAAACTCAGTGCCTCTTTGCTTGACATCATGGGACCTCATGGGAAAATCAAAATAAATCAGCCAAGACCTCAAAAAGATAATTGTAGACCTCCACAAGTCTGGCTCATCCAGCAATTTCTAAACACCTACCACGTTCATCTATACAAACAATAGTACGCAAGTATAAACACCATGGAACCACGCAGCTGTCATATCGCTCAGGAAGGAGACGCGTTCTGTCTCCTTGAGATGAACGTGCTTTGGTGCGAAAAGTGCAAATCAATCCCAGAACAACAGCACAGGACCTTGTGAAGATGCTGGAGGAAACAGGTACAAAGTATCTATATCCACAGTAAAATGAGTCCTATATCGACATAACCTGAAAGACCACTCAGCAAGGAAGAAGCATCTGCTCCAAAACCGCCATAAAAAAAGCCAGACTACGTTTCGCAACTGCACATGGGGACAAAGATCGTACTTTTTGGAGAAATGCCCTCTGGTCTGATGAAACAGAAAGAGGTCTTACAAATGGACAATGACCCCAAGCATACTTCCAAAGTTGTGACAACAAAGTCAAGGTATTGGAGTGGCCATCACAAAGCCCTGACCTCAATCCTATAGAAAATGTGTGGGCAGAGCTGAAAAAGCGTGCGCGAGCAAGGAGGCCTACAAATCTGACTCAGTTACACCAGCTCTGTCAAGAGGAATGGGCCAAAATTCACGCAACTTATTGTGGGAAGCTTTTGGAAGGCTACCCGAAACGTTTGACTCAAGTTAAACTATTTAAAGGCAACGCTACTGTCACGCCCTGGCCATAGAGAGGCTTTTATTCTCTATTTTGGGTAGGCCAGGGTGTGACTAGGGTGGACATTCTAGTTTCTTAATTTCTATGTTTGCTGTTTCTATGTTTTGACCGGGTATGGTTCTCAAGCTGTCTATCGTTGTCTCTGATTGGGAATCATACTTAGGCAACCTTTTTTCCTTTGTATTTTGTGGGTAGATGACTTTGTTAGTGGCACTATAGCCCTAGTAAGCTTCACGGTCGTTTGTTTGTGTCTTGTTTTGTTGCCGACATTTATATAAATAAAGGAAATGTATGCTCACCACGCCGCACCTTGGTCCGGTCATTTCCACGACGACGTCCGTGACAGAACTACCCACCACCAAAGGACCAAGCAGCGTGGCCAGGAGAGGCAGCCCCCAAAAGCATTGTGGGGGGGCACACGGGACGGTCGGCGGAGCCGAGGTTGGAACCAGAGCCAGAGGTGCGTGCTAGCCGTCTGGTGAAGACTGTGCCAGCCCCACGCACCAGACCTCCAGTGCGCCTCCACAGCCCGGTGAGTCCTGCACCGGCTCTGCACACTGTCTACGGTGCGCTGTGACAGCCCGGTTCGTCCTATGCCTGCTCTCTGCACATGCCCGGCTAAAGTGGGCATTCAGCCTGGAAGAGTGGTGACAAGGATACACACCAGATCTCCAGTGCTCCCCCACAGCCTGGTTCATCTTGTGCCTCCTCCAAGGACCAGGCCTCCAGTAGGTCTACCCAGCCTGGTGAGTCATGTGCCTGCTCCACGGGCCAGTCCGGGGCCTCCAGCGAGGGTCCCTGGGCTGGCAGCGAGGGTCCCCGCACCAGCGGGGGTAGCTGCCGCCGTAAGGGATGCCCACTCGGACCCTCCCCTTTAAAGTCAGTTTTTGTGGCCGGAGTCCGCACCTTTGGGAGGGGGTACTGTCACGCCCTGGCCATTGAGAGGCTTTTATTCTCTTTTCTCTATTTCTGATTGGGAATCATACTTAGGCAGCCTTTTTTCCTTTGTATTTTGTGGGTAGATGACTTTGTTAGTGGCACAATAGCCCTAGTAAGCTGCACGGTCATTTCTTTGTTTCTTGTTTTGTTGGCGACACTTATATAAATAAAGGAAAGTGTACGCTCACCACGCTGCACCTTGGTCCGGTCATTTCCACTACGACATCCGTGACAGTTACACTCAATTAGTATGTGGTATGTAAACTTCTGACCCAATGGGAATGTGATGCAAGAAATAAAAGCTGAAATAAATCATTATCTCTACTATTATTCTGACATTTCACATTCTTAACATAAAGTGGTGATCCTAACTGACCTAAAACGGGATTTTTTTTTACTAAGATTAAATGTCAGGAACTGTGAAACTGAGTTTAAATGTCTTTGGCTAAGGTGTATGTAAACTTCTACTGTACATAATGCTTCTATAAATGCATACAGTACGGAGCACAAACACAAGCATACATTCATAACCTTTGTACACATTCACACATATAGTAAGTATCACAGCACACTGACCCAACACATACTGAACATCTAGAGAAGCATGTAAGCAAAGAACCCAAAACAGAAGCACATACATACTTAACACACACGCTCACCCTCTATATTTCATACACACACTCTCTCTCTCTACAAACACACACTTGTTGTGACACTCTGCAGCAAAATGCCATGGCCCCCAGATAGTCTGTCTGTGCTCACGTGAGCGTGAGACTAGGGTTGAGGCAGGGCTGTTCTCTCTGGTAATGCAAACAGGACTTTTAAAGGTATGCTGTATTTATGAGGAGGCCTCTGGTCTCAGATCAGGTTCCTACTCATTGTCTACTGGACTGCCTGCTGGGGGAAACAACTGTGAGCACAGCTCCTCTGTGAATGGTGGAGTTGACATCATAATCCTCGCTGGGCTACCCCTCTACCCAATTAAGTCTAGAACAAAAAATATATCAGGGACATGTCGTTTTTCACAACACACTATCCAATCTATTTAAAATCATTTGATTGGCTGGTTTAAATGATTAAATCAGAACTGAGGATTTGGACACCTAATCCAGCCTAATCCATCATTATCCAGTTTTAACCAGGTGTAAAGTGACACAGAGAACATTCTGCTTCCATAAACACCTCCCTACACAGCCTGATACTGAGACTTAGATCGTAGATGTCTACCCAGGGCTATGCTTAAGGACATATAGGGAAAGGTCACAACCCTACAGGCCAGCAGAATCATTAGGTCCTCATAAAGGACCCTCAGCTAGAACTCCACTCAATAGTCCTGTATCCACATCTAGTCAATGCACCTGATTAATTAGTCAAGCAATCCATTGACTGCACTTTCCAGTCGCTGAGATTTTCCTATAGTATTCTGCCCAGGTAGCAGCAATTACTGTGAGCGCACACACACACACACACACACAGAGAGAGAGAGCGAAAAACTCCTTCACTCTCTCACACGCACAAAATTCTAATAGGATATAAAAACAAAGAATTGAGTGTTAGAGGCATGCACAGAGTGGAGGTGGAGGGAGGAAGAAAAACAGCAGGAATATGTAAGAAAGTTGTCACCTTCAAAGCGGAGAGTGTGTGTGTGCTGGCTGGCTGTCAGTCAGGAGAGGGAGGTGCCATTTCAAGGATCAGTCATCCCTGACAGTGCTGTCATGGAGAAGCTTAATTAGCCACAATTACTTCCTCACTTAATGAAGCATGCGCTCCTTCGTCTCGGCCCGAGTACCACTCTCCCTCCTTCTCCTTTTCTCCCTTTTCTCTCTCCCCTCTGTCTCCGCCTCTCTCCATCACCCTCTCTCTTACTTACTCACTCTCTCTCCCTCTTTTTCAGTGTCTGTTTCTCTCTCTCCAGGCAGCTCAAATTCCCCTCTCACTGCCTATCATAGAGACACTGTCACTTCCATTGCCCCAGAGAGCGCATCTGCATCCTCACTCACTCACTCTCCTCGTCTCTCTCTCTCTCTCCTCGTTTCTCTCTCTCTCTTTCTCTCTCCCTCTCTCTCTCGCTCTCTTTCTTATTTACATGAGAAATATCAAAGCTGAACTGAGCAAGCTAGACTGGCAGGTTGGATAACTGAATGAATGACTGCCAGACCGACTGACTGACTGACTAACAGATTGATTGGCTCACTGACTATGGGGTCAACAAGTGAATGAAGCATGAATCACTGTCCAGGACTGAGGTCAAGGTATTTGGGTCCACATGAGGAAAGGATCCAGGGAAGGCAGGGAAGTAGAGGGTGAGAAGGAGAGTAACACCAGTGTGAGGTAGGGTAGATGATGATGCAAGGAGAGGATGGGTAGGGCATACAGGGAGGAAGGGAATAGAGAGGAGTGAAGGAGAGTAGAGAAGGAGAGGAGAGAAGAGAAGGAGAGGTAAGGTATAGGCTCTTAGGAGTGAGCAGGGAGGGTAATTTGCCGCCACAGGGAACACAATGTCCCCTCCATGCCTTTCGGCCATGTGAAGACTGCTCCTTCAATTACACCTCCCACTGGCCAGAGGGAGGGAGGGATTTATTTATGTAACTAATGTCATACTGTACATGCGTAGTGTTCACACTTCTCATTGCAACTGTCTTTTTACAATATAAATATCCCTTTTTATATAAGTTCCCCATGTTTGAAGGATGAGATAAATCATTGTATGCCCCCCAAAATAGTAAGTAATAGTGGTATTGTGTAACCCACAACCCTAACACACCAGGAGAGTAAGATATCCAAATCAAACATCTAATCTAATCAAAGTTTACTGGTAGTGTCTACAGATTTGCAGATGTTATCGCAGGTGCAGCTAAATGCTTGTGTTTCAATTTCCAACAGTGCAGTAATAATACCTAGCAATACAAAACGCATCGTTAAATGAAGAAATATCAAAACGTGCAGTGTCAGGAATATAAATAGACCCCTGCACATCGACTCGATACTGGTACACCGTGTATATAGCCAAGTTATTGTTAGTCATTGTGTATTTATTATTACTTTTATTATTACGTGCTACTACATTTGTATATTATTTCTCTATGTTCTCTTTCCCTGCATTGTTGGGAAGGGCCTGTAAGCATTTCACTGTTAGTCTACACTTGATTTGATAATGGTGTGTATAGACAGAATGGACAGTATATGAATAGAAAAGGTGTGTACAGCAATAGTTATATAGGTTTAAGCTTGGAATAGTTATATAGGATAAGCTTGGAATAGTTATATAGGACAGTATTTACATATCAAGTGGATAAAACAGTATGTAACATTATTAAAGTGACTATGTACATAGGGCAGCAGTCTCTAAGGTGCAGGGTAGAGTACCGGGTGGTAGCCGGGTAGTAACAGTGACCAAAGTTCAGCGTACTGTGCGCTAGTGGTGGCTGTTTAACAATCTGATGGCCTGGATGTTTATCATCTCTCAGTCCCAGTTTTGATGCACCTGTACTGTCTCTGCCTTATAGATTGTAGCGGGGAGAACAGGCCGTGGCTCGGGCGGCTGAGGTCCTTGATGATCTTCTTGGCCTTCCTGTGACACTGGGTGCTGTAGATGCCCTAGAGACAGTGTGCCCCCAGTGACTAGTTGGGCTGAAGATCCCTGCCTCTGGAGAGCCATGCTGTTGCGGACAGTGCAATTGTCGTATCATGCGGTGATACAGCCTGACAAGGATGCTCTCAATGGTGCATCTGTAGAAGTTTGTGAGGGTCTTCTGGGCCAAGCCTAATTTCTTCAGCCTCCTGAGGTTGAAGAGGTGCTTTTGCTACTCCGTCGATGTGGATGGGGGCGTGCTCTCTCTACTGTCTCCTGTAGTCCATGATCAGCTCCTTCCTTTTATTGAGGTTTTTCCCTGGCACCACTCCACCAGAGCTCTCTCCTTCTCACTGTATGCTGTGTTGTCATTGTTGGCAATCAGGCCTACCTGTGTTGTGTCGTAAGCAAACTCTATGATTGAGTTGGAGTCGTGCGTGGCCACACAGCCATGGGTGAACAGGGAGTAGAGTAGGGGACTGAGCACACATCCCTGTGGGGCCCACGTGTTGAGGATCAGTGTGGCGGAGGTGATGTTGCCTACCTTCACCACTTGGGGTCAGCCCTTCAGGAAGTCCAGGACCCAGTGGCACAGGGAGGGGTTCAGACCCAGGGCCCTGATCTTAGTGATGAGCTTGGATGGCACTATGATGTTGAAGGCTGAGCTGTAGTCGATGAACAGCATTCTTACGTAGGTATTTTTCTTGTCCAGGTGGAATAGAGCAGTGTGTAGTGCAATGGCGATTACATCGTCCGTGGATCTGTGGGGACAGTATGTGAATTGTGGTGGGTCTAGGTTGTTGGGTAAGGTGGTGGTGATATGGTCCTTAACTATCTTCTCAAAGCACTTCATGATGACAGAAGTGAGTGCTACAGGGTGATAGTCATTTAGTGTCACGCCCTGGCCATAGAGAGGCTTTTATTCTCTATTTTGGTTAGGCCAGGGTGCGACTAGGGTGGGCATTCTATGTTAATTTTCTATGTTTTGTATTTATTTGTTGTTTGGCCGGGTGTGGTTCTCAATCAGAGGCGGCTGTCTATTGTTGTCTCTGATTGAGAACCATACTTAGGTAGCTTTTTCCTACATGGGTTTTGTGGGTAGTTCATTTCTGCTTAGTGTTTGTTTCACCTTTCAGAACTGTTTCGGTTATTCCCTTTGTTATTTTTGTATTTAGTGTTCAGTTTCAAATAAATAATATGAACACGTACCACACTGCACCTTGGTCCTCACCTCCTTCCACCGACAGCCGTTACATTTAGTTGAGTTACCTTCACTTTCTTGGGTACAGGAACAATGGTGGACATCTTGAAGCAAGTGGAGACAACAGACTGGGATATGAGGAGATTGATTATGTCCATATTCACTCCAGGCATCTGGTCTGGACATCCTCTGAGGACGCAGCTTGGGATGCCGTCTGGGCTGGCAGCCTTGCGAGGGTTAACACGCTTAAATGACTTACGCACGTCAGTCATGGAAAACGAGAGCACACAGTCCTTGTAAGCGGCGAGGGCCGGTGGCTCAATGTTGTTTTCCTCGAAGGGGGCAAAAAGGTGTTTAGCTTGTCCGGGAGCGAGGTGTCGGTGTCTGCAACGTGGCCGGCTTTTCCTTTCTAATCTGTGATTGTCTGGAGTCCCTGCCACATACGTCTCGTGTCTGAGCCATTGAATTGCGACTCCACTTTGTCCCTGTACTGTCATTTTGCCTCTTTGATTGCCTTCCCGAGGACATAGTTGGTCTGTTTGTACACATCCATGTTCCCATTCACCTTGCCATGGTTAAATGCAGTGGTTCACACTTACATAAGGCAGGCTAACGTGCACATAGGGACCACTACCACATTGCATTCATTGTTCTAGATCAAGTGACAGAGGGAGCGTTGCTATCAGATATGAACTGAGTGACGGTAACTGGACGCTATGTTCTAATACAGGCCACAGTCAAGACGGAGGCCGAGCCCCCTTCACGCCTCCTCAAACCATCCAGTCTGAAACATGCCCATCAGGCATGGGCAGGCTGGCTGCTGGAGAGTGGGATAGGGGGAGGAGGGGTAAGGCAGGGGGAGGGGTGGGGGTGTCCATATCAATCTGTCACAGGCTGACAGCTGACTCCCGCTCCCTCCCGCAGTGACCACAGGCAACTGACCAGAACCAGGCCAGAGCTGCCTGCCTGCCTGCCCAGCTGTGTGTGTGTGTGTGTCTGTCTCAACTCATTCTCTCCCCCTTCCACCTATCTCTTCCCTCTTTCCCTCTTTTCAATCCCATAGTAACCATATCCTTCTCTCCATCTCCCTCTCTTCCTCCCCAGCCTGCTCATGACATCTAACAAGTCAATCAATCAGCCTCAGAGAGCTGGCATGAGAGCTCTGCATTTATCCAGTGCATACCCTGCCTGACATACTTGCAGTGAAGTATTTTTTATCTAAACTGACCTTCAAACACATCTACTTCTTCCCTCTGCTAGTGCCTCAGGTACGTGTGCAACATAACAGAGTCTTCACTGAGACACAAGAGATGTAGGAAACATCTGCTGTCCCCTACACCCTCATCATCTTCACTGTCTCCTACACCCTCACCATCCTCACTGTCCCCAACACCCTCACCATTCTCACTGTCTCCTACACCCTCACCATCCTCCCTGTCTCCTACACTCTCTCCATCCTCCCTGCCTCCTACACTCTCTCCATCCTCCCTGCCTCCTACACCCTCACCATCCTCCCTGTCTCCATCACTCTCTCCATCCTCCATGTCTCCTACACTCTCTCCATCCTCCCTGCCTCCTACACTCTCTCCATCCTCCCTGCCTCCTACACCCTCACCATCCTCCCTGTCTCCTACACTCTCTCCATCCTCCCTGCCTCCTACACTCTCACCATCCTCCTTGCCTCCTACACTCTCTCCATCCTCCCTGCCTCCTACACTCTCTCCATCCTCCCTGCCTCCTACACTCTCTCCATCCTCCCTGCCTCCTACACCCTCACCATCCTCCCTGCCTCCTACACCCTCATCATCCTCCCTGCCTCCTACACTCTCTCCATCCTCCCTGCCTCCTACACTCTCTCCATCCTCCCTGCCTCCTACACTCTCTCCATCCTCCCTGCCTCCTACACTCTCACCATCCTCCCTGTCTCCTACACTCTCTCCATCCTCCCTGCCTCCTACACTCTCACCATCCTCCCTGTCTCCTACACTCTCTCCATCCTCCCTGCCTCCTACACCCTCACCATCCTCCCTGTCTCCTACACTCTCTCCATCCTCCCTGTCTCCTACACTCTCTCCATCCTCCCTGCCTCCTACACTCTCTCCATCCTCCCTGTCTCCTACACTCTCTCCATCCCCCCTGTCTCCTACACTCTCTCCATCCTCCCTGCCTCCTACACCCTCAACATTCTCCCTGCAGTCATGTTATTCCCCTCTCCTGTATGTCCTCCCAAAGTCAGATGAATAGTTTGATTGATAAAAGTAGATTTCTATGTTATGCATTATACAATGTTTTGTTTATGATCTTGAGATGTTCGATAATTGAGATACTAATCATCGGAGGTGGAGATTCATGGATGAGCACATTTACCTTGCTGACTGTTGTGGTGTATTGAATGACTATTTCCAC
The DNA here is from genome assembly GCF_045791955.1 of Oncorhynchus clarkii lewisi. Classification (NCBI taxonomy): domain Eukaryota; kingdom Metazoa; phylum Chordata; class Actinopteri; order Salmoniformes; family Salmonidae; genus Oncorhynchus; species Oncorhynchus clarkii. The sequence goes on from NC_092152.1 coordinate 29,087,383, forward strand.
TGTCTGCTACAGTTAGCAGCTCCCACAATGACAATGTTAGGGTCCGTGGTGTTGGAGTGTTTCTTTTCTGCTCTCTGCTCTGATTAACCCCCACCATCACCACACATGCAGAGAATACACACAGTCCCCCCGCCCCTTCACCCTGCTTGGAATTTAGAAGGGCCCTGTGTGCCTTGAGTCAGTTTTTTGCTCTCCCCTCAACCTCCTCCTCCCCCTCTTCTCCTCCTCCTCTCCTCCCCCGTCCTCCCCCATTTCCCCTGCAGGCCTGGCCCCTGGGCTCTGACAGTACCTCAGCAGGAGAACACAGCCCTGATGGATGCCACAGATGGGCCTTTCCCTCGGAGCTCCCAGGCCCAGCGCAGTGCATGCTCGGCGGGGTCAGAAGCCAGGCCTCCCCATGAAACGTGTGCTGTGACAGGAAACAAAAGAAGGGCCCCCCATCCCCCAAAAAAGCAGGGCCAGCCAGACACGGACGGACGGACGGGGGGACGGGGGACGGGGGACGGGGGACGGGGGGTGTAGCTGGAGGGGGTTAATGGGGGATGGGGTCCAAAAAGGTGGGTAGTAGATTTTTAAAAAACACAGAAAGATGTTGGGGGACATTCCATGTGAAGCGTCAGATGGAGGGCTCTGTTCTGTTGAGCCCTTTTCTATGCTTAATGTCTCTGGTGATTGTGGATCTGTGTGTGTGTGTGCATGCTTTTTATGTTAATGCATGTGAGTGTGTTCATACACAGGGATTTGTGTGTGTGTGTGTGTGTGTGTGTGTGTGTGTGTGTGTGTGTGTGTGTGTGTGTGTGTGTGTGTGTTTGTGTGTGTGTGTGTGTGTGTGTGTGTGTGTGTGTGTATTGTTATGTTGTCTTATGAAGTTGTAGTTTCTCAGAGTCAGTTGATAGTCCTCCCACATTCAAACAGATCCTCAACGGTGTTGTTTTGTCTGTCAGTGTGGTGAATAGATGTTGGATAAATGTCCTGAGTGACATTGAGAAACAGACAGACTATCTGTCTATCCTCTACACTGCTGAAGAGCACATAGACAAAACGTTGATGTTCCCAGCATCCCCACCACCATCATCATCATCATCATCCTCTTCTCAGGCAGCTCAGCAGTGATCCTCTGGCTGGAAGACTCCATCCATCCAACTTCATGGGCTTCCTTTACGAGGGTTGGCAGCCACTATTCAATATTCAAATGAGTTAATGGCTTAAATCTGAATTGACATTTTCTACATTCCACTATTTTTTCACTCTTATTTATCTGTCGATACTAGGTACATACCAGCTAAAACAGAACTGTAAAATACACTGAGAATACAACACATAGCTTCATACACCTTCTCTCTTTCCACGACATAGACTGACCAGGTGAATCCAGGTAAAAGCTATGATCCCTTATTGATGTCACTTATTACATTTACTTCAATCAGTGTAGCTGAAGGGGAGAAGGATTTTTAAGTCTTGAGACACTTGAAACATGGATTGTGTATGTATGCCATTCAGAGGGTGAAGGGGCAAGACAAAAGTTTTAAATGACTTGGAATGGGGTATGGTAGTAGGAGCCAGGCACACCGGTGTGAGTGTGTCAAGAACTGCAACGCTGCTGGGTTTTTCACTCTCAACAGTTTCCCGTGTGTATCAAGAATGGTCCCCCACCCAAAGGACATCCAGTCAACATGGGCCAGCATCCCTGTGGAACGCTTTCCACACTTTGTAGAGACCATGCCCAGGGGAATTGAGGCTGTTCTGAGGGCAAAAGAGGGGGGTGCAACTCAATATTAGGAAGGTGTTCCTAATGTTTGGTGTACTCAATGTTTAGTGTTACCAGAATCACTACTCTAAAAGTACCCCGTAAATCCCTTTCCCTCCCTCTCTTTCTCTCCACCTCTTTCTCTCTCTTTCTGCCTCTCTCTCTTTCAGTCTCTCTCTCCCCTCGTGCTGTATGTGGCTGAGCTGTGGGGACCTTTTTTAGAATCCAGTGTATACGAGCTGAGGAGGAGCACTGGTCAGGCAGGCAGGCAGCCCCTGGCTGTTCACTAGTGTGCAATGCTCCTACCAGGCTGACAAACTAATGAAATGGAGAAGCATGAGAGGAGTCCCTGGGAGGATTGGGCCATGGCAGATGAAAATCCCTCCAATGATTGTGTGTTATACTGTGTGATTCTGTGTGTATGTTATTGTGTTTGTATGTGATTCTGTGTGTATGTGATTCTGTGTGTATGTGCCCCAGATAAATGGGGTGAGTTGAGGTTGTGTTGGCAGCAGTTCGTTTTTTGCCACCAATCTTGACTGTCCCCCATAGAGGATTGCACAGACTTAACCCACTAACCTTGGAAAGAGGTGCTTTGTCTATAAATAGCCCCCCACCAATTAGAGCTGTTTTTCTCCCTCATCCCCACTGCGCCTGGCCCCATGGAATCCCTGACAAGTCGGCTCGTTAGCAGTGCTGCACAGGAGCCACCACCTCAGTAATTAGAGTCTGCTATCATTCACCTGACCCTGCCACACGCTCACAACATACATATATAAATACATACACACACAGTACATACACACTAAACACAGAAAAAACACAATGCACAACATAGTTTCGCAATCATGATGAGTGTTTCTCACAGAGTCCTTCGACCTCATTCCCACTTCTCACAGTGTGGCCTTGTATCATGGGTGCCAATAACTGGGCACATAAGGGAGAAATAAAACACATACAGAAATGCTATAATTCTCTAGCGCTTTAGGGAAGTGAGAAAAGGCGATCGGAGGGAGGCGGGGGAGGGTGAATGCTACAGAGGGAAACGCTTGAATTACACTTTAATTGCGTCGCTATTAATTAGAAGTGTTGGAAATCTGTTGCGGTTTGGGCCGGGGGTTTTTCTCTCTCCCTCTGGTTCCAGTCTTTATGAAGCTATCCATTAACAGCTTAATTGTCGCTTGGTGGGCTGTGTTTTGCTGTGGCAGCCACAGTGAGTTAAACATCGTCCCAGCGCCATGCCGGCTGTTGGAGGCTGGGCCTACCGGCTGGCTGGGGGAGGGACTTCAGCTGGATCATTAACACATAACCAATCAGCAGCCTCACATGATGCAATGATTGTCCATCACTAGCATCAGTGAGTCTAATATAAGAAAACGAAAAACCACTATCTCCTAGAGGGAGTGTTGATTTCTGTAATGTCACTGGCCTTTCCTGCTCTGCTCCTTTCTTTGTCATTGTCACGGCTGTGAAACTGCCAGGCCTGATGTTGCTCACGATGAAGAGGGAGAAACGTAATGAATTCAATGTGGACATAAGAGGTTGACCTAGGGTTGATCAGAGGTTAACACCACTTCACCCCCAGGACAGGACCCATTAGCAATTAAATTGGGCATTAGCAATCACTGGATGGTGTGTGACTGTTATCATGACTGCCTGTCAGTGGGTGCTGTGAGTATACTGTACGTCTGAACCTGTCTGTCTGTGTGTGTGTCCTATATGTTGTATGAGGCTGGGTGATTGGTGATATGTCACTGATACTCACAGCCAGACTACAACAAAAGCCTGTCAGTCAGAGACTATCTGTCTATCAGGATCTAGCTCCTGTCTACTGATGAGCATATTGTGTTGAGTGGCATTTTACACATTAAGACATTTAATTATTCGACTAGATGGGGGTTAGGGTGTGTTGGTTGTGTTGAAGAAGCTCCACCTCCCACCCAACACACACCAATACCCTGCATATGACATTTGAGGTAACATCGTTATAGGCATCATGGTCCCCAGGGGCAGTGGGACAGAAGGGCAGTGGGGGGCTTGTTCATCAGGTATAGTGGAGGCTAGAGGGTGGAATGGGGGCAGGGAAGCCCCTGGGTTTGACATTCACAGAAGAACAGACAGCAAAGATGGATGCACGGCAAAATTGCATCCATGTACGCATGAGGGAGCCCCACCCCTTTCCTCCTCTCACAAACACCACCCAACCAAACTCAATCCCGGATCTGACCTTTGAGGAAAACTGGGGTCAACCACAGGGATAGTTGAGATACAGTATCCCAAACCATGACATAATACAGGAGTCTGTCTGGTGGTTGTTGTGTGAGTGGGTGGTTCTCTCTCCTCCCTCCAATGCCAGGGATCTTCATGTCAATTGTGTTTCAATTTAGAGAAAACCACCAACCGATCACCCACTAGACATGTGAGTAACACGTCATTTCTGTCAAGGGCTGCCCTCTCAATCCTACCTGCTGCATTCACAGGATCCAAATCTAAATACTCTTTCAATTAGCATATACTGTAAGTATAGGAATTATACCTGGAAATATCTGCAGTCAAATCACAGAGGTCTGGTTGTGTTCCCTGTACACACTGGAGCTCTTTTTGAATACTCATACTAACCGCCCTAACCGAACTGATGTAAATTGAGTATGTAGTAATTATTGGTCATAGTATGGATATAGTTACTATGCCAAAAGTTCCCGGATGTCATACTATATTCGTCAAAATACGAAGTATACAAGCAGTAGACACTATATTCGTGCTTTTAGGGTCCATAATGCAATTCTTCAGAAAATGGGCGTGGCTTCACAACGTTTTCAGATTTGAATAAAATGGTGGAAGATATGCAGCCGAAGTCCGATGAGAGTGGATACAAATTCATTGCTTTAACTAATTATGACAAATGTTAAGACAATTTTTAGCAATGTAATAAAGTAATTACTTTCTAAATAAATTATGTTGCACGTTATGTTGGCTGACAATTTGTTAGCTACACTACCCTTACAAACTGCATAAAATATCATTACAGCAGTATGTACCGGTATGTTAGCTAGCTACCTAACATTAGTTGGCTACTAATACATTGAACTTGCCAGTATATTAACTATATGCTATCTAACTAACTACCCAACATTTATTGACTTGATTATTCACATCATTCTTAGCTTAGCTAAGTGGTCATTGTGTATAGTCATTGTGTATTCTCAATGGACATTGTTAATAAAGTCGTAAGATGTATAGCTAGTAATTTGCTATGCTAACAAGCTAGCAAGAACTTGCATAGCAACAGCATCAACTTCCAGTAGACAGGCGAAATGCTAGGACGCTCAGCTGAAAGGACACCATTCGTTTAAAGTATACTAAAATTAACTAATAGTATATAGTATGCAGTATATACTTGTTAAGCATGTAGCATACAGTATGTTAATATGTGTATACGAACACAGCTTGGGACTCCTCCCTGAGATAGTGTGCAGAAGGCCCCAGCCCAGCCGTCTGGATTGAGCTGCCTCTCATTACCATCAGCCAGGGAATCTCAGAAGACACACAGACAGACAGACAGCACCAGGGGCCTAGATACCTATTTTTAGACCCAAGCTCAGGATCAAGGTAATACCAGTCTGTCCAGTGCAGTCTGCAGGGACGGGTTGGTCAGGCAGACCCTGCACCGGTCACGGGCATTTTAAAGAGAGGTCTGCAGTGCAGCACGCAGGGCTAGGAGATCAGGCAGACAGGCAGGGCTGTGATCTGTAGGTCTGCTAGATGCTGACGACTGCAGGAAACCAATCAACCTTGTCTCCGTATTCCCGACCCATCGTTTTCTTAATGACCTGGTCTGACAGGAGCGCCTCCGCTCTGTCTCCTCTCCCCTCGCCCCTCTCCCCTCTGCTGCTCGATGGCTGACCGCCCCATCAGCTACATGCTAATGACTCAGAGAGAAGGGCCTGAGACCACCACAAAACACCCCAACCAACACACCACAACACACCAGTGCATCACATACCACTCTGATACCTTCATACATTACTGATTGTTGTATCTGTGTAATAACAGTTTAATGTCATTATACCTATCCAGCAGCCATGTTGGTGTACAGTTCCTTCCCCTCCTTCTCTTCTCTCCATCCCTGGTCTGTGCTGCCTCCTGGTCATTAAGGTCATTGACCTGTCATCTGATAGCAGTCAATGAGCTAACTAAATGAGCCACCTAATATCTGACTCCCACTGAAGGCACAGACTCTCTGAATGCCGGAGTGTACATTAGTAGCATAAACAAGGAGAGAGGAGAAGAAATGCGGAAGGAATGAGGGAAGAGAAAGAAAGAAAATAACACGGCCTAATTAATCATTGAACAGTGTCATTTGTTCAGCTCAGTGGGAGGACACTACACACACAAAAATGCTGGGTAAAAAAACAACCCAATTGAGGTTATTTGGTGACACAGTGCTGGGTAAATATTGGACAGAACACATGTTGTATTTTGACCCAGCTAGCTGGTTTGTGTGGATTACCCAAAAATGTGATAATTTAACCATCAGTTGGCTATTGTTTTACTCTGTTGCTGGGATGACCAAACAGCTGGTCTTTTTGAATGTAATCTTTAAGTTATTTACAGGAGGCTTGGCTTATTATGGATAGATCTTATTGGCCACCTCAGAGTAAATGGCATTCATCATGTGCATCATGTTAAGTTTACATACTGCAAATTCAATTGGGGGAAATGATTCACTTCTGTAAGTCTCATTGAAACTACACAAATGTAAATGTTCAACATTAACGTGATAAATACAACAAAACAGATGAACAGGAATGTTATTTACTCTCATGGGTGGCTAAAAATAACTATCTGAAAGCCATGGCCCTACTAAACTACACCTCCTGTCTTCTGATCTTACCCACTGGGTCATATCTCAATAACCCAGCATCAATAATGACCAAGTTTTTAAAGAAAACAACCAAACTAAGTGACCCAACGTCTGCAACCCAGCAGTTGGGTCAACCAAACACAGCATTTTTAGAGTCCAACACATTTGGTGTGCTGCATCTCAGGTATTACAGTTTTTTTTTAATTGCTAACAGGCATCGGTCAATACTGAAGCCATTTTTTCAAAACTCTTCACATGGTCTGCATTACCAACATGCATCTTGGCCAAACAGTTCATCTCATCTCCAAAACTCACTCAAACCACCAAAACACTTCATACATTTCTCAAAATAAGCTCGATCGACCATAACACTGGCAACAATTCTCACTCAGAAAGCATACATTGTCACTCATAACACATTGACCTAAAAAAAAACACTAACATGGAGCATTACATAAATGATTAACTTTTCTCTTTGAAGTTTGAAGGATTTCACATAAATCAGTATTTCATTTTAGAATAAGAATAACACCTTTTCACTTTATTGACTGTACTAAAATATATGTAACAAGAATGAATCAGAAATGCAGCAATTTTCTTCAATAGCCTTTATTTTTTCTATATCTTTACATATAGTAATTTACGTGTGAAAAATTAAATGTTGAAAAAAAAACAAATTCCTCAAATTCCAGGGCTGCAATAATAATTACAACAAAAACAACAACAACATGTATAATATAATCACTCATACTGTACAGTACTGTGAGGGTTCTAGTTCTCATCAACATGTATAGTATAATCACTCATACTGTACAGTACTGTGAGGGTTCTAGTTCTAATCAACATGTATAGTATAATCACTCATACTGTACAGTACTGTGAGGGTTCTAGTTCTCATCAACATGTATAATATAATCACTCATACTGTACAGTGCTGTGAGGGTTCTAGTTCTCATCAACATGTATAATATAATCACTCATACTGTACAGTACTGTGAGGGTTCAAGTTCTCATCAACATGTATAATATAATCACTCATACTGTACAGTACTGTGAGGGTTCTAGTTCTCATCAACATGTATAATCACTCATACTGTACAGTACTGTGAGAGTTCTAGTTCTCATCAACATGTATAATATAATCACTCATACTGTACAGTACTGTGAGGGTTCTAGTTCTCATCAACATGTATAATATAATCACTCATACTGTACAGTACTGTGAGAGTTCTAGTTCTCATCAACATGTATAATATAATAACTCATACTGTACAGTACTGTGAGGGTTCTAGTTCTCATCAACATGTATAGTATAATCACTCATACTGTACAGTACTGTGAGGGTTCTAGTTCTCATCAACATGTATAATATAACACGCATACTGTACAGTAATGTGAGGGTTCTAGTTCTCATCAACATGTATAATATAATCACTCATACTGTACAGTACTGTGAGGGTTCTAGTTCTCATCAACATGTATAATATAATCACTCATACTGTACAGTACTGTGAGGGTTCTAGTTCTCATCAACATGTATAATATAATCACTCATACTGTACAGTACTGTGAGGGTTCTAGTTCTCATCAATATGTATAGTATAATCACTCATACTGTACAGTACTGTGAGGGTTCTAGTTCTCATCAATATGTATAGTATAATCACTCATACTGTACAGTACTGTGAGGGTTCTAGTTCTCATCAATATGTATAGTATAATCACTCATACTGTACAGTACTGTGAGAGTTCTAGTTCTCATCAACATGTATAATATAATCACTCATACTGTACAGTACTGTGAGGGTTCTAGTTCTCATCAACATGTATAGTATAATCACTCATACTGTACAGTACTGTGAGGGTTCTAGTTCTCATCAACATGTATAGTATAATAACTCATACTGTACAGTACTGTGAGGGTTCTAGTTCTCATCAATATGTATAGTATAATCACTCATACTGTACAGTACTGTGAGGGTTCTAGTTCTCATCAACATGTATAATATAATCACTCATACTGTACAGTACTGTGAGGGTTCTAGTTCTCATCAACATGTATAATATAATCACTCATACTGTACAGTACTGTGAGGGTTCTAGTTCTCATCAACATGTATAGTATAATCACTCATACTGTACAGTACTGTGAGGGTTCTAGTTCTCATCAACATGTATAGTATAATCACTCATACTGTACAGTACTGTGAGAGTTCTAGTTCTCATCAACATGTATAGTATAATCACTCATACTGTACAGTACTGTGAGAGTTCTAGTTCTCATCAACATGTATAGTATAATCACTCATACTGTACAGTACTCTGAGGGTTCTAGTTCTCATCAACATGTATAATCACTCATACTGTACAGTACTGTGAGGGTTCTAGTTCTCATCAACATGTATAATATAATCACTCATACTGTACAGTACTGTGAGAGTTCTAGTTCTCATCAACATGTATAATCACTCATACTGTACAGTACTGTGAGGGTTCTAGTTCTCATCAACATGTATAATATAATCACTCATACTGTACAGTACTGTGAGAGTTCTAGTTCTCATCAACATGTATAATCACTCATACTGTACAGTACTGTGAGAGTTCTAGTTCTCATCAACATGTATAGTATAATCACTCATACTGTACAGTACTGTGAGGGTTCTAGTTCTCATCAACATGTATAATCACTCATACTGTACAGTACTGTGAGAGTTCTAGTTCTCATCAACATGTATAATATGATCACTCATACTGTACAGTACTGTGAGGGTTCTAGTTCTCATCAACATGTATAATCACTCATACTGTACAGTACTGTGAGAGTTCTAGTTCTCATCAACATGTATAATCACTCATACTGTACAGTACTGTGAGAGTTCTAGTTCTCATCAACATGTATAATCACTCATACTGTACAGTACTGTGAGAGTTCTAGTTCTCATCAACATGTATAATATAATCACTCATACTGTACAGTACTGTGAGGGTTCTAGTTCTCATCAACATGTATAATATAATCACTCATACTGTACAGTACTGTGAGGGTTCTAGTTCTCATCAACATGTATAATCACTCATACTGTACAGTACTGTGAGAGTTCTAGTTCTCATCAACATGTATAATATAATCACTCATACTGTACAGTACTGTCAGGGTTCTAGTTCTCATCAACATGTATAGTATAATCACTCATACTGTACAGTACTGTGAGAGTTCTAGTTCTCATCAACATGTATAATATATTCACTCATACTGTACAGTACTGTGAGAGTTCTAGTTCTCATCAACATGTATAATATAATCACTCATACTGTACAGTACTGTGAGGGTTCTAGTTCTCATCAACATGTATAGTATAATAACTCATACTGTACAGTACTGTGAGGGTTCTAGTTCTCATCAATATGTATAGTATAATCACTCATACTGTACAGTACTGTGAGGGTTCTAGTTCTCATCAACATGTATAATATAATCACTCATACTGTACAGTACTGTGAGGGTTCTAGTTCTCATCAACATGTATAATATAATCACTCATACTGTACAGTACTGTGAGGGTTCTAGTTCTCATCAACATGTATAGTATAATCACTCATACTGTACAGTACTGTGAGGGTTCTAGTTCTCATCAACAAGTATAGTATAATCACTCATACTGTACAGTACTGTGAGAGTTCTAGTTCTCATCAACATGTATAGTATAATCACTCATACTGTACAGTACTGTGAGAGTTCTAGTTCTCATCAACATGTATAGTATAATCACTCATACTGTACAGTACTGTGAGGGTTCTAGTTCTCATCAACATGTATAATCACTCATACTGTACAGTACTGTGAGGGTTCTAGTTCTCATCAACATGTATAATATAATCACTCATACTGTACAGTACTGTGAGAGTTCTAGTTCTCATCAACATGTATAATCACTCATACTGTACAGTACTGTGAGGGTTCTAGTTCTCATCAACATGTATAATATAATCACTCATACTGTACAGTACTGTGAGAGTTATAGTTCTCATCAACATGTATAATCACTCATACTGTACAGTACTGTGAGAGTTCTAGTTCTCATCAACATGTATAATATAATCACTCATACTGTACAGTACTGTGAGAGTTCTAGTTCTCATCAACATGTATAATATAATCACTCATACTGTACAGTACTGTGAGGGTTCTAGTTCTCATCAACATGTATAGTATAATCACTCATACTGTACAGTACTGTGAGGGTTCTAGTTCTCATCAACATGTATAATCACGCATACTGTACAGTACTGTGAGAGTTCTAGTTCTCATCAACATGTATAATATAATCACTCATACTGTACAGTACTGTGAGGGTTCTAGTTCTCATCAACATGTATAATCACTCATACTGTACAGTACTGTGAGAGTTCTAGTTCTCATCAACATGTATAATCACTCATACTGTACAGTACTGTGAGAGTTCTAGTTCTCATCAACATGTATAATCACTCATACTGTACAGTACTGTGAGAGTTCTAGTTCTCATCAACATGTATAATATAATCACTCATACTGTACAGTACTGTGAGGGTTCTAGTTCTCATCAACATGTATAATATAATCACTCATACTGTACAGTACTGTGAGGGTTCTAGTTCTCATCAACATGTATAATCACTCATACTGTACAGTACTGTGAGGGTTCTAGTTCTCATCAACATGTATAATTGTATAATATAATCACTCATACTGTACAGTACTGTGAGAGTTCTAGTTCTCATCAACATGTATAATATAATCACTCATACTGTACAGTACTGTGAGGGTTCTAGTTCTCATCAACATGTGTAATATAATCACTCATACTGTACAGTACTGTGAGGGTTCTAGTTCTCATCAACATGTATAATATAATCACTCATACTGTACAGTACTGTGAGGGTTCTAGTTCTCATCAACATGTATAATATAATCACTCATACTGTACAGTACTGTGAGAGTTCTAGTTCTCATCAACATGTATAATATAATCACTCATACTGTACAGTACTGTGAGGATTCTAGTTCGCATCAACATGTATAATATAATCACTCATACTGTACAGTACTGTGAGAGTTCTAGTTCTCATCAACATGTATAATATAATCACTCATACTGTACAGTACTGTGAGAGTTCTAGTTCTCATCAACATGTATAATATAATCACTCATACTGTACAGTACTGTGAGAGTTCTAGTTCTCATCAACATGTATAATATAATCACTCATACTGTACAGTACTGTGAGGGTTCTAGTTCTCATCAACATGTATAGTATAATAACTCATACTGTACAGTACTGTGAGGGTTCTAGTTCTCATCAATATGTATAGTATAATCACTCATACTGTACAGTACTGTGAGGGTTCTAGTTCTCATCAACATGTATAATATAATCACTCATACTGTACAGTACTGTGAGGGTTCTAGTTCTCATCAACATGTATAATATAATCACTCATACTGTACAGTACTGTGAGGGTTCTAGTTCTCATCAACATGTATAGTATAATCACTCATACTGTACAGTACTGTGAGGGTTCTAGTTCTCATCAACATGTATAGTATAATCACTCATACTGTACAGTACTGTGAGAGTTCTAGTTCTCATCAACATGTATAGTATAATCACTCATACTGTACAGTACTGTGAGAGTTCTAGTTCTCATCAACATGTATAGCATAATCACTCATACTGTACAGTACTGTGAGGGTTCTAGTTCTCATCAACATGTATAATATAATCACTCATACTGTACAGTACTGTGAGAGTTCTAGTTCTCATCAACATGTATAATCACTCATACTGTACAGTACTGTGAGGGTTCTAGTTCTCATCAACATGTATAATATAATCACTCATACTGTACAGTACTGTGAGGGTTCTAGTTCTCATCAACATGTATAATCACTCATACTGTACAGTACTGTGAGAGTTCTAGTTCTCATCAACATGTATAATATAATCACTCATACTGTACAGTACTGTGAGGGTTCTAGTTCTCATCAACATGTATAATCACTCATACTGTACAGTACTGTGAGAGTTCTAGTTCTCATCAACATGTATAATCACTCATACTGTACAGTACTGTGAGAGTTCTAGTTCTCATCAACATGTATAATCACTCATACTGTACAGTACTGTGAGAGTTCTAGTTCTCATCAACATGTATAATATAATCACTCATACTGTACAGTACTGTGAGGGTTCTAGTTCTCATCAACATGTATAATATAATCACTCATACTGTACAGTACTGTGAGGGTTCTAGTTCTCATCAACATGTATAATCACTCATACTGTACAGTACTGTGAGGGTTCTAGTTCTCATCAACATGTATAATTGTATAATATAATCACTCATACTGTACAGTACTGTGAGGGTTCTAGTTCTCATCAACATGTATAATATAATCACTCATACTGTACAGTACTGTGAGAGTTCTAGTTCTCATCAACATGTATAATATAATCACTCATACTGTACAGTACTGTGAGGGTTCTAGTTCTCATCAACATGTATAATATAATCACTCATACTGTACAGTACTGTGAGGGTTCTAGTTCTCATCAACATGTATAATATAATCACTCATACTGTACAGTACTGTGAGGGTTCTAGTTCTCATCAACATGTATAATATAATCACTCATACTGTACAGTACTGTGAGAGTTCTAGTTCTCATCAACATGTATAATATAATCACTCATACTGTACAGTACTGTGAGGATTCTAGTTCGCATCAACATGTATAATATAATCACTCATACTGTACAGTACTGTGAGAGTTCTAGTTCTCATCAACATGTATAATATAATCACTCATACTGTACAGTACTGTGAGAGTTCTAGTTCTCATCAACATGTATAATATAATCACTCATACTGTACAGTACTGTGAGAGTTCTAGTTCTCATCAACATGTATAATATAATCACTCATACTGTACAGTACTGTGAGGGTTCTAGTTCTCATCAACATGTATAGTATAATAACTCATACTGTACAGTACTGTGAGGGTTCTAGTTCTCATCAATATGTATAGTATAATCACTCATACTGTACAGTACTGTGAGGGTTCTAGTTCTCATCAACATGTATAATATAATCACTCATACTGTACAGTACTGTGAGGGTTCTAGTTCTCATCAACATGTATAATATAATCACTCATACTGTACAGTACTGTGAGGGTTCTAGTTCTCATCAACATGTATAGTATAATCACTCATACTGTACAGTACTGTGAGGGTTCTAGTTCTCATCAACATGTATAGTATAATCACTCATACTGTACAGTACTGTGAGAGTTCTAGTTCTCATCAACATGTATAGTATAATCACTCATACTGTACAGTACTGTGAGAGTTCTAGTTCTCATCAACATGTATAGCATAATCACTCATACTGTACAGTACTGTGAGGGTTCTAGTTCTCATCAACATGTATAATCACTCATACTGTACAGTACTGTGAGGGTTCTAGTTCTCATCAACATGTATAATATAATCACTCATACTGTACAGTACTGTGAGAGTTCTAGTTCTCATCAACATGTATAATCACTCATACTGTACAGTACTGTGAGGGTTCTAGTTCTCATCAACATGTATAATATAATCACTCATACTGTACAGTACTGTGAGGGTTCTAGTTCTCATCAACATGTATAATCACTCATACTGTACAGTACTGTGAGAGTTCTAGTTCTCATCAACATGTATAATATAATCACTCATACTGTACAGTACTGTGAGGGTTCTAGTTCTCATCAACATGTATAATCACTCATACTGTACAGTACTGTGAGAGTTCTAGTTCTCATCAACATGTATAATCACTCATACTGTACAGTACTGTGAGAGTTCTAGTTCTCATCAACATGTATAATCACTCATACTGTACAGTACTGTGAGAGTTCTAGTTCTCATCAACATGTATAATATAATCATTCATACTGTACAGTACTGTGAGGGTTCTAGTTCTCATCAACATGTATAATATAATCACTCATACTGTACAGTACTGTGAGGGTTCTAGTTCTCATCAACATGTATAATCACTCATACTGTACAGTACTGTGAGGGTTCTAGTTCTCATCAACATGTATAATTGTATAATATAATCACTCATACTGTACAGTACTGTGAGGGTTCTAGTTCTCATCAACATGTATAATATAATCACTCATACTGTACAGTACTGTGAGGGTTCTAGTTCTCATCAACATGTATAATATAATCACTCATACTGTACAGTACTGTGAGGGTTCTAGTTCTCATCAACATGTATAATATAATCACTCATACTGTACAGTACTGTGAGAGTTCTAGTTCTCATCAACATGTATAATATAATCACTCATACTGTACAGTACTGTGAGGATTCTAGTTCGCATCAACATGTATAATATAATCACTCATACTGTACAGTACTGTGAGAGTTCTAGTTCTCATCAACATGTATAATATAATCACTCATACTGTACAGTACTGTGAGAGTTCTAGTTCTCATCAACATGTATAATATAATCACTCATACTGTACAGTACTGTGAGAGTTCTAGTTCTCATCAACATGTATAATATAATCACTCATACTGTACAGTACTGTGAGGGTTCTAGTTCTCATCAACATGTATAGTATAATAACTCATACTGTACAGTACTGTGAGGGTTCTAGTTCTCATCAACATGTATAATATAATCACTCATACTGTACAGTACTGTGAGAGTTCTAGTTCTCATCAACATGTATAGTATAATCACTCATACTGTACAGTACTGTGAGAGTTCTAGTTCTCATCAACATGTATAGTATAATCACTCATACTGTACAGTACTGTGAGGGTTCTAGTTCTCATCAACATGTATAATCACTCATACTGTACAGTACTGTGAGGGTTCTAGTTCTCATCAACATGTATAATATAATCACTCATACTGTACAGTACTGTGAGAGTTCTAGTTCTCATCAACATGTATAATCACTCATACTGTACAGTACTGTGAGAGTTCTAGTTCTCATCAACATGTATAGTATAATCACTCATACTGTACAGTACTGTGAGGGTTCTAGTTCTCATCAACATGTATAATCACTCATACTGTACAGTACTGTGAGAGTTCTAGTTCTCATCAACATGTATAATATAATCACTCATACTGTACAGTACTGTGAGGGTTCTAGTTCTCATCAACATGTATAATCACTCATACTGTACAGTACTGTGAGAGTTCTAGTTCTCATCAACATGTATAATCACTCATACTGTACAGTACTGTGAGAGTTCTAGTTCTCATCAACATGTATAATCACTCATACTGTACAGTACTGTGAGGGTTCTAGTTCTCATCAACATGTATAATCACTCATACTGTACAGTACTGTGAGGGTTCTAGTTCTCATCAACATGTATAATTGTATAATATAATCACTCATACTGTACAGTACTGTGAGAGTTCTAGTTCTCATCAACATGTATAATATAATCACTCATACTGTACAGTACTGTGAGGGTTCTAGTTCTCATCAACATGTGTAATATAATCACTCATACTGTACAGTACTGTGAGGGTTCTAGTTCTCATCAACATGTATAATATAATCACTCATACTGTACAGTACTGTGAGGGTTCTAGTTCTCATCAACATGTATAATATAATCACTCATACTGTACAGTACTGTGAGAGTTCTAGTTCTCATCAACATGTATAATATAATCACTCATACTGTACAGTACTGTGAGGATTCTAGTTCGCATCAACATGTATAATATAATCACTCATACTGTACAGTACTGTGAGAGTTCTAGTTCTCATCAACATGTATAATATAATCACTCATACTGTACAGTACTGTGAGAGTTCTAGTTCTCATCAACATGTATAATATAATCACTCATACTGTACAGTACTGTGAGAGTTCTAGTTCTCATCAACATGTATAATATAATCACTCATACTGTACAGTACTGTGAGGGTTCTAGTTCTCATCAACATGTATAGTATAATAACTCATACTGTACAGTACTGTGAGGGTTCTAGTTCTCATCAATATGTATAGTATAATCACTCATACTGTACAGTACTGTGAGGGTTCTAGTTCTCATCAACATGTATAATATAATCACTCATACTGTACAGTACTGTGAGGGTTCTATTTCTCATCAACATGTATAATATAATCACTCATACTGTACAGTACTGTGAGGGTTCTAGTTCTCATCAACATGTATAGTATAATCACTCATACTGTACAGTACTGTGAGGGTTCTAGTTCTCATCAACATGTATAGTATAATCACTCATACTGTGCAGTACTGTGAGAGTTCTAGTTCTCATCAACATGTATAGTATAATCACTCATACTGTACAGTACTGTGAGGGTTCTAGTTCTCATCAACATGTATAATCACTCATACTGTACAGTACTGTGAGGGTTCTAGTTCTCATCAACATGTATAATATAATCACTCATACTGTACAGTACTGTGAGAGTTCTAGTTCTCATCAACATGTATAATCACTCATACTGTACAGTACTGTGAGGGTTCTAGTTCTCATCAACATGTATAATATAATCACTCATACTGTACAGTACTGTGAGGGTTCTAGTTCTCATCAACATGTATAATCACTCATACTGTACAGTACTGTGAGAGTTCTAGTTCTCATCAACATGTATAATATAATCACTCATACTGTACAGTACTGTGAGGGTTCTAGTTCTCATCAACATGTATAATCACTCATACTGTACAGTACTGTGAGAGTTCTAGTTCTCATCAACATGTATAATCACTCATACTGTACAGTACTGTGAGAGTTCTAGTTCTCATCAACATGTATAATCACTCATACTGTACAGTACTGTGAGAGTTCTAGTTCTCATCAACATGTATAATATAATCACTCATACTGTACAGTACTGTGAGGGTTCTAGTTCTCATCAACATGTATAATATAATCACTCATACTGTACAGTACTGTGAGGGTTCTAGTTCTCATCAACATGTATAATCACTCATACTGTACAGTACTGTGAGGGTTCTAGTTCTCATCAACATGTATAATTGTATAATATAATCACTCATACTGTACAGTACTGTGAGGGTTCTAGTTCTCATCAACATGTATAATATAATCACTCATACTGTACAGTACTGTGAGAGTTCTAGTTCTCATCAACATGTATAATATAATCACTCATACTGTACAGTACTGTGAGGGTTCTAGTTCTCATCAACATGTATAATATAATCACTCATACTGTACAGTACTGTGAGGGTTCTAGTTCTCATCAACATGTATAATATAATCACTCATACTGTACAGTACTGTGAGGGTTCTAGTTCTCATCAACATGTATAATATAATCACTCATACTGTACAGTACTGTGAGAGTTCTAGTTCTCATCAACATGTATAATATAATCACTCATACTGTACAGTACTGTGAGGATTCTAGTTCGCATCAACATGTATAATATAATCACTCATACTGTACAGTACTGTGAGAGTTCTAGTTCTCATCAACATGTATAATATAATCACTCATACTGTACAGTACTGTGAGAGTTCTAGTTCTCATCAACATGTATAATATAATCACTCATACTGTACAGTACTGTGAGGGTTCTAGTTCTCATCAACATGTATAATTGTATAATATAATCACTCATACTGTACAGTACTGTGAGAGTTCTAGTTCTCATCAACATGTATAATATAATCACTCATACTGTACAGTACTGTGAGGGTTCTAGTTCTCATCAACATGTGTAATATAATCACTCATACTGTACAGTACTGTGAGGGTTCTAGTTCTCATCAACATGTATAATATAATCACTCATACTGTACAGTACTGTGAGGGTTCTAGTTCTCATCAACATGTATAATATAATCACTCATACTGTACAGTACTGTGAGAGTTCTAGTTCTCATCAACATGTATAATATAATCACTCATACTGTACAGTACTGTGAGGATTCTAGTTCGCATCAACATGTATAATATAATCACTCATACTGTACAGTACTGTGAGAGTTCTAGTTCTCATCAACATGTATAATATAATCACTCATACTGTACAGTACTGTGAGAGTTCTAGTTCTCATCAACATGTATAATATAATCACTCATACTGTACAGTACTGTGAGAGTTCTAGTTCTCATCAACATGTATAATATAATCACTCATACTGTACAGTACTGTGAGGGTTCTAGTTCTCATCAACATGTATAGTATAATAACTCATACTGTACAGTACTGTGAGGGTTCTAGTTCTCATCAATATGTATAGTATAATCACTCATACTGTACAGTACTGTGAGGGTTCTAGTTCTCATCAACATGTATAATATAATCACTCATACTGTACAGTACTGTGAGGGTTCTATTTCTCATCAACATGTATAATATAATCACTCATACTGTACAGTACTGTGAGGGTTCTAGTTCTCATCAACATGTATAGTATAATCACTCATACTGTACAGTACTGTGAGGGTTCTAGTTCTCATCAACATGTATAGTATAATCACTCATACTGTGCAGTACTGTGAGAGTTCTAGTTCTCATCAACATGTATAGTATAATCACTCATACTGTACAGTACTGTGAGGGTTCTAGTTCTCATCAACATGTATAATCACTCATACTGTACAGTACTGTGAGGGTTCTAGTTCTCATCAACATGTATAATATAATCACTCATACTGTACAGTACTGTGAGAGTTCTAGTTCTCATCAACATGTATAATCACTCATACTGTACAGTACTGTGAGGGTTCTAGTTCTCATCAACATGTATAATATAATCACTCATACTGTACAGTACTGTGAGGGTTCTAGTTCTCATCAACATGTATAATCACTCATACTGTACAGTACTGTGAGAGTTCTAGTTCTCATCAACATGTATAATATAATCACTCATACTGTACAGTACTGTGAGGGTTCTAGTTCTCATCAACATGTATAATCACTCATACTGTACAGTACTGTGAGAGTTCTAGTTCTCATCAACATGTATAATCACTCATACTGTACAGTACTGTGAGAGTTCTAGTTCTCATCAACATGTATAATCACTCATACTGTACAGTACTGTGAGAGTTCTAGTTCTCATCAACATGTATAATATAATCACTCATACTGTACAGTACTGTGAGGGTTCTAGTTCTCATCAACATGTATAATATAATCACTCATACTGTACAGTACTGTGAGGGTTCTAGTTCTCATCAACATGTATAATCACTCATACTGTACAGTACTGTGAGGGTTCTAGTTCTCATCAACATGTATAATTGTATAATATAATCACTCATACTGTACAGTACTGTGAGGGTTCTAGTTCTCATCAACATGTATAATATAATCACTCATACTGTACAGTACTGTGAGAGTTCTAGTTCTCATCAACATGTATAATATAATCACTCATACTGTACAGTACTGTGAGGGTTCTAGTTCTCATCAACATGTATAATATAATCACTCATACTGTACAGTACTGTGAGGGTTCTAGTTCTCATCAACATGTATAATATAATCACTCATACTGTACAGTACTGTGAGGGTTCTAGTTCTCATCAACATGTATAATATAATCACTCATACTGTACAGTACTGTGAGAGTTCTAGTTCTCATCAACATGTATAATATAATCACTCATACTGTACAGTACTGTGAGGATTCTAGTTCGCATCAACATGTATAATATAATCACTCATACTGTACAGTACTGTGAGAGTTCTAGTTCTCATCAACATGTATAATATAATCACTCATACTGTACAGTACTGTGAGAGTTCTAGTTCTCATCAACATGTATAATATAATCACTCATACTGTACAGTACTGTGAGAGTTCTAGTTCTCATCAACATGTATAATATAATCACTCATACTGTACAGTACTGTGAGGGTTCTAGTTCTCATCAACATGTATAGTATAATAACTCATACTGTACAGTACTGTGAGGGTTCTAGTTCTCATCAACATGTATAATATAATCACTCATACTGTACAGTACTGTGAGAGTTCTAGTTCTCATCAACATGTATAGTATAATCACTCATACTGTACAGTACTGTGAGAGTTCTAGTTCTCATCAACATGTATAGTATAATCACTCATACTGTACAGTACTGTGAGGGTTCTAGTTCTCCCTCTCTCCTGCATTTGGCCACAACTTCTCATCAACATCACATCTTATGTCTCCTCTGGCGATGCAGCTTGGAAAGTATCTCCTGGAATGTCTAATCCAACCCTAGCAGTCTTCAGGAGAAGTGTCTCCACACCCTGCATTCATGGCATCCAGTAAGGACATCTGGTCATGTAGATGGTGGTCATAAACCTTCCACCTCCACGCAGAGAAAAACTCCTCTATGGGGTCTAGGAAGGGGGAGTATGGAGGCAGGAATAGTACTGACGTCCTGGGATGTGCAGCAAACCAGTCTGTGACCGCAGCAGAGTGGTGGAATCCCACATTATCCCACACAACAACGAAGGTAGGGGAGTTTCGTGCCCCTTTCTCCTCCGCTGGCACAAGTTGATTATGCAGGTCATCCAGAAAAGAAATGAGCCTCTCTGTATTGTAGGGGCCAATGAGTGGTTTGTGTAACAACAAACCATAATTGGACAGTGCTGCACACATTGTGATGTTAGCTCCTCTCTGGCTTGGGACATCCACGGTTGCTCTCTGTCCAATCACATTTCTTCCCCTGCGGCGTGTTTTTGCCAGGTTGAATCCAGCTTCATCAACAAAGATCTTCTACAGTACTTTACATTATGCATAGCTGTGTATGTACCCTGTTTGGTTATTGAACAGACATCTTACCTGGACATATTGATACGGGAGTTCACCGTTTCCCTCAAAGGGTACAGTATACAACTACTTAATCCTTATTTTTATATTTTATTGTCTGCCAGCACTCTGTCCCGAATTTCCCAGCGGTTTTATTGCATTGTTGCCAATTACCATGTCATCAATGGCAATTTTCTGCGCATCTAATAATATTCTGCCTCTCCCTCCTGTGGGAGGCAACCTTTGGATCCTACTGAAAAACACAAAACAATCAATATATTTCAAAATGTCAGTACATGTAAAAAATGTGAACATACTGTATTGTACTGTAATATGTAGTTAAATTATCATTTATAGATGCACATCTCACCTGTTGTTTTGCCGGAAAATTCATACTATTGATGCAACTGTTGAATGCTGCAGATTTGGTTGCACCCTTAAACCGGCCTCTCTCAAAGAGAGACCATGGTTTACAACATGGTCAATAATTGTGGCCCTTATCTCATCAGAGACCACCGCTCTTGGTCTACCTCTCCTTTGTCCTCCACGCTGTCTCCCTCTCCCTGCCACTCTTCTTTCCCCACCAACCTGTCTTCCTTGATCCATGTTTCCAAACTAAATCATTCCGAAGCCGTCCTCTTTTGTCTGTTTGGTAGCGAGCTTTCAGCTGAAATTGCAATCAACTGTGTTTGGAATGATTAAATATTCTGCTGAGATTTTCTATATGTTCCAATCTAGTTACTGGAGAAATGCACGACATTTGCCATAATTCTGTTTTGAATGTGTTTTTAACAGTTTTGGAAACAGTGTGTTAGTGTTTGAAAATGTGCTGCAAATATATAGTTTTGCAGGTGGTGGAGTATGAACGAGAAAAAAGTTCATGGATTTTGGAGAATGTGGTCATTGATGCATTTTGTGTGAAAGCAACTAAAAATGATTCTCAGTTTGGTCCACATACACTTCTGTGTCACTGACTGTGTGAAGAGTTTTGACAATGTTGAATTGATGGTGAAAACATTGTGTGTTTCCAGTGTGTTAGCTCTGTATTTCAGCTGTATTTAGCATGCAACTAGAATCCCCTAGCAGGCACAATGAGATTTGGGAATTTTTAAGCTGTTTGTTTCATCTCAGGTATTAACCCAAGTTTTATACATGCACAGAAAATAATCACGATTCCAAGCTGTTAGCATTTCCTTTCCTCACCAAATCAGCAGAGTTTTAATCCCCGGAAACTAATTAAGATTTATATAATTATCACTTTTGCCCATTGAGCCTGTGTGTGTGTGTGTGTGTGTGTGTGTGTGTGTGTGTGTGTGTGTGTGTGTGTGTGTGTGTGTGTGTGTGAGCGGGAGTGTGTGTGTGAATGGGAGTGTGTGTGTGAGCGGGAGTGTGTGTGTGAACGGGAGTGTGTGTGTGAACGGGAGTGTGTGTGTGAACGGGAGTGTGTGTGTGAACGGGAGTGTGTGTGTGAACGGGAGTGTGTGTGTGAACGGGAGTGTGTGTGTGAGTGGGAGTGCAAGTGGATGTGAGATAAAGAAAGGGAGGGTTGGAGGGAGTGAGAGCATCGGACAAAGCTTTCTTTATGTGTGTGTGTGGGAGCATCAGCCTGCAGGCCCTGGGGTGGGCACTGACCACCCTCCTCAAACCTCCACACTCCTCTGACAGACAGGGCCCTGAACATACCTCACATTCCTTCCGCTTCACTGACTCCTATACAGCCTGGGAGAGAACAAAGGAATGGATGGAAGATGAACACTGGGCTACACACTGATTGAGAGGCGCAGGCATGAAGCTTTCAAAAACATTGCATGACTGCATGACATCTTGTATAAACGATCCTAGACATATAAATGTAATTTATTGTATGTAGGTCTGAATGAGAAGTGTGTGTGTTTGTAATGAGCGACGATACCTCTCTTCCAAATTGCCTGTTAATACTATCCTGCTGAAACCCCATCCTCCATGTGCGTGTGTGTGTGTGTGTTTGTGTGTGTGTGTGTGTGTGTGTGTGTGTGTGTGTGTGTGTGTGTGTGTGTGTGTGTGTGTGTGTGTGTGTGTGTGTGTGTGTGTGTGTGTTTGTGAAAACGATCATCTTGGCCTATCCTTGCAGTTGGCCCCAGTCAGTCCCATCCAGACTAGACCCATCTCCCTCCCTCCACCACTGTCCCCTGGGATCAGGGTTTCTCTTTCTTTCAGGCTCAGGTTGCTTGCTCAGTTGTCCTGAATTCCCTCAGTCCCTCTGCTCCTGTTTCAAAGAGTGTAACATGCCTCCCCCCTCCGTCCTCCTGCTTGTGTCATCTACACCGTGCCACCTTTTCATTCACCCCAGTCAGGAGTCTTCACCGGGGATGTCTGGGATGACAAAGAAAAACGATTAGAGATGCTCTGAAACAAAATATATCTCATATGAAAACTTCATTGTCTAGAACATAAATTACATGGAATTCTACTTGATAATGCTCTAAAAAAATCTAGACATTTACTGACTTATATACAGGCTTACTGCACAATAAGGTAAATGGCCCTATCGCTCCCATTCACTCAAAGACAGGGAGAGAGTAGTCAGTTGGGATATGGAATTTAAGGAGACAGAAATGAGGAGTCACTCAGATTTGGGTGAAATTTGGAGGGGTAGGGAGAGCAGGTTGGGAGGGGGCAAAGGGGTGGAGGTCTTGTGCCCCTGGGGGGTCAGGCTACAGTTTGGCATGTCCCAGAGGAACATAGATAGCCATGGAGGGGCAACATGATGGTAACTATGCCAGGCACCAGACTCGCCTCCCCACGCCGCCCTGTCCTCGCCTAAATGTCAGACATCAGCAGACCTTTTGGCTGTGTGGAGGAGGGAGGGTTTTGGGGTGTAGGAGGAGGCGGCAGTGTGGCGGTAACATGGTCCCATGGTAATTCCACATGGCACAGACACACCCCCAGGTAGCATTTAGAAGCATGGCTGGGGTGTCTCTGTGTCCTGTCTGACCTGGACTGATGAGGCTGGGTGTTTCCCCTAATGCAGCCCTGTCCTGCACCAGGACAGCCCTCAACCACAACAGGATTCTGGGTGTGACATATGCTGAGGGCGCTGTGTGTGTGTGTGTGTGTGTGTGTGTGTGTGTGTGTGTGTGTGTGTGTGTGTGTGTGTGTGTGTGTGTGTGTGTGTGTGTGTGTGTGTGTGTGTGTGTGTGTGTGTGTGTGTGTGTGTGTGTGTGTGTGTGTGTGTGTGTGTGTGCGTGCGTGTGCGTGTGTGTGTGCTTGTTGATGTTGATGGAGTCCAGACATCTTTATTTAAAGCTGATGTGGTTAGGCAGTCTCTTAAGCCGGCCTCTCCACGCCTCTGTGGTCTAAGCCGCTGCAAAGAGGTGTGCTAATCGCCCTGTAGGAGGGAGAGAGAGAGGCTGCGTTGGGGAGAGATGGGGCTCCCTCCGGCCTCCTCCTGTTACACAGATCTGACTAGAGACATGCAGGAGGAAGGAAGACACACCCAGGGATAGTCTGAGGAGTTCCCCTAAGACGACGGGAGGAGAACAGAGCAGAGACAGGAACATTAGTATACGGCTAACATTACATTGGGCAGTCATAGTGAGATTGTAAGCTATAAGTAACCAAGGCTAAGTCCGAAGGTAATTATCAAGCCATGTTTGTGTGTGTTTGAGAGAGTAATTGCAGGTAGAGTTTATCTACTACTTAAAAACCTCACTGTCTCACCCAGCTCACCCAGACTCCCAGCATCACCCTGAGTGCAGGAGAACAGAACAGAACACAGAGTACAGCAGGAAACCTCTCAAAGGTGAAAGGGTGACTGTACTTCCTGATTTGACCTTGTTTTTAATCAGTGTTCATTAAGAAATGCGAGCGGCCAAGACTGAAGGCAAACGAGAGTTGTCTTGGTGGTGGGGATTGATGTGCATGTTTCTTGGGTCTGTCTTTGCCATTCAATCACAACATACAACTGCAGTAGGGGGTACAAATCAAATAAAATTGTATTAGTCACATGCGCCGAATACAACAGGTACAGTGGAATGCTTACTTACGAGCCTCTAACCAACAGTGCAGTTTTAAAAAATATGGATAAGAATAAGAGATAAAAGTAACAAGTAATTAAACAGGAGCAGTAAAATAAATAACAATATATACAGGGGGGTGCCGGTACAGAGTCAATGTGTGGGGGCACCGGTTAGTTGAGGTAGTATGTACATATAGGTAGAGTTAATTAAAGTGACTATGCATGATGACAACCAGTCAGGATGCTCTCGATGGTGCAGCTGAAGAACCTTTTGAGGATCTGAGGACCCATGCCAAATCTTTTCAGTCTCCTGAGGAGGAATAGGTTTTGTTGTGCCCGCTTCACGACTGTCATGGTGTGCTTGGACCATGTTAGTTTGTTGTTGATGTGGACACCAAGGAACTTGAAGATCAGCATTGCGGATGTGTTGTTACCTACCCTTACTACCTGGGGACGGCCCGTCAGGAAGTCCAGGATCCAGTTGCAGAGGGAGGTGTTTAGTCCCAGGGTCCTTAGCTTAGTGATGAACTTTGAGGGAATTATGGTGTTTAATGCTGAGCTGTAGTCAATGAATAGCATTCTCGCATAGGTATTCCTTTTGTCCAGGTGGGAAAGGGCAGTGTGGAGTGCAATAGAGACTGCATCATCTGTGGATCTGTTGGGAAGTTATGCAAATTGGAGTGGGTCTAGGGTTTCTGGGATGATGGTGTTGATCTGAGCCATGACCAGCCTTTCAAAACACTTCATGGCTACAGACGTGAGTGCTACGGGTTGTCATTTAGGCAGGTTACCATAGTGTTCCTGGGTACAGGCACTATGGTGGTCTGCTTAAAACATGTTGGTATTACATATTCAGACAGGGAGAGGTTGAAAATGTCAGTGAAGACACTTGCTAGTTGGTTAGTGCATGCTCGCAGAACACTTCTGGGAATCCTTCTGACACTGCGGCCTTGTGAATGTTGACCTGTCTAAAGGTCTTACTCACATCGGCTGCGGAGAGCGTGATCACACAGTCTTCCAGTACAGCTGGTGCTCTCATGCATGTTACAGTGTTATTTGCCTCGAAGCGAGCATAGAAGTAGTTTAGCTCATCCGGTAGGCTTGTGTCACTGGGCAACTCACGGCTGTGCTTCCCTATGTAGTCTGTAATGGTTTGCAGGCCCTGCCACATCCGATGTGCGTCAGAGCCGGTGTAGTACCACTCAATCTTAGTCCTGTCTTGACGATTTGCCTGTTTGAAGGTTTGTCGGCGGGCATAACAGGATTTCTTATAAGCTTCCGGGTTAGAGTCCCGCTCCTTGAAAGCGGCAGCTCTAGCCTTTAGCTCATTGCGGATGTTGCCTGTAATCCATGGCTTCTGGTTGTGGTATGTACGTACAGTCACTGTGGGGACGATGTCATCAATGCACTTATTGATGAAGCCAATGTGCTCAGAATATGTGGGAACTCCTTCCAGGTGAAGCTGGTTGAGAGACTACAGGATGTGTGTGTGGTTACTTTTTTGGTTACTACAGGATTCCATATGTGTTATTTCATAGTTTTGATAGAGAATAGAAAAAAGTAAGAAAAACCCTAGGGAAAAAAACAAAGCATACCTTTCATGCGACTTTTATGAAACCATCATTAGAGTCACATCATGCAGCATTAGAGTTTTAAAAAATCTAAACATATCCCAACGTTTGTTTAACCACTAAAGTTGCATAAATAACTCTACATTAAGCATATAGGTGGGCCTGTTTCTTTGTTAGCCGCTCAACACAGAATAGCTGCATGTGCGCACTCTCTCAAATTTGAAAATATGCTTTCTATTTTATTCAACTATGTTCAATTGTATTCTTCATAATAAAATAATCCCACGGAATTCTTAGTAAATCTTGTCTGCTAAATAAACTAGTATAGCCCACAGCCGTATGGCATATCCAGATCAAAACCTAACATAAGGACAACTCAGAGTATGCTATTCTGTTCTTCTGAAATAGACTACATTGTATTTTCTTCATATCATGTTTCTTTAGAATAAATAATAGGTTTATTGTGAAGGTGTAGAATATATTAAATTGATTTATTAGACTTCTTAAAACGTTGATCTTCCAAAGGTCTGCATCAGTGGCTTGTAGATGCTAAATGTATTTATGTTAATTAACGATCAATTACGGTGAAATCGGCAGTTATTTGCTTGACAATTACCGGCTGACAAAATTTCATGACACCACAGCCCTATTGGACAGCCTTTCAAATTGACTTTCAGTGACTTCAAAGTGGCACTATCATAGAATGCTACCTTTCCAACAAGTCAGTTCGTCAAATTTCTGCCCTGCTAGAGTTGTGCCGGTCAACTGTATGTGCTGTTATTGTGAAGTGGAAACGTCTAGGAGAAACAACGGCTTAGACACAAAGTGGTACGCCACACAAGCTCACAGAACAAGACAGCCGTGTGCTAAACGCGTAGCGCATAGAAAATAGTCTTTACTCGGTTGTAGCACTTAATATCGAGTTACAAACTGCCTCTGGAAGCAATGTCAGCACAAGAACTGTTCATCGGGAGCTTCATGAAATGGGTTTCCATGGCCAAGCAGCAGCACACAAGCCTAAGACCACCATGCGCAATGCCAAACGTCGGCTGGAGTGGTGTAAAGCACGCTGCCATTGGACTCTGGATCAGTGGAAACGCTTTCTCTGGAGTGATGAATCACACGCTTCACCATCTGGCAGTCCAACGGACTAATCTGGTTTGACGGATGCCAGGAGAACGCTACCTGCCCCAATGTGTAGTGCCAACTGTGAAGTTTGGTGGATATATATATATATATATGAACCCGCCACCTCTAAAACCAAAGTTACACCCCTGGTAAGATGGATAACAATTTTGAGACATGACATGTAGTTTTTTCACAAGTTAGTATACGCTTTTCCTATTACTTAAACAATTATTCTTCTTTTTCAAAGATTGATCCCAAAAACAAGTGTATCTCTTTGAAATGTCAACTGAGCGTTGAGCGTATACGAAGCTTTTTATTTTCAAAGCTTTTTTCATTTAATTCAGCTTGTGTCATACAAATGTAGCTTTTTGCAACCCACAGGACAACTTTGAAGATGACGACCACAAAATGTAAACTCCTCAAAAATTGTTACGAGAAACTTGCACTGCTATGTCAACAGGGCTTAGTGGTTATTATCATGTATTATGTATTAGGTTACGAAAATTTGACTTTTTTAATATGATGTTAGAGAAAGACCCCACTGAATGATTGAGAACATTAATAATCATATTTGTCTTGGTAAAATATATTTTATTTGGGTGTCGACACATTTCTTTATGAAAGCCAATTTTCACTCTTATTTGTCAAGCGAAATGTGTGTGCGTTGCACCCATATGCAGACTTGACAGCAAATGTTCACATGGCAGCTGGGGGCAGACCACAACATGTTGTCTCTGGGCAATTGGGCGTCATTTGCAAAAGTAAGTAATCCATACCCAACCCTCCAGTAAGCTGTGACAAAGTCAGTTCAAAAACTAAGTTTGAACAAGACTGACTTTATGACCAAAATTGCCCTATTTACACTTTGTAGTCAATTTTGAGACTAGAATTAATGTTTCTGACTCATATTTAAACGACATAGGCCGTTTAAAACCAGAGAATATGGTTTTAAGGGGAAGTTGACCTTTAAACTAATCCTTGACTGGTGAGGGGCGGCTGCAGACAGACACTGCTCCTCCACCGCTGGATTTGCTGCTTAGCTAGCCGCCTGCCTGCCTGGGGCCTGTTGTGGCGTGCTGGGTGTTGCCGTCGAGGCCTGTATGTCAGAGTGAGACAGGCTCCCCCTGACCTCTTCAGTGCTGGGGGCCCCTCAGCCCCGAGAAGGCCCCCCCCCCCATCACATCCCTTCCAATTACTGACATCCTGCAGCCTTTGAAAATGCAGGAATCAGAGTGAAGAATAGCAGAGGTCAGACTGCAGATGGAGAGGGGTGAAAACAGCAGAGTAGAGAATAAGAGGAAGAGAAAGAGAAAATGGGGAAAAAGAGGAGTGAAAAGCTATTTGTGGCATTGATGCTTCCATACGCTCCCCTCCAACCCTTTCAGAGCTCCTGACTGAACCTTAATCAGGAGCAACTGTTTCAACAACAAAGAATGAGAGCAGCCAGAGTTAAAAATGGGCTTCTGACTGGAGAATGGAGAAAGAGAAGAGGGAGAAAAAATAACTTTGCCATCTGAAAAAAGCTGGTTTGGGTCAAGCCTCTGTCTTGTCTATGGATGTTCTAGTACAGGGATGGATGGGGGTTTGCTTAAATTCCTAATTCCAAAGAAATGAACACACTCTGTAACGCTTGTCTGATGAAGAATGAGGAGTGGACCAAAGCGCAGCGTGGTACGTGTTCTTGATTTTTTATTAACTCAGAACACTTTGAACAAAAATAACAAAGACACAAATGAACAGTTCTGTAAGGTAACCAAACTAAACAGAAAACAACTACCCACAAAACACAGGAGGGAAAAGGCTACCTAAGTATGGTTCCCAATCAGAGACAACGATCACCCGGCCAAACACAAAGAATAGAAAACATAGAAATAAAGAAACTAGAATGCCCACCCTAGTCACACCCTGGCCTAACCAAATTAGAGAATAAAACCCTCTCTATGGCCAGGGCGTGACACACTCCTGTAGAAACATTACCTTACCACCGGGTTCCCCAAATGGTGGCAATAGTGATTGTATTTGCATCCCACCCTCCAAGTTTTCTGAGCACAAAAAATATATATGCATTAAAATCTTCATTGTTGGACATACACGACTTTAAAAGCACCAGAAAATCAGCCTCAAGTGTTTTTAATTTAGGAAATGTGTACCCAAGTATTACCACACATAATCTTGAGGTCAATTTGCAGTGTACTAACTATTTGTAATCCCCCCCCCCCCCCCCCCTCCAGTCTGCGGCTGAATGTACTTGTATTACTCTGAACTATTCATCTGTGATATAAATGGAATAGGAACATTTTAGCAAACATGCAAATGGGAGAGAGTGCATTGAACAGTGAAGGGGGAGAGGAGATGGCACACACATGCAGATCCAGTCACATGGCGAGTTGAGACTTGTTTGGCCTGAGTGTAGGTTTCAGTGCTGAACTCATTGATGAATGTTGGAGAGTTGAGGGAGGTTAAGTTGTGAGACACGATCAGAGGACAGAGATACTCACAACCCTCTATGACCAAATCAAATCAAAGTTTATTTGTCACGTACGCCGAATACAACAGGTGAAGACCTTGCAGTGAAATGCTTACTTACAGGCCCTAACCAACAGTGATTTTTACGTAAAAAATAGTTATTAGGTGAACAATAGCTTAGTAAAGAAATAAAAACAACAGTAAAAAGACAGTGAAAAATAACAGTAGCGAGGCTATAAACAGGCACTGGTTAGTCGGGCTAATTGAGTTAGTATGTACAGTACATGTAGGTATGGTAAACGTGACTATGCATATATGATAAACAGAGAGTAGCAGTAGCGTAAAAGAGGAGTTGGCGGGTGGTGGGTGGCAGGACACAATGCAGACAGTCCGGGTAGCCAATGTGTGGGGGCACCGATCAGTTGGGCTAATTGAGGTAGTATGTACATGAATGTATAATTAAAGTGACTATGCATGTATGATAAACAGAGAGTAGAATCAGCGTAAAAGAGGGGTTGGGGGGGCGGGACAATGCAAATAGTCCGGATAGCCATTTGATAACTTGCAAGGCTTGGTGGGTGTCGAGGTCCTTGATGGCGGGCAGCATAGCCTCAATGATGAACTGAGCCGTACGCACTACCCTCTGTAGTGCCTTGGGGTCGGAGGCTGAGTAGTTGCTGTACCAGGCAGTGATGCAACCAGTCAGGATGCTCTTGATGTAAAAGCTGTAGAACCTTTTGAGGATCTGAGGACCCATAACAAATCTTTTCAGTCTCCTGAGGGGGATTAGGTTTTGTCGTACCCTCTCCACGACTATCTTGGTGTGTTTGGACCATTCTAGTTTGCTGGTGATGTGGACACCAAGGAACTTGAAGCTCTCAACCTACTCCACTGCAGCCCCATCGATGAGAATGGGGATGTGCTTGGTCCTCCTTTTCCTGTAGTCCACAATAATCTCCTTTGTCTTGATTATGTAGAGGGATAGGTTATTATTCTGGCACCGCCAATTTTCTGACCTCCTCCCTATAGGCTGTCTCGTCATTGATCAGGCCAACCACGGTTGTGTCATCTGCAAACTTAATGATGGTGTTGGAGTCATGCCTGGCCACGCAGTCGTGGGTGAACAGGGAGTACAGGAGGGAACTGAGCACGCAGCCCTGAGGGGCTCCAGTGTTGAGGATCAGCATGGCAGATGTGTTGTTACCTACCCTCACCACCTGGGGGCCGCCCGTCAGGAAGTCCAGGATCCAGTTGCAGAGGGAGGTGTTTAGTCCCAGAATCCTTAGCTTAGTGATGAGCTTTGAGGGAATTATGGTGTTGAATGCTGAGCTGTAGTCAATGAATAGCATTCTCACGTAGTTGTTGCTTTTGTCCAGGTGGGAAAGGGCAGTGTGGAGTGCAATAGAGATTGCATCATCTGTGGATCTGTTTGGGCGGTATGCAAATTGGAGTGGGTCTAGGGTTTCAGGGATAATAGTGTTAATGTGAGTCAAAGCACTTCATGGATACGGACGTGAGTGCTACAGGTCTGTAGTCATTTAGGCAGGTTGCCTTCGTGTTCTTGGGCACAGGGACTATGGTGGTCTGCTTGAAACATGTTGGTATTACAGACTCAATCAGGGACATGTTGAAAATGTCAGTGAAGATACCTGCCAGTTGGTCAGCACATCCCCGGAGCACACGTCCTGGTAATCCGTCTGGCCCTGCGGCCTTGTGAATATTGACCTGTTTAAAGGTCTTACTCATGTCGGCTACGGAGAGCCTTATCACGCATTCGTCCAGAACAGCTGATGCACTCGTGCATGCCTCGGTGTTGCTTTCCTCGAAGCTAGCATTGAAGTGATTTAGCTCGTCTGGTAGGCTCGTGTCACTGGGCAGCTTGCAGCTGTTCTTCCCTTTGTAGTCTGTAATAGTTTGCATGCCCTGCCACATAGGATGAGCGTTGGAGCCGGTGTAGTACGATTCAATCTTAGCCCTGTATTTGCACTTTGCCTGTTTGATGATTCATCTGAGGGCCCAGCAGGATTTCTCATAAGCTTCCTGGTTAGAGTCCTGCACCCTGAAAGCGGCAGCTCTACACTTTAGCTCAGTGCGAATGTTGCCTGTAATCCATGGCTTCTGGTGGGGTATGTTCGTACAGTCACTGTGGGGACGACATCCTCAATGTACTTATTGATAAAGCCAGTGACTGATGTGGTGTACTCCTCAATGCCATTGGAAGAATCCCAGAACATATTCCAGTCTGTGCTAGCAAAACAGTCCTGTAGTTTAGCATCTGCTTCATCTGACCATTTTTTAATAGACCGAGTCACTGGTGCTTCTTGCTTTAATTTTTGCTTGTAAGCAGGAATAGGAGGATAGAGTTGTGGTCGGATTTACCAAATGGAGGGCGAGGGAAAGCTTTGTATGCGTCTCTGTGTGATCTAGAATTTTTTAACATGTTGATAGAAATTAGGTAAAACTGATTTAAGTTTCCCTGCATTAAAATCCCCGGCCACTAGGCATGCTGCCTCTGGGTGAGTGGTTTCCTGTTTGCTTATTTCTTTATACAGCTGACTGAGTGCGGTCTTAGTGCCAGCATCTGTCTGTGGTGAAAAGTATGGATGAAAACTCTATTGGCAAAAAGTGTGGTCTACAGTTTATTATAAGATACTCTACTTCAGGCGAGCAAAGTCTAGAGACTTCCTTAGATTTCGTGCTCCAGCTGTTGTTTACAAATATGCACAGACCACCCCCACCCCACCCCCCCGTGTGCTGTTCTTGCTGGTGCAGCGTATATCCCGCTAGCTGAATATCCACGTCATCATTCAGCCATCATTCAGTTGGTAGGATATTCGTGATCGTACCTCATCTAATTTATTGTTCAATGATTGCACGTTGGCAAGTAATATTGACGGTAACGGCAGCTTTCCCACTCGCTGTTTGCTGATCCTTATTAGGCACCCCGCTCTGTGTCCTCTGTACCTGAAAAAAATCATTGTCTAATCCGAGGTGAGTGATCGCTGTCCTGATAACCAGAAGCTCTTTTATTCCGTAAGATACAGTGGCAGAAACATCAAGTACAAAATAAGTTACAAATAACATGAAAAAAAACCCACATAATAGCACAATTGGTTAGGCGCCCATAAAACTGCTGCCATTTCTTCCGGTGCCATTTTTCAGCCAGGGACACAACTCCACTGTCCTACTAAACATACACACAACCACACTCTGATGAGGACTCAGGTCTCTCCATCCTTGAGAATGTTATTTTGTGTGTGTGAGTTTACTGTGTGTTACTGTGTCTGTAGTGTTAGTCCATTCATGTGTCTGCGTACACGTGTTGTGTGTGTGTTTCTGTGTGAGATAGCACCAGAGAGATAGCACTCTGAGGCCTGCCTCTCAAACTGACTGAGCACGGGGCTGATAAATAGACACATCCATTAAAATCAATAAATACCTCTGATTCAACCATACAAAAGTATAGGTTACTTTTATCATGATACAATCACATTGGATTGGTATTGAAATGTTTTTTATTGAAAGGAAAGGTAGGGTTAGGGTTCATCCGGGATCTGGACATGAAGCTATATTTAGCGTTATCAAAGTCTATTGGTCGCGTACACAGATTTGCAGATGCTATCGCAGGTGCTACGAAATGCTTACGTTTCTATCTCCAACAGTGCAGTAATACCTAGCAATAAAGAAAACCAATACACGCGTAATCCCCAAAAATATCAAAATAAGTTATATAGGATGAGCCATGACTAGAATGCAGTATATACTGTACATAAAGTGGATTAATTATTATGTAACATTATTAAAGAGACCAGTGTTCAATGACTCTATGTACATAGGGCCGCAGTCTCTAAGGTGCAGGGTTGAGTACTGGGCCAAGGTACTGGAGGCCGGCCAGTAGTGACTGTTAAACAGACAGATGGCCTGGAGATAGAGGCTGTTTCTCAGTCTCTCTGTCCCAGCTTTGATGCACCTACACTGTCTCCTCCTTCTGGATGTTAGCGGGGTGAACAGGCCGTGGCTCGGGTGGCTGAGGTTCTTGATGATCTTCTAGATGTTAGCGGGGTGAACAGGCCGTGGCTCGGGTGGCTGAGGTTCTTGATGATCTTCTTGGCCTTTCTGTGACACTGGGTGCTGTAGATGTCCTGGAGGGCAAGCAGTGTGCCACCACCCTCTGGAGAGCCCTGCGGTAGTGGACGGTGCAATTGCTGTACCAGGCGGTGATACAGCCCAATAAGGACGATCTCGATGTTGCATTTGTAGAAGCTTGTGAGGGTCTTATGGGCCAAGCCAAATTTCTTCAGCCTGAGGTTGACGAGGCACTGTTGCACTTTCTTTACCACTCTGTCTGTGTGAAGGGACCATTTCAGGTTGTCAGTGATGTGCACGCCAAGGATCTTAAAGCTTTTGACCCTCTCCACTGTGGCCCTGTCGATGTGGATGAGGGCGTTCTCTCTCTGCTGTCTCCTGTAATCCACGATCAGCTCCTTAGTTTTGTTGGCGTTGAGGGACAGGTTATTTACATGGCACCACTGCACCAGGGCTCTCCCCGTCTTACTCTTAGGCCTTGATTCAATCAGATCGATTATTAACAAATCGAGCATTAACCCGCGTTGGCTGACATTCGCATAGCAGATGCTTTGGCGGTGTTGGAGGTGTAACTGCGGTATGAGCTGACAAATTGGTGAGCGGCTACTCGTGTGTCACAAAACCACACCCTTCCTATTATCCCTACCACGTTATAAGTTCAAAACAGGAATTGAAAGTGTAGGCTTTATCAATGAAATAAATAATGACAGGCTTATGTTTTCATGTTACAGTTTTTCTCGATTGCTAAAACACTGGGGTCCACTTGATCTCCATCATAACCTAATGAGCAATTTCCTAATGAGTAATTTCTCATTGCTATCACACACAACGCAAATGCTAAGCAAAACAGTAAACACAACTCTCTACAAAAGACGCCAGTCAGTTGAGTGAAAAACGTTCAC
Source organism: Oncorhynchus clarkii lewisi (assembly GCF_045791955.1). Taxonomy (NCBI): domain Eukaryota; kingdom Metazoa; phylum Chordata; class Actinopteri; order Salmoniformes; family Salmonidae; genus Oncorhynchus; species Oncorhynchus clarkii. Next base: position 29,122,993 of record NC_092152.1, read on the forward strand.
CGAAATTAAAACATTTGGTCACAGCTGATGCAAATTACTCTCATTAATTTTCGGGTTACTAGTCCAACACTCTAACCACTAGGCTACCTGCCGCCCCATCTTCAGGAAAATGTTGGGTGTGGTTTTGTTGCATTCAATGGCAGTGTCCACAATAAGGTAATGCAAGGAACTGCTTGTGGATTTGACAGCTCTACAAACCTCAGACACTGCCAAAACAACCACTTTGCGGATGTCGGCTAGCATGGATCTGATAGAATCTAACCTCTAGGAGTGTGATTTTAGCCTGGGCAAATTATGTATCTTGCTCTGCTCCTTCCAGCAGAGAGGAGGGGGGAAGAGAGAGAGAGAGAGAGAGAGAGAGAGAGAGAGAGAGAGAGAGAGAGAGACAGAGAGACAGAGAGAGAGAGAGAGAGAGAGAGAGAAGGGTTTAAAGGTTGTTGAAAACTATTACCCTGCTGCAGAGAGGGGCTGTGCGGAGACTGAGGGATGAATTATTGAAGTGCCTCTGGTGTGATTGAATGAAGTGTTGAAAATGTCCGCTGCCATGGAGAGTTCTACCTCTCCTCACCACACCTTCCTTTCAGCAATACGGGCCAGGCGATACGTCCATGGGTTGATACAGGCTAGATGAGTTTATACTTATTTAAGTGCAGAGATGTGGATACTAACCCTCTCTTTCTGCTCATCTCATCTCTTAGCTTCTCTTCACAAATTTGTCTCTATCCTTTTTCTTCTCTTTTCCTCCCTCTCTACCAATATCTCTCCCCTCCCCTCCCTCTCATTGGGTCTCCCAGAACTTCCTCTTGTTATAGCAGAGTCAGTGAGCAGTCACTGTGATCGTGCTCTTTTAAGTCTTCCCTATTTCAAAGAACCATTGCCGTTGGGGAGATAGAACAGGAATCAGAACCAATGCTTTCCGACAGCAGGGCCACTCCACTCCGCCACACCCCGATAGCTCCGGGGGCGGGGAGCAGGAGGAAGGAGGGGGGAGGAAGGGATCTCTCAGACGCATATCACACATGAAAGTCGCCTCACTCCAAACAGGAAAAATCACAGGCCCAGGAAAGGTAACAGCCGGCCACAGACACTTGTTCTGTTGCTAAGAGACGGGAAACACTGTGCAGTCAATGGGAAAAGTAGTTGGCTGGACTGACTGCTTGTTCCACTGAAGCTCACTGATTCATACAACACACACACACTGAAACACAAGGTAATACACATACATACACACAACAACACAAACCTGTTTCATAAGATATGAAAAGCTTATAGAAGAAAACGCTTATAGAAGAGAATCAGATAAACAATAGTGTACCTTTTGTGAACAGAACTGATATTTCTAGTCTATTAACCATTGCAGTACTGATATACTCATGATACTATATTGTCATATACTGTAACCCAAACAAGCTAAATTCTAGTGGTTTCCTGCATTAACCTCAGAGATATACAGGGCCGATGGGACAGGGGCCACAGTCTGCCAGTACTGCTGCATGGTTAATGTGATGTGATGTAATGCAGAAATATTAGAGGTACATCGTGATGTGTTGATCAAAACAATGTCCCCAGAGCTAGGATGGATGTTTAATGTGCTCTCCCAACAAACCCATTTTGTATTGCTGTAGGTAGTAATAAGATGGCTGCTCTGCTCTCGGTTCTCCTTGACCTGGCTGTGAACCTGCCAGGCTTGACATGAGCACGCCGGAGGAATGGGAGATGGAGATGGCAAGATCCATGCAACTAACATTACAGTGTTCAGTCAATCAAGAAAGGTAGCTGGCTGGCTAGAGATCTTAAGCCTGAGCCGCTCAACCTCTTCATTTCAATCTCCTTTTTCTGACCCAGAATTCTTCCCCTCAATCTGACCCGTTAGTTCCCGAGACCTTCCTGGGGATTAGCCATGATGTGATGCGTTCCCAATGATTTAGCTGCTGAGACACACTGCCCACTGATAGTGGATTGTATGGACCAGGGGGAGTGGAACTAGGCACTATCTAAAGTATTTGAGAGGGAGGACATAGGAGCTATCTCCTCCATTATGTCATTATGTAAACACCAAGCTATAGCACCACAGGTTGACACACAGACCACTCTTCATAATAAAATGGGAGAGAACAAGGCTGTCTCACAAAATTCCTATACTCACTGAAAGATCAGTCTCAACTTTTGCACCCTCTTGAAAATAGGTCATATGAATTAGGAGAGGCTTTTGGAGCCAGGTAGAACACGATGCCTACCTACCTGTGCTTCAGCTTCAATCACCCTGTGCCACAGGACACCTCTCGTCACAGGAAGCACGGTGGCATATGAGTGTACAGCGTGACCACTACTAACTGGCTAATACAGAAACAGGGACGATAGCCCTGATCTTCTATTCATCCACACAGGAAGCAGTTGTCAAAAGAAGCAAGAACAGGAACTGTACTCTTTTTATTTTATTTTTATTTTATTTCACCTTTATTTAACCAGGTAGGCCAGTTGAGAACAAGTTCTCATTTTCAGCTGCGACCTGGCCAAGATAAAGCAAAGCAGTGCGACAAAAACAACAACACAGAGTTACACATGGGATAAACAAATGTACAGTCCACAATAGAAAAATCTGTATACAGTGTGTGCAAATGAAGTAAGGAGGTAAGGCAATAAATAGGCCATAGTGGCAAAATAATTACAATTTAGCAATTAACACTGAAGTGATAGATGTGCAGATCAGGATGTGCAAGTAGAAAAACTGGTGTGCAAAAGAGCAGAACATTTTTTTTTAATAAAAAAAATATGGGGATGAGGTAGGTAGTTGGTTGGATGGGCTAATTACAGATGGGCTGTATACAGCTGCAGCGATCGGTAAGCTTCTCTGACAGCCGATGCTTGAAGATAGTGAGGGAGATATAAGTCTCCAACTTCAGTGATTTTTGCAATTTGTTCCAGTCATTGGCAGCAATGGAAGGAAAGGTGGTCAAAGAAGCTGTTGACTTTGGGGATGACCAGTGAAATATACCTGCTGGAGCGTGTGCTACGGGTGGGTGTTGTTATCGTGACCAGTGAGCTGAGATAAGGCGGAGCTTTACCTAGCAAAAACTTATAGATGACCTGGAGCCAGTGGGTTTGGCGATGAAAATGTAGCGAGGACCAGCAAACGAGAGCATACAGGTCGCAATGGTGGGTAGTATATGGGGCTTTGGTGACAAAACGGATGGCACTGTGATAGACTGCATCCAATTTGCTGAGTAGAGTTTTGGAGGCGGGTGGGTGGGCGGGTGAGGGCAGTGATCGGTTGAAGAGCATGCATTTAGTTTTACTAGCGTGTAAGAGCAGTTGAAGGCCACGGAAGGAGTGTTGTATGGCATTGAAGCTTGTTTGGAGGTTAGTTAACATAGTGTCCAAAGAAGACAGATGTATAATGAATGGTGTTGTCTGTGTAGAGGTGGATCAAAGAATCACCCACAGCAATAGCGACATCATTGATATTTACAGAGAAAAGAGTCTGCCCGAGAATTTAACCCTGTGGCACCCCCATAAAGACTACCAGAGGTCCGGACAACAGGCCCTCCGATTTGACACATTGAACTCTATCAGAGAAGTAGTTGGTGAACCAGGCGAGGCAATCACTAGAGAAACCAAGGCTGTTGAGTCTGCCGATAAGAATACGGTAATTGACAGAGTCAAAAGCATTGACCAGGTCGATGAAGATGCCTGGACAGTACTGTATTTTATCGATGGTGGTTATGATATCGTTTAGGACCTTGAGCGTGGCTGAGGTGCACCCGTGACCAGCTCGGAAACCAGATTGCACAGCAGAGATGGTATGGTGGGATTTGAAATGGTCGGTGATCTGTTTGTTCACTTGGCTATCGAATACTTTAGAAAGGCAGGGCAAGATGGATATAGATCTATAACAGTTTGGGTCAAGAGTGTCTCCCCCTTTGAAGAGGGGGATGACCGGGGCCGCTTTCCAATCTTTAGGAATCTCAGACGGTTTGAAAGAGAGGTTGAACAGACTAGTAATTGGGGTTGCGACAATGGCGGTGGATAATTTTAGGAAGAGAGGGTCCAGATTGTCTAGCCCGGCTGATTTGTAAGGATCCAGATTTTGCAGCTCCTTCAGGACATCAGCTGTCTGGATTTGGGTGAAGGAGAAGCGGGAGGGGGGGTGCATCGGCGAGTTGCTGCGGGGGGTGCAGAGCTGATGGCTGGGGTTGGGGTAGCCAGGTGGAAAGCGTGGCCAGCCATAGCCAAATGCTTATTGAAATTCTCGATTATCGTTGGATTTATCGGCGGTGACAGTGTTTCCTAGCCTCAGTGCATTGGGCAGGAGGTGCTCTTATTCTCCTGGGACTTTACAGTGTCCCAAAACTTTTTGGAATTAGTGCGCAGGATGCAAATTTCTGTTTGAAAAAGCTAGTCTTTGCTTTCCTAACTGACTGTGTATATTGGTTCCTGAATTCCCTGAAAAGTTGCACATCGCGGGGACTATTCGAAGCTAATGCAGTGCGCCACAAGATGTTTTTGTACTGGTCAAGGGTAGTCAAGTCTGGAGTGAACCAAGGGTTATATCTGTTCTTAGTTTTACATTTTTTGAAAGGGGCATGCTTATTTAAGATAGTGAGGGAGGCACTTTTGAAGAAAAACCAGGCCTCCACGAATGACGGGATGAGGTCAATATCCTTCCAGGATACTCGGGCCAGGTCGATTAGAAATGCTTGTTCGCATAAGGGTTTTAGGGAGCGTTTGACAGTAATGAGGGCTGGTCGTTTGACCGCGGTCCCATAACGGACGCAGGCAATGAGGCAGTGATCGCTGAGATCCTGGTTGAAAACAGCAGAGGTGTATTTAGAGGGCAAGTTGGTCAGGACGATATCTATGAGGGTGCCCATTTTTACGGATTTGGGGTTGTACCTGGTAGGTTCCTTGATAATTTGTGTGAGATTGAGGGCATCTAGCTTAGATTGTAGGACGGCCGGGGTGTTAAGCATATCCCAGTTTAGGTCAGTACAAACTCTGGCGATAGATGTGGGCAATTAATTCACATATGGTGTCCAGGGCACCAGCTGGGAGCTGAGGAGGGTCTATAACAAGTGGCAACAGTGAGAGACTAGGATGATGGATTTTTAAAAGTAGTAGCTCGAACTGATCTCTACTCTGTAAAGAGTAGAGATCATTTTTAACCTGCCCAAATACTTGAATAGGAAAAATCTATGTACTGAATGTGGCACAATCTAACAGCCCTTACCTTTTAGCCACATGCCCTGTGTGTCCTAAAGACATTGTTTGCTTATGTGACAATGTGAGATCAATAATTTCAATATGACACACAGATTATTGTGTTATTCATTGTGATAAACCTGAGATTTGACAGGGTTTCTGATTTGTACAGCATTTGTACAGTGTCAAGTCAGGTTTCTTTACATGGAATATTTTGCATGTGTTTCTTTTTTTCTACCAAAACAGGCTGGGTCTATCTCTCCCCCTTCCCATGCTTTAACTCACGTCAGCCATTTTAGCATTCACAGCAAGCCACCACAGGGCACAATAACAAGTCGTCTATTTAAATTAAATCAGTAATGGCATTGTCCATATTTCAGGCAGGGCATACTTTTTTATTTATTCTAAGGATGAAGACAGGTCGGTTCCTCTCACAATTATCTCTTTTCATTTAAAGAATGAATGTGCATGTCAGGGTCTCTTTTTCTCTCTTTCTTTCTATTCCACGTTCCTCCCGTCATCCGCACTGCCCCCACCATCACCAGGCGACAGTAGAGGTCGTTAGTGAAAGAGGGATGATGCCAAACTTGACTGGAGTCTAGCCTTATCTCTATTCTTTACACTCTGGCTTTTGTTTCAAGGGCTTTGTTTACACACGCCCCATTAATCACCCAGTGCCTTCCCACAATCCTCCAGCATTTAAAGTGGGTGCTCGTAGCAGGGACAATGAGCTGCTCGGGTGCCAGTGTAAATCTCTTTCTTCTAAAAGGAGGAAATGGAGATGCTCAGACCTTTGGCCACTCTCTTCCTTTTTCATTCTATTTGTATCTCCTCCTCTCAACCTTGTCCTTGGCTTTGATAAGTATCTCTGCATAGCGCTATAAGTGGCTGCCCTAATTAGTAGTAATAATACTGTTAATACTACTAATAATACTGTTGAGACCTAGTTTGATCTAGTACAGTACACATGGCTACAGGTCCAACCCTCAAAGAGAACCATCCGAACCCAGACCATTTAATCTGTCCTGACCACTGACTGACTGACTGACTGCAGTACGTCAGGTGTGTAACCAGGAACCAGGATGGAAATAGTGCATTATAGTAGCATGGTTATAGAATACATATTTATACTTTATATTCTCTTTATCTGTTCACTGAATGCTGAAAGAGCTGTAAGCATGGAAAAGACCAGAATGTATGCTATTACAATATTCAGAAGGTTTGTTTGATAAATTGAATGTGGTTCAGGCGAGGTATATTGATGTTCCATCGTCATATTTGTCAATGACATTCCTGCGTCCCTTTATGTTATGGTTGTATAATTGCAAACAAGGTCCGACTAAAATTGAACTTTCACACCCAATCCCTCCGAAAAACACCTACATTTAAATACACAGATTTTGGAGAGGGTTGCCACACTGGGCACCTGATGTTGTGGGGGGTTAAGTGCCTTGCACAAGGGTACAATGGCAGCCAATGGCATCTAGGATTTCATACCAACAAACCCTTTGGTTGCCAGCTCACTTCCCGCCAGATTTTTGCTATTGGACCCAGGATCCGAACTGGCAACACTCCGGTTGCTGGCTTGCGTCTCTAACGGCTAGGCTACCTGCCGCCATGTGTGCAAAAGTGCAATAGGAGCGCTTTAATGCATAGGCCTGTTTAATTGCATAGTCGATGCATTCATCATTGGGAATGCAGAGACTGGCTAAAATGAATTGAATTATCTGGCAGGGAGAACAAAGAGATGTACATTGAGTTAGTGTATAATTTATTGCTGCAGAGTGAAGCAAGCGAGAAGGAAGAAGGGCTGGGAGAGTTAGTGGGGGAGAGCAGGGAAGATAGAGAGGCCTGGAGCTGCAGAGAGAGGGACTCTTCTCCAAGGGAGCTTGTGCAAAGATAGAGTACAGAGACAGATCTGACACCTTCCTCCAGATTCCTGAGGGGATAAAACATACTAGAATTGGTACAGTATGTGTGATACATGTCCTCTGTGTGTTGGACCCAGGATCCGAACTGGCAACACTCCGGTTGCTGGCTTGCGTCTCTAACGGCTAGGCTAGGCTGTGTGTGTGTGTGCACATGTTTGCAAAGTTAAAGAAAAAGGTTCTGAATGTGTCCATTTGTGTAATGCATGCAGATGTTGAGTGAGCAATCAAAATCAAAATTACAAAGTAACTGGTCCTACTCATTTAAAAAGCTGAGACATCCCTATTTGAACAACCTGACACTGAAGTGAAAAGACATACAGATGTAGGATCTTAATTTGAGACAGTTTGCTACAGCATGAAAATAATCCTGCTATAAATCACAAAGTGAGACCCAAATCCAGACACAGGGGGCAGATGGTTGAGCTCCGATATTTATTATAACAAAAGGGGTAGGCAAAAGGCAGGTCGGGGACAGGCGAGACCAGGTCAGAGTGCAAACAGTACCAGGCGATAGGTAGGTTCGATGTCAGGACAGGCAGGGGTTCAGTAATCAGGTCCGAGTCCAAACAGTACAAGGGGATAGGCAGGCTCGAGGTCAGAACAGGCAGAGTGGTCAGGCAGGCGAGTTTGGCGTCAGGACAGGCGAGGGTCAAAACCAGGAGGGCTAGGGAAAAACAGAGACTGGGAAAAAGGAGCTAGGAAAAAATGCTGGTTGACTTGACAAAACAGGAAACACAGGGATAAATACACCGGGGATAAGTGACACCTGGATGGGGGTGGAGACAAGCACAAGGACAGGTGAAACAGATCAGGGTGTGACACCAGCAGCAACAGGAAATGTGAATTATTATGTGGATTATAATAAATGTCAAAAAAAATTACAGGTTGACATATTTTTAGTTAGGGCAAATCAAGTCTGACGTTAAAGTGGAGATTACTAACTTTAGAAGCCTTTTTAAACCTTGGATACACTAGAAGTTTGCATATTCTTAGCAACAAAATAGTGATCTAATTAAGACCCTACATCTGTGCGCAAACATCACGAAGGAGCACAAACTCATGCACACACACACAAACTCACAAGCACTCATTGCTAATCTCACATTTTCTTCTCTGCCAAGTGTTCCTCCATCTTTCTCCTTGGCTTGTGAAGTAATTGCGAAGTGTATTGAAAGGGAGGGCTGGGAGGGGGATGGAGAAAATCTATTTCCCAATACTATCTAACTGCAGCTTTCCACCAATGGACTGGCATTCCTGGTACTGACTGTGTGCCATTGATTCCTTCCCTAACATCATCTGGAAAATCTATGAGCATAAAGGACAGCTGGAAGAAGTACAAACCACATAAGTGCAAATCAGGTTCTTATACCTTTACTCAGGAGGAGGACTCTCTCACCCACTCTTTCTCCCTGGTTTATTCCTCTTCCTTCCTATGCTCTCCACCCCTACCCCCATCTCAGGTATACTACAGGAGGGATGGGTGGATGAGCGCAGTGGACTTTGAATGGGGTTGGAGAGAAGGAGAGGGTGATTGGGGAGAGGCTGCACAGATTATTCTGTGCAGATTGTGACATCTCCTGACAGTGTATTATACAGTATAGGGCTTAACCCTCTCCATGCTCACGTCTTGTCAGAGAGGAATGGAAACCTAGCTTTAAATAAATGGGCCACACTTTTATAGTCTGTTCACCATATAACGGCAATACTAAACATCTCCTCTTTATCCTGAAATGCTTAGCCTACGAAACATCTGCAAGACAGCATTTGCTGGACTGATCTTTCTTTACCTGTCTGCACTCACCTGAAATGATTAGTTGTGTGCGAGACTGACAGATCACTACGTAAACTTGTTTGTGGGAGTGGGGGAGGTTATTCGGTTGTACCTCCCCCATCAGGCCTATAGCAAGGCTAGTCTCTGAAAAACATTGACTTTGTTCTGAGCAATGCCAGAACAACTTCGATCACAGTCCAGAAGCAAATAATCAATGGCGAAAAATAACGATCAACATTCGTGAAAATGGTCACCGCTGAGGAAGTGTTCAAAGGGGCTTTTTAAATATTGGCGTGTCAATCAGACCCCATGCTATTGATCATCTTCACCACTCATGGCACCAGATAATGATTATTTTCTGACTGTAGGCTGCCTCTGAGGCATTAAAGGAAAGAAATAAAGAACACTGAAATATTTATGACTTGGGCAGGTGGTGGTGGAATACCCCTGGTTCCAGACGGTCAGCACGCATTTAGTTCCTTGTATACTGTACCATTACAGCCTGTTGTCAAAGGGTATGGGTTTATCTTGATCCAAGTCAATGTTCAGTATGCTACTTTCACAGGTAGTGTAGGAATTATTGGTTTATTGGTACAGTTTAAAGACACAGACAGACAAATGGACACACACACACACACACACACACACACACACACACACACTGTACAGACAGACAGACAGGCAGGCAGAGAGAGACAGGCAGACAGTCAGTCCTCTTGAGCCTCCACTCTTCCAGCGTCCGGATCAGTCACATATTAGGAGGAGGATCGTCTGCCTCTCCTCCCTGCCGCCACCATTAATTAGTCACAGCTGAGTCCATATGGCAGCGGCGGTAACGGAGACCATGGGCAGATGCAAATATCACTAGTTCGTTCACACACACACACTCAACTGACATTCCTGTGGTGTCGCTTTTGACTGCATGTTTTGTTCATATTAGGTAATGTGATACAAAGCAACAACAAAAATACATGAAAAACATACACAAACATGTTTAAAACTTTACAGGCTATCTTAAAGAATAACATTAACATACATGAGCCAGTAGTAAACGCTAATTTGCTGACATGGGTGCGGTACCATAGCAGGTGTCAACTCCACTCTGAGCTCCACTGTTACCAGCCCTATCAGGATGTGAAAAAGCAACTACTGTGTGTGTGTGTGTGTGTGTGTGTGTGTGTGTGTGTGTGTGTGTGTGTGTGTGTGTGTGTGTGTGTGTGTGTGTGTGTGTGTGTGTGTGTCACGGGTTGCTGGACGGGTTTGTTTCAAAACCTGTGTCAAGGTGTGGCACAACACTATGAGCACATGCAACGCCAAAGTCACCTCTCCCAACGAATGGGTTCTACACAAACAATCCACCAAGCCACAATCCCACCCAGCTAAGTTCCATATGTCACATAAGTGGCGGTTGCCAACGGCAGCCACATGGTGAACTTGTTGAGTTTCCTTGGTCAAAATTAGAGCAGATCCCTGTTTCTATCCCCTGCCTGCCTGCCCTGCACACCCGGTCCTATGACGAGATGTGTTCTGACATACTCAACATGCCCACAACATGAGGTGACTTCCTCCATAAAACAGTTATTGAGAAGTGGGCTCCTTGCCACACACATAAACCCAAACACATTCTGAGACATTGCTGAAATGCCCTGTGGTCAACAAACATGTCAGAGATGCTTCACAACACAGTGCCACAGCTGTGACCAAACAACCAGCCATATCCTCTGGCTCCTCAACGACAACACGTTTGTGTCAAGAAAATGACAACGCACTTGTCATTTATCGCTACAAGCATGGAGTGTAGAGTCTGGACAGTCTTGGGTCATGTTGAGCTGACTAAAAGAGGAAAGGACCAGCTTCGGGGTGCTGTTGGTTAGTTGGGGAAGGAACAGGGTGTACAAACAGTTCTGTAGGAGTGAGGGGAGAGGGTCTCAGCAACAGACACCACAGGGGACACCACCACCAGTCCTGTCCTTGTCCATCCTGCTAAAGGTGAGTCCTAAGCCTTCAGAGAGATGAAAGGTAGAATGGAGAGCGCACCAGGGAGAAACTCAGGACAGAGAAAAGAAAAGACAGTTGTGAACACAGAGGGGAGAGGAGTGGGTACAGACAGACACTGGTACAAAGAGGAGATCCTGTTTGTTCCTTTGATACAGTATACACACTAAATAGTCTCCGCAAGGGATTTCTGAGACAGAGCCTTTCATTTGTTCAGTTAATAGGCAGGCCACTCTAAATGGATGGTTTTTCAATGCTCTGACACAAGTATACTTTTTCCATGACTCCTCAGCGCCATGGTGTTGCTGCTCTTCTTCCTCGGATAGATCTCTCTGTGTGCTTCGCTCCCACAGAACATACAAACTCTCTCACTCAGTTCATCACGACCAGCCCACTGCCCCTGAACAGCCTAATATACCACTAGGAAACACGCAGATACCCACAGTGAACAATAATGAAAGACACAAAAGCCTCCTTCCCTGGGTCTTCCCTGGGTCTTCCCTGGGTCTTCCCTGGGTCTTCCCTGGGTCTTCCCTGGGTCTTCCCTGGGTCTTCCCTGGGTCTTCCCTGGGAGTACGCGAGGCATTAAATGGTCAAATAACGGTCAGTTGTAATGATCAACGGCTGAAGTCAACACTTAACTTCTCCTCATAAAGGTTTGGTTGTAAAGAAACAAAATCAATAACAGAAAACGATATTCCGGACCATAAAGAGTTTTAACCGTTTAGAAAAGAGTGTTGACTAAAGCGTTCTTCTTTAAAGCTATTGTATACTGTACATTGTAACGAGGTGAACTGGGCCCTATTTCGTGACAGTCTCCATTACTCATCAACAGTATTCCTATGTGAGTAATTGTTGTCACTTAAATGTGGTATAGACATTGCCAAGTTGAGAAGATCCTCAGGCCTTTTGGCTCACATTGGAGGTGAGTTCAGTTCATTATCTCATAGTAATTTCCGCAGGTGGTTTTGTGCTTCACTGTTTTTTCACTCAAAACATTCCTGCATGCCAACAGTAAATTGGTTCTCAGTATAATGTCTTATGGTCAAGCTGTTTATGATGATTACTTGAATCTGGTAGCATATAAACATGTGACCAATCAGCATGCCAATAATGAGTATGTGAACGGAAGGTATCTGATCCACTAACATATTAAATCAGATGCTTCATACACAACTGTACACAGTAATGCATCCATGTGGACATGTGCAGACTTTTAGGTACAGCCAATCAATGATGATGTTTTCTGTGTGTAGGTTAGGCACCATATACAGTGCCTTGCGAAAGTATTCGGCCCCCTTGAACTTTGCGACCTTTTGCCACATTTCAGGCTTCAAACATAAAGATATAAAACTGTATTTGTTTGTGAAGAATCAACAACAAGTGGGACACAATCATGAAGTGGAACGACATTTATTGTATATTTCAAACTTTTTTAACAAATCAAAAACTGAAAAATTGGGCGTGCAAAATTATTCAGCCCCCTTAAGTTTATACTTTGTAGCGCCACCTTTTGCTGCGATTACAGCTGTAAGTCGCTTGGGGTATGTCTCTATCAGTTTTGCACATCGAGAGACTAAAATGTTTTCCCATTCCTCCTTGCAAAACAGCTCGAGATTAGTGAGGTTGGATGGAGAGCATTTGTGAACAGCAGTTTTCAGTTCTTTCCACAGATTCTCGATTGGATTCAGGTCTGGACTTTGACTTGGCCATTCTAACACCTGGATATGTTTATTTTTGAACCATTCCATTGTAGATTTTGCTTTATGTTTTGGATCATTGTCTTGTTGGAAGACAAATCTCCGTCCCAGTCTCAGGTCTTTTGCAGACTCCATCAGGTTTTCTTCCAGAATGGTCCTGTATTTGGCTCCATCCATCTTCCCATCAATTTTAACCATCTTCCCTGTCCCTGCTGAAGAAAAGCAGGCCCAAACCATGATGCTGCCACCACCATGTTTGACAGTGGGGATGGTGTGTTCAGCTGTGTTGCTTTTACGCCAAACATAACGTTTTGCATTGTTGCCAAAAAGTTCAATTTTGGTTTCATCTGACCAGAGCACCTTCTTCCACATGTTTGGTGTGTCTCCCAGGTGGCTTGTGGCAAACTTTAAACGACACTTTTTATGGATATCTTTAAGAAATGGCTTTCTTCTTGCCACTCTTCCATAAAGGCCAGATTTGTGCAATATACAACTGATTGTTTTCCTATGGACAGAGTCTCCCACCTCAGCTGTAGATCTCTGCAGTTCATCCAGAGTGATCATGGGCCTCTTGGCTGCATCTCTGATCAGTCTTCTCCTTGTATGAGCTGAAAGTTTAGAGGGACGGCCAGGTCTTGGTAGATTTGCAGTGGTCTGATACTCCTTCCATTTCAATATTATCGCTTGCACAGTGCTCCTTGGGATGTTTAAAGCTTGGGAAATCTTTTTTTGTATCCAAATCCGGCTTTAAACTTCTTCACAACAGTATCTCGGACCTGCCTGGTGTGTTCCTTGTTCTTCATGATGCTCTCTGCGCTTTTAAAGGACCTCTGAGACTATCACAGTGCAGGTGCATTTATACGGAGACTTGATTACACACAGGTGGATTGTATTTATCATCATTAGTCATTTAGGTCAACATTGGATCATTCAGAGATCCTCACTGAACTTCTGGAGAGAGTTTGCTGCACTGAAAGTAAAGGGGCTGAATAATTTTGCACGCCCAATTTTTAAGTTTTTGATTTGTTAAAAAAGTTTGAAATATCCAATAAATGTCGTTCCACTTCATGATTGTGTCCCACTTGTTGTTGATTCTTCACAAAAAAATACAGTTTTATATGTTTATGTTTGAAGCCTGAAATGTGGCAAAAGGTCGCAAAGTTCAAGGGGGCCGAATACTTTCGCAAGGCACTGTAGCTCCTTCACAGACCTGTCTGCTAGCTTTTGACAGATCAATCTCCCTCCCAGCAGCCAGATGTCCCCTGGGCCTCCCTCTCCTTCAAACTGGTCTCAGAGCCTTTAATATTTCATATGATATGTTACGTTTCATATGGTATGTTACGTTTCATATGGTATGTTACGTTTCATATGGTATGTTACGTTTCATATGGTATGTTACGTTTCATATGGTATGTTACGTTTCATATGGTATGTTACGTTTCATATGGTATGTTACGTTTCATATGGTATGTTTCGTTTCATATGGTATGTTACGTTTCATATGGTATGCATTCATTTGTGGATGTCCATCACCAATTTCATATGATAAAATACGAATTGTAATTTGTAACATATGTTACTAATTGTCAAAACGTACAATATGTTACGAATTTGTAAAACGTATGATTATTACAAATTCTAGCTCGGTGGCTAACGTCAGCTAGCTTGCTAATGTTAGCTAGGGTTAGGGGTTAAGGTTAAGTTCAGGAGTTAGGTTAAAGGGTTAAGGGTTAAGGTTAGGGTTAGGGGAAGGGTTAGCTAACATGCTAAGTAGTTGCAAAGTAGCTAAATAGTAGTAAGTAGTTGAAAAGTTGTTAATTAGCTAAAATGCTAAACTTGTCCGTGTTGAGATTCAAACTCAAAACCTTTGGGTTGCTAGACGTTTGCGTTATACGCTCAACCATCCTAGTTTCGTTTTTGACTTAAGTAACCATCCGTCTTATGTAACCATAACAAACGTAGCATATCATACTAAATGGAGTGTCTCAGATTTACATATAGAATAATATGAAATGCTCTGAGACCAGGTTGTCTCCTTATATCTTGCCACCACCTGCCTCACTGCTCACTCACACTGACTCACCACCCAGGCCACTCAATCACACAGCTCCCCTGGGGCCTCGTTTAGAAACGTTGCGTATGCACAAAATATGCCCCAAAACATGCCTGCGCCAGTTTTCACTCAAAAGTTGGAATTTATCAAAACTGAACTTGAAGTGAGAATGTGCTTATCCTCCCGCAAACTTTAGACCAGGGCTCTCCAACCCTGTTCCCGGAGAGCTACCCTCCTGTAGGGTATTTCACTCCAGCCCCAGTTGTAACATACTGATTCAGTTTATCAACCTGCTGATTATTAGAATCAGGTGTGCTGGATTACAGTTGGAGTGAACAAGGTTGGAGAGCCCTGTTTTAGACCATACATATGCACCGTTTCTAGTGGTTGAAGTATTGCATTGCAAGAAGGAAAAAGTAGCCTGGTAGTAGCCTTGTGCAGGAATACATGGTGACACTCATATTCATAACAAACAAACAAAACAGGTAGCTAAATATAATCACAAGATGCAATCATTTGCTGTTATCTTTGCATTCTAAAATAATTTGAAATAGGCATCTATTTCCTAGTATTTATTTTGTTTCCATGATCATTGCAGAATAAATTCTATAAGTTATAATGCCCGTTCAGGTACACACAGTTTCACAACACATCTGATTTAGAATAGGAAACGTGTGTATGTCGTGCGCCAAGTTTATAAATCCCAATATTTTTGTGAATGCCCAGTCTTTTCAGAAATGGTGCACGCAGATATTTATTATTACATTTACGCAACGGTTATAAGTGGACTCATAGAGACCCTTCTTACACACACACACACACACACACACACACACACACACACACACACACACACACACACACACACACACACACACACACACACACACACACACACACACACACACACACACACACACAAAATACACACACACACACACACACACACACACACACACACACACACACACACAAATACACACACACACACACACACACACACTTGCATGCACTGACACACACACACTCATAGCTGACCATGCCCCATAGCCAAAGACATGACATTTCTTAATTCTCACAGTTAAGTGGATGTGGAGATAGTATCTGTCTGTCTATGTATGACTCTACAACCGACCTTCGTCAACACTGTGGATTGTACTGTTCCTGGGCCTCCCTCAAGCCCATTCATGCCCTCAACCAGCAGAGTCATATATGTACAAGCAATTTGTCATCCCCCCTCGGAAGTCGGGTGGAATTCCATCCTCCCCATCCCCAGTGTGAGAGCTGCACAACCATTAGTTGTGGCATATTTATGGCTACAGATTATCTCTGTGGATCAAGTAGAGCATGTGTTTGTTCCGTCTCTAATGTGTTACACTGCGTCTTCATTGGATTCTCACTGTTTTAGCTCTACAGCGCTGACTGCAGCCATCACAATCTGCGAAACTCAATATTAGTCAGCCACAATGTCAACACTACTATGTCTATCAGATGTAGTCTGTAATCCACCTGCCATTTCCATGTCCTAAACTGGGGTATGCTAAATTCCTCTGCTGCTGGGCTCTTTCCCGCCTTGCTTCTCCACAGTGTCCTTTCAACCCCTGGGATGCCTGGCGGTAACGTAGCGATGGGATTAGGAGAGGCCCAGAGCGTATCTCTGTCTGCAGCCAAGGAGGACCATGCTCCAATGACCTATCAACCCCTCAGCCATTGTCCTTCTTCCCAGAGACCCACTCCAGGTGGCAGGCAATAGAGAAGATGCTACAAACTTTCCCAAGAATGAGACAGACTGACTGAATGAGTTCCTTCTCACACCAACACACCAACCACCACCACCTCCCCACCCCCACCACCAGCACCTCCACCACCACCTCTACCACCACCCCCACCACCACCTCCACCATCACTACACAAAAAACAAAAAAACTCTGAAAGGGACACCATCTCCCCTTATTTCACACTTTGTTTTATAAAAGAGGCCAGAGGAGTGTTCTGCTCATGCTTTCAAAGCTAAATCCTCCTCTTTTTTGAGGAGTTCGGGGGGCAGTGGGAGGACAGTTGTTTTGTCTCCCTCCATTTGCTGATTTACATCTCCACAGCTTCTCTATCAAAGTGCCCATTGTCACGACTGACCTATGAACATTTCAGAAGACACTGGGGGCCGCACTCATTTGACAGGCCAACACACACACATACACACGCACACACAAACTCACACATTCACTCACTCACACACACACTTACACAAATATAAACTTTCCTCAGCCCTGTTTTAACACAAAGAAACCCACAGACTAGCTCTGTCTCTCCTCTTCTCCCTTCATATCCAGAGACCCCAGAAGGGTGGGAGGGGGTAGGATCCTCCTAGAATTAAGGAGAGAGAGCCATTTGCACACCAATTGTTTTTCCTTCTCTCTGGGCAAGGGAGGAAAGAAAGACCACCTCTCTCTCTCTCCCTGGGGCCACCGTCCCCCTCCTCCTCTATCCTTCCCTCCTCCCCCCTCCCTTCTCTGTGAAATCAGTGTGAATGGAGAGCCACATTCAGAGGGTATGAATGGGATGGGGTAGGAATGGGTGGGAGGTCATTTTGACCCCCACAGGCCTCCAATGCCAGCGCCACATGTGCAGTATATTACCATATGAAGCCCTGTCACTGCTCTGTCCACCCTCCCAACTGACCCCATTCACACACAAACACACACACTGAGTTTTTGGGTCACGCACTTTACGGTTATATCACCATAAAGCTCAAAGCTCCAGTAGCAAACCCTTTTGAGTGTTGCTGCCCCAACTGTGGAGTGGACGTGTGAGCAGGGAGGACACAGAAGCTTCAGAGGGTGATTGGGGCCAGGGGCAAGCAACAGGGACCTGTGCCAAAAACCAGCAGAAAAGAGAGTAAGTCCCACAATGGTAATAAAAGAGGTTTTCACCACCAGAATAAAAATAGGAACCCTTCTGCAATCTCCAAATCCGAAAACCATTGAACTGTAGTTAAGCAAATTGGAAAAACAAGTGCAAAAATGTGAGGAGAGGGCCAAAGAAAACGTACCTTGGTCCTGGGCTGCACAGGGACCTTTTTTAGACTGCTTTTCCTGTTAGACTTTCCCTCATCGAGACAGTGCGTCACGCACAGGGAGTCTGGGAGACCTACAGACATTAACCCTTCACTGGCTACACGCCACACTTCCCTGAGGAGAAACCTATAGGCACCGTTCTCAGAGTGGATGTGTCTTCACAGGATCTTCTGGGTCCAATGTTGGGACAGAACCTGTACACCACAGAACACGCATCAGGCTGTAATGCATTTCATATTACAGCTTGTACCTCTCTGTGGTCAGGGTCAGGTTGTGGCGTGATAATCGATAATTATGTTTTTCACCCCATTCCTTGTTGGGTTGAAGATGTATTTTCGGGCTTATACAGTCAACAGACAGTTCATTCTCAGTTGTGGAAGACCAAGGCAATGCATTCATGCCATAATGTATGACGAGGGTAGTATCGTTACACAACCAGTACTACATCCTCTATCATGGGGGGTGAGGGGAGGGAGGTGGGAGGGGAGGGGGGGTCTCAGTGGCCCCCACTAGGCATTATTCATCTCTGCCAGAGAGCTCTCTAACATCAGACAGCCAGCATAAACTTAATTAAGTTCACCCAATGGCCGGCCCAGTGTCATTAGCAAATTGAGTTTGTTTATGTGTTTGTGTTTGATATGGAGTGAGGGAGCAAGAGCGATAGAGGGAGAGAGCAGGAGTAATAGAAGGAGGGAGCAAGAGAGAGAGAGGGGGTGGGAGAGATGGGCTTGTCTCATGATGGGCTTGTCTCATCCAGTGCCCTGTGTTGTGTTGACAGGTATTTCAGTCCAATCCATAGGGAGCGAGAGAGCGAGCGCGAGAGAGAGAGAGAAAGGGAGAGAGGGAGAAAGGGAGAGAGAGAGAAAGGGAGAGGAGAAAGAGCAAGGGAGAGGAGAAAGAGCAAGGGAGAGGAGAAAGAGCAATGGAGAGAGAGAGCAAGTGAGAGGAGAAAGAGCAAGGGAGAGGAGAAAGAGCAAGGGAGAGAGAGAGCAATGGAGAGGAGAAAGAGCAAGGGAGAGGAGAAAGAGCAAGGGAGAGAGAGAGCAAGGGAGAGAGAGAGCAAGGGAGAGGAGAAAGAGCAAGGGAGATGAGAAAGAGCAAGGGAGATGAGAAAGAGCAAGGGAGAGGAGAAAGAGCAAGAAAATTAGATGTTTGCTCTTTCTCTCCTCACTTTCCCTCTCTCTCTTTCCCTCTCACTTGTACTCTCTTTCTCTCTCTTTGACCCCCTTCCATCCCATCCCTCACTCCCAGCATGGAGGAACTGAGTCTGACGTGAACATAAACAAGGAACCTCAGGCCAGAGCCATGGCGAGAAACTTTCTCCACAGGCAAGGAAGTGAAAAAATTTAACGAAAAGGAAGACAACAAGCTTTTTTCCCCCCTCATTCACTTGGAATTCCTTCAGACATTTTGCTCTCCACAAACAGACATGCACACACAAACAGGCAAGCATGCACATGCAAAAACACACACTGTCACACACACTATAACACATGTAATCACAAGCACCCTCCATTGCTTCCCTGGTGTGTTTAGCTGTAGTGATGCAGTGTGTTGAGAAGGAGAGGCCAGCCCAGAAGGTTTGGTGTGGCTGACTGTGGTTACGCTTGTTGAGTCTCTCTGACCACCACATGATAAATCACATCCCTGCTCCGTCCAAATAACAGAAAATAAGCCCAGATGGACCTGCTGACACTCTGCACAGCCAACGCAACAGAAACAACTGTCCTCTTCACTCTGTATACACAGAGATTCATTTTAACAACCCAAGACCAAGCTCGCTACAGAGGCAGTGGGGGAAGAAAGGGGGAACTATCCACAGAGGAGAGGAAAAGGCAGAAGTGAAAGTGTGTGATGTCAGTGCCTCTCTCGTTCTCCATCTCTGTTTCATGCCCTTGGCCAGGTCCGATTTGTGTCCCCCAGATATCTCAGCACATGCCCCAGTAGGCTTGTTAGATCAGCTCAGTGAACACCTACATGCTATATTCTGGCGCCACATGCCAGGGCTAAAACAACAAGAAACAAACCCCTGACGACACACGACAAAACCAGACATTCCCAAGTCTTTCAGTTTTTCTTACTTTTCGTAGCTTTTTGATTGAGTGTTTTGCTTGCAATGAGACTTTCCTATTTTAATAAAAAGACCTCTGTCTCTTGCTCTGCCTGACTCATACACCCAGCACTGAGGAGCACAGACAGGAGTGAATTACAGGGTTGAGTAACGTCAGAATGGATAAAAAGATGCCCCCTGAAGAGTGTCCCAGCAGGCCTTTGGAAAGGGAAAGCTGCCCTGCTTTAAGTCACAGTGACTTGCCACCTTTCTGTTTGCCAACGTGGGAAAACTGAAAGCAATATCAGTGAGTGTGAAATTAGCAGTAAATAGGGGGTTGTGTGTTCACTCACTGGGAGCAAGGCTGTATCATCTCAGTGACTTAAAGCACAATATTCTACACACTGAACTCCTGATCCACAACAATTGAAGCACCACCTCTAATTCCAGCCCTTGGGACTGACTAGAAGGTTGTATCTGAGCAAACATAGTTCTGAGATAATACGCTTTCACATCCCAGAACTGTTTTGTAGTGAATTCTTCTTTCATAAATCATCACGGTCCCCACCTTTAAAGGTACCTGAAGTGTAGTATCAAAAATACGTTTGTAAATCAGTTTTTTTAGGGGGCGGCTGCAATCGCAGATAGAACCTTTTGGCTCTGAAATGTTGACGTGGGTTCAGCCAAAGTTCTATCTGGCACAGAATGCTACAATTAATTCCATTTCAATAGAAAAGCACAGACGTGCTTCCTTCTTTATAATCACATCATCAAATGTATTCATTCATGTTCATCACTCATTTGTTAAAGCGATAGTGTATTTGTCATTTCATGGAACTATAGTCTATGCAGAACTAGCAACATTGCTAAAGCTCAGCTCTGGATGATATACTTCTCTGACACCCAAAGTCAGTAAACTACTAGCTAGTTATCAATAAAATGTGGTAAGTTTGTAATTTTTGTGAAATACCCCTTCCATGGAGGTTTTCGTATTGATATAGAACAAGACAAAAACAGCAGTGCCTCTCCTAAGGGCCTTAAACATGCTCTAAGGCCCCTGTATTTATTTATTTTACTATAAAGATCTGACGTTATTGTTATTCTTCTAAAAAAGTGGTGAAAAAAATATATTGAAAAAGAGGACCAGAACCTATGATATGAATAATCAAGGACTTGGGACTATAAGGTTATATCTGCAAAATGTATAGTTTTGAGATAATAATTAGTCCCAGATCTCAGAACTGTTTTGTGATGTCTTTCTCTTTCATGACTCAATGAGTATATCACCTTACATTCAAATAGTTTTGATTGACAACCCAGCATTGTGTGATTGGATTATAGAACCAAGTTAAAAGGTGTTCGCGCAGATACAACTTTTCTGATTTTTCCATCTTAATTTGAATAACACATTTTTAACCAAAATGTCAGATAGAATCTTATAGTCCCAAGGTCAGGAATTGCTAATAGACCATCAGGGACCCAGCGCAGCCAATCACATCACAGCTCATGCTGTTTAGTGGAGAGCAACACACATCTCAGTGAACAGAGATGGAGGGGGAATTAAAAGAAAGCAGAGAAACTCATTCAACAGCAGTGTAAACTCCTGTTTCCATGACACCTTGGTAGAGTTCAGGTGCATAGAAGCCCCCCCCCCCCCCCCCCCCCCCCCCCCCACCCCCCCCCACCCACAGTCACACGCCTCAAACTGCACTTGGCGGAGCAGATCCAGAGGAAAGATGCTCCACAGGCAGAGTGGAGAGACAACTCCAGCAGGATGCTGAGATCCAGGGGAGAGGCACTAGAATGAGCCCCAGCGTGGGGTGCAGGAGCGGGGGGGGGGGGGGGGGTATAGCATGGAGTGGGGCGGCTGCGTGGGCTGTGAGAGCTCGAGGGTGGTGACAGCACACATCTACTGAGACACCATTCTGCACACTCACCAGGCTGTGTCAAATTAAACTTCTCAGCTCACACTTCCTAAACACACATCTCTTAACACACAAACATAGACTAAGCATGCACACATAACTTACACTGAGTGCATAAAGCATTAAGAACACCTGCTCTTTCCACAACATAGACTGACCAGGGGAATCCAAAAGTTTCCTGTGTGTATCAAGAATAGTCCACCACCCAAAGGACATCCAGCCAACTTGACACAACTGTGTGAAGCAGTGGAGTCAACATGGGCCAGCATCCCTGTGGAACGCTTTCGACACCTTGTAGAGTCCATGGCCCAATGAATTGAGGGTGTTCTGAGGGCAAAAGGTAGGGGTGCAACTTAATATTAGGAAGGTGTTCTAAATGTTTTGTATACTCAGTGTACATTTACTAGCACACACAGACACATATACACACACTCAAGCAAGCACACTTGTCTACACTTACACACCCTTAAGTGATTTACACATTATGAGACCATTGGGAGCCTCAGCTCCTTTCATGAATGGCCCAGTGTCACTACGGAGCGTATGTGTCTCAGTGTCCCATTTAGACTCCTGCAGAGCAAGGATCCCAACCTGCCGTTGTGAGTGTGTTGGAGCAGAGGGCAGACGGGTAGAATCAGATTATAGAGCTGTCTGACCTCTCTCGCAGGCCGCTCACTTTGGCCTGTGCCCAGGGCCAGCACAGAATGAGTGTTTGTTGTCGGTATTAGGAGCTAAACGGCTTAACGGTTAGCAGACGTGCTTCTGGAGGGTCCAGCACAGTCTTGACTAGTTGCCAGAGTCTCTGAGCCAAGGCAATTCAAGGGACCTACACAGAGTGAAAGGGGAGGAGAGAGAGGGTGGGAGAAGAAAGGGATGGAAGAATAATTTGATCATAAAGAGTACATACAGGTGTGTTAGACTTGGCTGTGGGAACAAAATGGGGGAATACAAGCTTGTGGGTACATAACCATTAAATGCAATAAAATGTGAATGGCTAAAAGCATTACATTTGACTGCCTAATGCTTGAACTAAACAGTTGAGAAGAACTGGGCTTAATTCAATCAAAATCTGTAACAGATTTGTGGAATTAAATAGAATACATTTTTCAAAATGTATTAAGAACAACATTCCTACAAACTCCCTACAAAACAAGAACACACAGTAACTAACTAAGTGTAAATACATTTTCATACATGCCTCTTTACATGTATGTTTGTTTCCCACAGAAAAAAAAAACGATTTTATTGAGTGGATGGATCCAAACATTCCTTCTTGTGGTGTAAAAAATAATGATGCTTCTTTGCTTATCCCGGAAACCTGTTTTCTGGGTTTCATTGAATTGAGACCAATGTCTTTGTCTTCAACAGGGACCAGCCATCTTGTAGCCTCTTCAGTTCCAGCTCAATGTCTAGTAAAGCAGCTTTTTATTACCTGTGGGGCACCACAGCTAGCATTTAACCTTCCATAAACATCACTGTGAAGTTGTGCACTCTGTGGCGTTGCGCTGTGACCGCTTCCTGCTGTGTCCTGGGACCAGACTGCCCTGTGTTTCACTCACTCCACTGACTTCCTGTGCCATTTCTCCTCTTCCTGTCTGGGTTTGATGTCTCTGTATGAAGAGAAGGAGAGAGAGAGCACACTGCTCACAGGGGATAGACCACTGGGTTCAGTAGCAGCTCCTCTTCTGTGTAGATGATCCTATTTCTCAAATGGGGACTATAAAACTACAGGCTTGGAGTATACTTACTCTCATAGCATTACATCAGAGTCAATATTTTAGAAGTATCTTTGTTACTATTGGCACTGACCTGGGTACACAAAACAAGGTTAACGTGTACACAAACTAAACCAAAAGCAAACCACAGAGACAGATTAAGTTGAACCACTACTAATACACTGTGTCAACTCTGCACACACAGATGAAAAAACCTTCAGTAATCCTCACATGGGCCCTAGATTACCCTAATCTCCAGCTTTTGTTGTTGCTGGAGCCCAAGGGAGGGTGTGACGGGGTCAGGGTTGAAAATTAAGAGCCTGGATGGATAGAGGGAGGGAGCCGTGCATTTGGCCGAAATCCACGGCCCTCCTCTCCAAGCCAGTGATAAGAGAGGATAGAGGAGGGAGGAGACGAAGGCCCCTCTGGAAACATAAACAGGTCTCAGACACACAGAGGTCAAGGGTCAATGCGGGAACTTCCAACAGTGTAACACCTATCCCTGTTCTAGAACTCCTCACACACACACACACACACACACACACACACACACACACACACACACACACACACACACACACACACAAACACACAAACACACAAACACACACACACACCACTGGACTCACACTAATGGAATTTTGTTGTTCATCGTACAATCTCAGGAAAGGGTACCCGATCCAGAAACCCTAATACATGTTAAACTGTTTTTTTTTGCAACATTCTTTTAGTTTCATGCTGGTATAAACCTTGTTGACCTGAGTGGATGACTAAAGATCATGCTTTATTGCACAGTACCTTCCTGGGTCTTGCAGTAACTGTCCTGCTCCCCTCCCTGAGCAGCACTGTGGTAGAAACATCCCCTGAATGCAGACGGACAGGAACCTGAGAGGTACAAAGAGCAGTGTGAGTAAGACGTACTTCTTCACCTAGCTACTACCTCCCTCCACACCCACGCTCTCCATCTCCACCCACACCCACACCACCATCCACAGACTGAGGTGTGAAGATTTTCCCCCTCCAGACAAATACCTGTAGGATTATAAAGGCAGGCTCTGAAACAGGCCTGGCCAATTGAGCCGTGGCTGTGTGTAAAAACAACAGCCAAGCCAGAGCAGAAATCCCCTTGCTTTATGTCAGAGGAGACTGTGGGAGATGAGGTTGCACTAGCATGTCTTCTCCTCTGTGACCCTGGGGGGTGATAGGTGGAGAACACTGGCATTCATTGTTTGCCCATCCCTCCCCCTCCTGCCTTCCCCTCCAAGTACCCAACCCAGCTGAAGAGTGAGTTAACTCTTGCCTGCGGTCACTCCACCTTGCTGGAACCCGATCCTTCTCTCCTCTGTGTCTCCTGGGCCAGTCGGCAAGAGGTTAACGCTGCAGTCTCTGCCTGTCTGCCTGCCTGTCTGTCTGTCTGCCTGGATGATTCATTGCCATAAGGCCTACAGTAAATAGGTCCAAAACATCATGGAATGCTATAGCTGCAAAATATGTATTCATGTGTTTGTCAATGGGTCTGCACATACAGTAAATGTGTATTATTGTAAGCTATCTGTATGTCTTTGTGGTCTGTCTATGTCTTTATTTATGCATGTATGTTTGTACCCATAGGCACGTGTGTTTGTGTGTTTCCCTGCACACGTGTGACTGTTTGTGTTTGTGATAGAGTGTACAGAGAGAGCACGTCTCTTTGTCTTGTCCCCTGTGCTAAGGGGCAGAGCAGGGGAGCAGGGCCTGGCCATTGACTCATAAATCACAGGAGAGGATGGAGAGTAACAGCTCAAATTAAGATAAAACCTCCTTAATTATCACCTAAACAGCCTGGCGTCCCCTCTCTCCCCAGGCTATCT
This sequence comes from Oncorhynchus clarkii lewisi, assembly GCF_045791955.1. Lineage (NCBI taxonomy): Eukaryota > Metazoa > Chordata > Actinopteri > Salmoniformes > Salmonidae > Oncorhynchus > Oncorhynchus clarkii. The sequence continues at coordinate 29,148,256 of NC_092152.1, forward strand.
GTCACACACCCAGCAGGCCCAGGCACCAGGGGACAAGCTGCTCTGACAGACAGACAGAGTGGAGGGAGCTGGCCCCACACACACAAAGACTGGGAACACAAGACTGCACAATATCAGTACACAATGACCCACAGCAGTAATATATGAACACACAAACTCATAAAAATGAACAAACATACACTGGAGTCAAAAACACAGTTGTAAAAAGACTCATATGAATAATGACAATTCAAAACAATCTTTCCCATCTAGATTCAGCTGTCAACAAAACAGGTCACAAATCATCCCTCATTGTCTCTCCCCTCCCTACATCCCCTCCCCCTTTCTCTCTCTGCTTATTCACCGTGCCAATTATCATTAGCCTAATGACTTCTCCGTGGTACTCACTCCTCTCCCTCTTCAAAGACTCTCTCTACCTTGCCCTCCTCCCTCTCCCTCAATTTGTTTCCCAATGAAAAGTCCTTAAATTCCAGGTGACTGCCCCCTGTCACAAACACACATAGTGCGGGAAAAAAGTATTTGATCCCCTGCTGATTTTGTATGTTTGCCCACTGACAAAGAAATGATCTGTCTATAATTTTAATTTTAAGTTTATTTGAACAGTGAGAGACAGAATAACAACAACAAAATCCAGAAAAACACATGTCAAAAATGTTTTAAATTGATTTGCATTTTAATGAGGGAAATAAGTATTTGACCCTTCTACAAAACATGACTTAGTACTTGGTGGCAAAACCCTTGTTGGCAGTCACAGAGGTCAGACGTTTCTTGTAGTTGGCCACCAGGTCTGCACACATCTCAGGATGGATTATGTCCCACTCCTCTTTGCAGATCTTCTCCACGTCATTAAGGTTTTGAGGCTGACGTTTGGCAAACCCAAACCTTCAACCTCCCGCCACAGATTTTCTATGGGATTATGGTCTGGAGACTGGCTAGGCCACTCCAGGACCTTAATGTGCTTCTTCTTGAGCCACTCCTTTGTTGCCTTGGCCGTGTGTTTTGGGTCATTGTCATGCTGGAATACCCATACACGACCCATTTTCAATGCCCTGGCTGGGGGATTTGACAGTACATATCCCGTCCATCGTCCCTTTGATGCGGTGAAGTTGTCCTGTCCCCTCAGCATAAAAACACCCCCAAAGCATAATGTTTCCACCTCCATGTTTGACGGTGGGGATGGTGTTCTTGGGGTCATAGGCAGCATACCTCCTCCTCCAAACACGGTGAGTTGAGTTGATGCCAAAGAGCTCCATTTTGGTCTCATCTGACCACAACACTTTCACCCAGTTGTCCTCTGAATCATTCAGATGTTCATTGGCAACCTTCAGACGGGCATGTATATGTGCTTTCTTGAGCAGGGGGACCTTGCGGGCGCTGCAGGATTTTAGTCCTTCGCGGCGTAGTGTGTTACCAATTGTTTTCTTGGTGACTATGGTCCCAGCTGCCTTTGACAAGATCCTCCCGTGTAGTTCTGGTCTTATTCCTCACCGTTCTCATGATCATTGCAACTCCACGAGGTGAGATCTTGCATGGAGCCCCAGGCCGAGGGAGATTGACAGTTATTTTGTGTTTCTTCCATTTGCGAATAATCGCACCAACTGTTGTCACCTTCTCACCAAGCTGCTTGGCGATGGTCTTGTAGCCCATTCCAGCCTTGTGTAGGTCTACAATCTTGTCCCTGACATCCTTGGAGAGCTCTTTGGTCTTGGCCATGGTGGAGAGTTTGGAATCTGATTGATTGATTGCTTCTGTGGACAGGTGTCTTTTATACAGGTAACAAACTGAGATTAGGAGCACTCCCTTTAAGAGTGTGTTCCTAATCTCAGCTTGTTGTCTGTATAAAAGACACCTGGGAGCCAGAAATCTTTCTGATTGAGAGGGGGTCAAATACTTATTTCCCTCATTAAAATGCAAATCAATTTATACCATTTTTGACATGCGTTTTTCTGGATTTTGTTGTTGTTATTATTCTGTCTCTCACTGTTCAAATAAACCTACCATTAAGATTATAGACTGATCATTCCATTGTCAGTGGGCAAACGTACAAAATCAGCAGGGGATCAAATACTTTTTCCCCTCACTGTACACCCTCCTCTCAAACTCCCCAAGGATGCCTAATGGAGTAGTAGGTTGAGACGTTAGGTGGGCTAGGCCTCCTGCTCAGGGCTGGAGAAGACCAGTGAAGTGTGTGTGCGTACAAGAGAGAGAGAGAGAGAGGGTGAGAGAAAGAGAGAGAGAGAGAGAGAGAGAGAGAGAGAGAGAGAGAGAGAGAGAGAGAGCACATCATTACAACACTGTATATCGCCATAATATGACCTTTGAAATGACTCCATTACTTTGGAACTTTTGTGTGATGTTATTCATTTTGTATTGTTTATTTCACTTTTGTTTATTATCTATCGACTTGCTTTGGAAAATGTAAACATGTGTTTCCCATGCCAATAAAGCCTTTTTAATTGAGTTGAATTGAGAAGGAATTAGAGAAATAGAAAAAGCGAGCACGAGAGAGTTTGCAGTAGACCAAAGACCCCGTTTTGGCATTCAGTGTCTGAATGTTCTTTTTTCTACCTTATCTCCTTTTTTTCTCTTGAAGGGAGAGTATTGATTTTATATTAGGCCTGAGATGCTTTTTATTTCTCTGTTTTTACAAAGCAAGTGAGTAAGAGAGAGGGGAAGAGAGAAGAGAGAGAGCGAGAGGGACGGAGTGAAATTTGTTATGCATTAAATAAAGTGTGGGTGAAACAGAGAAGAATACCTCCTCGCTCTCCCTCCATAGAAAAAGACCATTCCCTAGGGAACAACCTGAGTCATAGTGCTCTATTCATTCTGTAACGCTGAAGCGTTACATATTGCGCACTATACATTTGAAGGTCATTTCTGATTGAGTTGACATATGCAGTGTTAACCATGACTGCAGTCTCCACTAACGCAGAAACATTGCCTTTAAATTTCAAGCACGCAGAAACGCTGAACTTCTGCGATACGGATTGAATAGAGCCCCTAGTGAGCCAGGAATCGTGAATTTCTCTCCACCAAACAATTTCTCTCCTCACTCGCTCGCTCTCTCTCCCTGAGGAACAGGGTAAGCAAGCAGCAAGCATGCAGCCTGGTCTCATGCCTTCTTATAATTTATTGATTGGTTCCATTGATGTGTGATCGTCTGATGACAAATATTTAACATCCTGCTCCATTATTGATTAGAATACTCAGAGTGAATGAGAAATTCACACTGAAGCTTGTTGTTTGAGTTAGGATTCAGCTGCCCCCTAGTATTTCATCTTACCATCCACTGGCACTGTCCAGAAAACTGAATTTCTGGCCATTGGAATGTGGACAATCAAGATGAAAGTGAATGATAAATCAACATAATAATGGTAGGTTATGTATGTGGGTGTTTATTTTGGCAGCAGGCTACACAGAGAATGGAACAGCTGGATAGGGGAAACAGTTGAAGCCGCACAAAATGTAATATAAGGTTACAGATATAGTTGGAATGATACAATTTCATGTACAACAACTAAGGACCTACATCACTAGACTGAGAGCGCTTCTGTTTTAAAAAAATGTCCGTTTTTGGAGGATTTGTTCTCCAAGATGTTTTTTCCAGAGCCCCCATACTGCACAACGAGGACAAGGAAATAAATAGTGAGTTGCCGTATGATTCTCAAAAACAAGTGAAATCGCAAAAGAAAAAAGTGTCTGGACCGTTCTGTAACATAAAGGTTTCCAGAGAGATGTGCTTGTAAGAAAGCAGACTTCTCCTTAATGGTACAGGCACTGAGAAATGGGACTGCTGATAGTTACTTATCACAGGACGCCGTTCCTTCTCCTGCTAGAACAAAAGATGTCCCATCTGTGCACCGACCTGGTACCAACAAACCTGCTGTTTCTACTTGTAGAATTGCAACGCTCTTCAGCGGCAGAGAACTTGACTTTGAGCCAATCAGAGAGCACAAAACTACACGTGTCGGAGCCGACAGATGTGACAAAATACAACACAGCTACATAATAGATCATTTTTCATAGAGCAAGTCTTTACATACTTTACATCTAGCTAAGGAGTTTTGTGCTTGAAGGAGGGTTTTTCTTGTTGGGTTCAATTTGATAATGTGCACCTGCTCATTAGTTATTTAGCTAGCTAAAGTTAGGTTGCTAACTGTCACACACACTGCAGCACAATGCACACAACACTAAGTACCAAGCTAGCTATCTAACAAGATGAAGAAACTGCCAGTGCCAGTTTGCTAGCTAATGGTAACATCGCCATTAACACAACATTTAATTATAATGTTGCTAGCTGCACTAGTTATCTAGTTGTGGCAAACTGGTTAGTATCAACAAGAGCTTACTAGAAAGTCTAGCTAGCTAGCAACAACATGAGCACAACTTGCTAGTTAGCTTCCATTAACTACAGTATGCACAAGCCAAACAGCTACTACCACATTGTGGCCTGGAGTGTTTAAACAAAGCAAATTGGAGGTGAAAACAGTTCTATGTAAACAACAAAAAGTTACCTACCGACACTCTGGTCAGAGGTGCGAAGTACGTATCATATTTCTCGGTGTGCCTGACAGTTTAAAGTTAGTCTTTTTTGGAGCAGACTATTGGTATGTGGGTGCTGTCCCAGCAGTGAGTGAGTGGATATGAGATTATGAGTGGGGTCCTGAGCCAGCTCGGAGGTGAGGGGGTGAGGTGGTGGCTTGGACGGTATCCAGATTTTCATGCCATCAATCCGGGATTTACCAGCGTAGCAAAAGTAATAGCGAAATCACACAGACACTATAAACTAAATCCTAACGAGCGAAACTAACAAACTAATTGCAAAGACTGGCAAATCCAGCTCATAAACTTACACAAGCATATCTAGTAGCTACCGAATGAACAAAGTTGTGATGCATGCTTATCTGAAGGAAGAGCAGCCTGTGTACAACTATAACTTCATCACCTCATGTGCACCGCGCAACACAGAATCGGCAATATTTATAGAACACTATGGACTCACCAACTCCCACCTTCTCACATTATGCACTTTACAACGAACACTTGACTGGCTCAACTGTTCTGGGGAACTACGGTAAGCTTCATAATGTAAAATAATGTGAAGAATGAAATCTTCTTTCTCTCCTAATATATTGCACAAGTTGACTGCAGTTATTAACTTAAAAAGTAGCAACACATATTGACATTTTAAAACTTAACGGAAATAGCTTTGATGGTATTGACTATATTGAAAAACCATCCTGTGGCCTTTTCCAAATACCCCGGTATACGGTATACCGCCCAAGCCTCGTGGCAACGGCAGCAGCAGTAGCGTCAGTGCAGTGATTAATGGTAGGGGACGTGCCCCACTAATTGTGGTCCCTGACACAGGCACACTTCCCCCACACAAAGCCAGACAAGGCTGGAGCATGGTGCCATGCTCAATCACCTTCCCCTGGAACCCTCTGTTCTGTGGTGTGGTAGAGGGTTCAGCTAGAGGAGAGGTCACCCAGGATATCATCATACAACCACAGTTAGACGAAGGAGGGAACAGAGGAATCCGCCCTTACACACTTACACGCTCACGGTTAAGGCTTTAATAAGGACATTAACAGACCTAAGTGGCCATGCCGGCTACCTTCAGTGCTTTCATCAGCTCTCTCTCCTAACATCAACTAACCACACTATAGACTCCCTCTCAGTAAACGGTGCATAAATTACCCTTACATGCAAATGCTGCGTGTTTCTTTCCGACCTGTCAGACATCTTTTGTGAGAGCAGACAGATGGAAGTAGTCATGAATCCCCTTTAGTGGAGGGATCCAGACACTGAGCTCCATCATGAATCCCCTTTATAGGGGGATCCAGGCAGCCAGCTCCCTCATCCCAGCCATAGGAGGTGAAGACCACAGCGGAAAACACTCCACAGAGCGCTGGGCTTCTATCATCTGTTACCAGCTGGTGAAGTCTGGAATGATGGCCTAAGGTGATGGGAATATTGTACTTTCAGTATTATGCCTCAATGTTCTCTGCTGCTAAACTTTACTTTCTTTTACTTTCTTTTTGTATTTATTTTAGATCCGGGATGAATTTTTGCCATTCTCATAAAGCCTGGCTATATTCTATATGGTCCGAAGACTGTGTGAACTTTACTCCGCTGTACCCCATCTCTGTCCCCCTCTGTGTGCATGTGTGTGTATGTGTGTGCGTGGGTATAATAAATGAAGTAATAGTTAATAATTGTGTGGGTGCATGGGTGTATGGCGATCAGAACATTCCAGTGCTGTACCTTCGTCCCGCCAAAACCCCATGTTCCTCAGTCAAGCCATTCAAGCCTGTGCCCCCCTCTGTCCCAATCTGCCCCCCCAGGCCCCTGTGTGCCTCCCACAGAAAGTCCACAATGCTGTTCAAACAATAGGCCAAGGGACAAAGAGCACATTTACACAAGTAGAGCTTTATTGAAAGCAAAAAGGCACCGTTTGGAAGAAGTCCAAACCTCTCTCCCGAAAAACCAGAGCCCCCCCCCCTCAATGATGGAGACGTGGGAGCCAAATATACAACGCCAAGCCCCAGCCCACTCCCCCAATCCAAAGCACCCCAAATCAGCCAAACCCCCACTTTACAGGACAAAGACCCTTAGAGCCCCAGTGTATGTGAGTGCTCTGGTGGATGCCATAAAGACCGTGGAGACCTCTGAGAGGACAACTCTTTCTCCATTTCTCCCCCTCTGCCTGGTTCTACCCTCGACCTTGTTCACTCTCATTTTATTCATATACATATTCTCTTCATAGTCCCTCTCTTTTTTTTTCTCCTCAGTGGTTGAGCATTTGTCAGGCACTGGAAGGTTCAAAAGTTGGAGAGGAGATAGGAGAGGGGGGCCAGGGAGGCTGAATTTATGTCAACACAGTGGTATTTTCCCAAAGATGCATATCACCTCTATCCAAATAAGATGTATTTATAGGAGTGCATGGAGAGCTGCCTGAGAGCGGAGCGCTTGGCTCTGGTCTGTGGCCATGGCCCCCCGGCTCCATGGATGGTCTTCATGGCTACTGAAATTGTTATTCTTTAGATGCATGTTGGCTGGGAAACACATGAGTTCTCAGGCTACCACACAGCATTCTCTCCCTCCCAAGATGGCCGCTATGCAGCCCAGACCATTGAAGGAAACCCATACATCTTGACATCAGCCAATATCCCAAGCTCCTCTCCCACAGGGATAACGTCAGTGAGACATGAGGCATGGTCTGGCCTACTGTGTTTCCCTCATCTACCATCAGCTGGTGACATATGTATTTCAGTCTGCCTCTTGAAGCATATAGCAGTTTGTGTTTCATTTCATGAGATCTTACCTTCATCTGGAGCCATGAAACATATCACAACCTTGGCATTTAGGGGCCATCACAACAATATACCTTCTCCTGGGGGGGGGGGGGGGGGCAGCCTGGGCAGTGAGACATGTTATGGGCACCATGCAGTTCCTGTACTGCCACTTGAGGACAGGGAGGTAAATCAGACAGACAGACAGACAGACAGACAGACAGACAGACAGACAGACAGACAGACAGACAGACAGACAGACAGTAAGGTGAGACAGGTAAACCAGACAGACATACAGGTACAGTAAGGTGAGACAGGTAAACCAGACAGACAGACAGACAGACAGACAGACAGACAGACAGACAGACAGACAGACAGACAGTAAGGTGAGACAGGTAGACCAGAAAGACAGACAGGTTCAGTAAGGTAAGATGGATAGTTGAAGTCAGAAGTTTAGATATAACTTAGCCAAACACATTTAAACTCAGTTTCACAATTCCTGACATTTAATCCAAGTAAAAATTCCCTGCTTTAGGTCAGTTAGGATCACCACTTTCATCACATTCCCAGTGGGTCAGAAGTTTACATGCACATAATTTTCCTCCCTCATGATGCCATCTATTTTGTGAAGTGCACCAGTCCCTCCTGCAGCAAAGCACCCCCACAACATGATGCTGCCTCCCCCTGTGCTTCATGGTTGGGATGGTGTTCTTCAGCCTGCAAGCCTCCCCCTTTTTCCTCCAAATATAACAATGGTCATTATGGCAAAACAGTTATATTTTTGTTTAATCTGACCAGAGGACATTTCTCCAAAAAGTATAATCTTTGTCCCCATGTGCAGTTGCAAACCGTAGTCTGGCTTTTTTATGGCGGTTTTGGAGCAGTGGCTTCTTCCTTTCTGAGCGGCCTTTCAGGTGATGTCGATATAGGACTTGTTTTACTGTGGATATAGATAATTTTGTACCTGTTTCCTCCAGCATCTTCACAAGGTCCTTTGCTGTTGTTCTGGGATTGATTTGCACTTTTCGCACCAAAGTATGTTCATCTCTAGGAGACAGAACGGATCTCCTTCCTGAGCGGTATGACGGCTGCGTGGTCCCATGATGTTTATACTTGCATACTATTGTTTGTACAGATGAACGTGGTACCTTCAGGTATTTGGAAATTGCTCCCAAGGATGAACCAGACTTGTGGAGGTCTACAATTGTTTTTCTGAGGTCTTGGCTGATTTATTTTGATTTTCCCATGATGTCAAGCAAAGAGGCACTGAGTTTGAAGGTAGGCCTTGAAATACATCAACATTTACACCTCCAATTGACTCAAATTATGTTAATTAGCCTATCAGAAGCTTCTGAAGCAATGACATAATTTTCTGGAATTTTCCAAGCTGTTTAAAGGCACAGTCAACTTAGTTTATGTAAATTTTGACCCACTGGAACTGTGATACAGTGAATTATAAGTGAAATAATCTGTCTGTAAACAATTGTTGGAATAATTACTTGTGTCAAGCACAAAGTAGATGTCCTGACCGACTTGCCAAAACTATAGTTTGTTAACAAGAAATGTGTGGAGTGGTTGAAAAACAAGTTTTAATGACTCCAACCTAAGTGCATGCAAACTTCCGACTTCAACTGTGAATCAGAGAGCCAGGTACTGCAAGGTGAGACAGGTCTGAGACGGGTCTTCTGGCTGGTACACACAGACAAAAGTGACTGTTGGAGGAAATCTGGCACCTTGGCATGAAGCAACACAAAGCACAAAAGCGGCGTTTAAGGTTTAGTCAATAGAGCAGCACTTGAACTGCTGTGTGTTCTGTAAGTAGTCACCCAACCCTGACAAAAAGGTCTGGATGTATCAAACGTGTGCTATGCACTCATGTGTCAACAATACTGCCAAATCCCAGTCAAACCAGTATCATCGAGGGCTGACGGGAGAGCTTTGTCTTACAGACACACACATCTAAAGACGCATAAGGTTGAGTAGTCCCCCTTTTGATACAAGTCAAAATAATACAATAATAAGTTGTAATGGGCCTTGGGCTGTATTGTGACATGCAATGTGGATTGACACTGCTAAAAATAATACATATGCCAATGCCCAATAGCGCATGAATGCATTAAATGTCACTCTTACCCAAACACGGATAAATATCTCCACATGACATCTATCCGTGTGTGTGTGTGTGTGTGTGTGTGTGTGTGTGTGTGTGTGTGTGTGTGTGTGTGTGTGTGTGTGTGTGTGTGTGTGTGTGTGTGTGTGTGTGTGTGTGTGTGTGTGCGCGTGCGTTCATGTGTATCTGTGTGCGTGTATACGTTCGAGCACAGTACACATTCACACCTCCCACTGGGCACACACTGGTTGAATCAATGTCGTTTCAACCTAATTTGTCAACATGGAATGTACAGGGAAAATACAATGGATTTGAAAGAAGTAGTCAAATTGTTTTGAGGGTAAAATCTTTACCGTAGAATTATGTCATCATGGTTACCAATTTTCAACATAGACAAACCTTGTTTAAAATATGTTGAGTTTGTACCTTTGTAACAACGTCAGATCGTCAACGATATATTCACTATCAGAAAAATATATATATGTTGAGCAGCACCTCCTACTGGAGAGTTGATCTTATCTACAGCTATCTATTTGGCTTCCCGTTCAGGGTTTTAACCAAGACCAGCCCAGCCCAGCCCAGCCCAGCCCAGCCCAGCTTAGCTTTCATACTTGTCACTGACTACTACCAATGTGCTATTGTGAGAATGATTATTGAAGGATCTCTTATTAACTAAATAGATTCGCTGCTATGGAAGTCATTCTAAAGGGTAGGTTTGACAGAGCAAATTAAATGGAACTATACTTTAGAAGTCATATATCATCAATTATACTAGGCCTATATAGCATCTGCTCAGTAACTAACTGCTATTGTTTCAATTCAACCCAGGGTTCAACAACAAATACACAATACATATAGGCCTAGGGTTCAACAACAAATAGACAATACATATAGACCTAGTGTTCAACAACAAATACACAATACATATAGGCCTAGGGTTCAACAACAAATAGACAATACATATAGACCTAGGGTTCAACAACAAATAGACAATACATATAGACCTAGGGTTCAACAACAAATAGACAATACATAGAGACCTAGCGTTTCAAGCTTTGGTTGAGCTCAAATGTGAATCTTCAAGTTAATAATTCATATGTTGGATTCACGTCTCCATCTCAAACTTTTAATCTCAACTGCAATCCAAGTCATTTTGTTGGTCTATTAGATGAAGCACAGTGATAACACATTAAGTTGTTGTATACGTACAAAATGTCTGACATTGTATTGCCATTTGAACTGTGTTGTGCTTGTGGACGGTTGAAAGTGCCGCGATAGCACATTTAGATGACAACTAAAGCAAAAATCTGTCATTGTTTTTCCAGTCGAATTTGGTTATGCTTTTAGATGGTTGAAAGCATAGTGATAACACATTGGGAATTGAACAAACTTCTGGCTGTCTTTTTGAGGGGGTGAATAAAGTTTGAAATAGGTTCATAACTTTTGTGAAACAGCACAGTAAAAAATATATGGCAAATAGAAACCAAACTGGATGGACATCAGAAATAGATGGGAGAGGTTGAAGTTAGAGGAAGGAGAGGACTAAAAACAAACTAAATATAACCACTGTATATAGTATGTATAAGCTGGAAGTAGAAACCTATGTGTTGTTGTTCATTAGTTTACTCCAATTAGGGGAGGGGTGGTAGGGTTAGTGAAAAATAATAAAGGAAAACACATTTGTATGTATGTGTGTATGTGTGTGTGAAAATCACATTGTAGGATTTTTTATCAATTTATTTGCATATTATGGTGGGAAATAAGTATTTGGTCAATAACAAAAGTTTATCTCAATACTTTGTTATATACGCTTTGTCGGCAATGACAGAGGTCAAACGTTTTCTGTAAGTCTTCAAAAGGTTTTCACACACTGTTGCTGGTATTTTGGCCCATTCCTCTATGCAGATCTCCTCTAGAGCTGTGATGTTTTGGGGCAGTTGCTGGGCAACACAGACTTTCAACTCCCTCCAAAGATTTTCTATGGGGTTGAGATCTGGAGACTGGCTAGGCCACTCCAGGACCTTGAAATGCTTCTTACGAAGCCACTTCTTCGTTGCCCGGGTGGTGTGTTTGGGATCATTGTCATCAAAGACCCAGCCACGTTTCATCTTCAATGCCCTTGCTGATGGAAGGAGGTTTTCACTCAAAATCTCACGATACATGGCCCCATTCATTCTTTCCTTTACACGGAGCAGTGGTCCTAGTCCCTTTGCAGAAAAACAGCCCCAAAGCATGATGTTTCCACCCCCAAGCTTCACAGTAGGTATGGTGTTCTTTGGTTGCAACTCAGCATTCTTTGTTCTTTGAGTTGAGTTTTCATCTGACCATATGACATTCTCCCAATCGTCTTCTGGATCATCCAAATGCTCTCTAGCAAACTTCAGACGGGCCTGGACATGTACTGGCTTAAGCAGGGGGACACGTCTGGCACTGCAGGATTTGAGTCCCTGGCGGCGTAGTGTGTTACTGATGGTAAGCTTTGTTACTTTGGTCCCAGCTCTCTGCAGGTCATTCACTAGGTCCCCCCGTGTAGTTCTGGGATAATTGCTCACCGTTCTTGTGATAATTTTGACCCCACGGGGTGAGATCTTGCGTGGAGCCCCAGATCGAGGAAGATTATCAGTGGTCTTCTATGTCTTCCATTTCCTAATAATTGCTCCCAAAGTTGATTTCTTCAAACCAAGCTGCTTACCTATTGCAGATTCAGTCTTCCCAGCCTGGTGCAGGTCTACAATTTTGTTTCTGGTGTCCTTTGACAGCTCTTTGGTCTTGGCCATAGTAGAGTTTGGAGTGTGACTGTTTGAGGTTGTGGACAGGTGTCTTTTATACTGATAACAAGTTCAAACAGGTGCCATTAATACAGGTAAGGAGTGGAGGACAGAGGAGCCTCTTAAAAAATAAGTTACAGGTCTGTGAGAGCCAGAAATCTTGCTTGTTTGTAGGTGACCAAATACTTATTTTCCACCTTAATTTGCAAATAAATTCATAAAAAATCCTACAATGTGATTTTCTGGAATTATTTTTCTCATTTTGTCTGTCATAGTTGAAGTGTACCTATGAAGAAAATTACAGGCCTCTCATATTTTTAAATGGGAGAACTTGCACAATTGGTGGCTGACTAAATACTTTTTTGCCCCACTGTATATATATATATACAGTGGGGAGAACAAGTATTTGATACACTGCCAATTTTGCAAGTTTTCCCACTTACAAAGCATGTAGAGGTCTGTAATTTTGATCATAGGTACACTTCAACTGTGAGAGACGGAATCTAAAACAAAAATCCAGATACGGTAATCACATTGTATGATTTTTAAATGATTAATTTGCATTTTATTGCATGACATAAGTTTTTGATACATCAGAAAAGCAGAACTTAATATTTGGTACAGAAACCTTTGTTTGCAATTACAGAGATCATACGTTTCCTGTAGTTCTTGACCGGTTTTGCACACACTGCAGCAGGGATTTTGGCCCACTCCTCCATACAGACCTTCTCCAGATCCTTCAGGGTTCGGGACTGTCGCCGGGCAATACGGACTTTCAGCTCCCTCCAAAGATTTTCTATTGGGTTCAGGTCTGGAAACTGGCTAGGCCACTCCAGGACCTTGAGATGCTTCTTACGGAGCCACTCCTTAGTTGCCCTGGCTGTGTGTTTTGGGTCGTTGTCATGCTGGAAGACCCAGCCACGACCCATCTTCAATGCTCTTACTGAGGAAAGGAGGTTGTTGGCCAAGATCTCGTGATACATGGCTCCATCCATCCTCCCCTCAATACAGTGCAGTTGTCCTGTCCCCTTTGCAGAAAAGCATCCCCAAAGAATCATGTTTTCACCTCCATGCTTCACGGTTGGGATGGTTTGCTTGGGGTTGTACTCATCCTTTTTCTTCCTCCAAACACGGCGAGTGGAGTTCAGACCAAAAAGCTCTATTTTTGTCTCATCAGACCACATGACCTCCTCCCATTCCTCCTCTGGATCATCTAGATGGTCATTGGCAAACTTCAGACGGGCCTGGACATGCGCTGGCTTGAGCAGGCAGACCTTGTGTGTGCTGCAGGATTTTAATCCATGACGGCATAGTGTGTTACTAATGTTTTTTTTTTTTGAGACTGTGGTCCCAGCTCTCTTCAGGTCTTTGACCAGGTCCTGCCGTGTAGTTCTGGGCTGATCCCTCACCTTCCTCATGATCATTGATGCCCCACGAGTTGAGATCTTGCATGGAGCCCCAGACCGAGGGGGATTGACCGTCACCTTGAACTTCTTCCATTTTCTAGTAATTGTGCCAACAGTTGTCGCCTTCTCTCCAAGCTGCTTGCCTATTGTCCTGTAGCCCATCCCAGCCTTGTGCAGGTCTACAATTTTATCCCTGATGTCCTTACACAGCTCTCTGGTCTTGGCCATTGTGGAGAGATTGGAGTCTGTTTGATTGAGTGTGTGGACTGGTGACTTTTATACAGGAAACCAGTTCAAAAAGGTGCAGTTAATACAGGTAATGAGTGGAAAACAGGAGGGATTCTTAAAGAAAAACTAACAGGTCTCTGAGAGACGGAATTCTTACTGGTTGGGGATCAAATACTTCTGTCATGCAATAAAATGCAAATTAATTACTTAAAAATCATACAATGTGATTTTCTGGATTTTTGTTTTAGATTCCGTCTCTCACAGTTGAAGTGTACCTATGATAACAATTACAGACCTCTACATGCTATGTAAGTAGGAAAACCTGCAAAATCGGCAGTGTATCAAATACTTGTTCTCCCCACTGTATATACAGTATATACATATATATATATATATATATATATATATATATATATATATATATATATATAATATGCTATGATAAAGCTGATCTATCACCTACAATATATACATATATATATTTATATTATACATTTATTTATATATATATTTTAAATCTCAACCAAATATTACCCATTGAAATTATGTGGTGTGCCCAATGGGCTATTTGTGTTCTACGTGCAGAGAGTGTGTTGGTGTACATGTGTGCGTGCATTCTTTCCAGTACAGAAGCTCTACAAGGCTGATACAGTGTTGTGTGTATGTGTGTATGTGTGTTGTGTGGCAGGCAGGCATGCGATGGCGGGATGCAGGCTGATCACCAGCCCTGCTAGACAGCATTGATGTCTACACCTCGGAGGTGGCCCAAGGGGGAGCTATTGATTACCATTAAGCATCCATGCAGATGACCCATAAAGGGCAGGTGAGTGAGAGGGGGAGAAAAGCAGATGGGGTTGGAGTCCGAGAACAGAAGGAGGAGAAAGAGGGAGGGTGAGTCAGGCAATGAGGTAGACCTATAGAACATGCAGAGGAGAGGGAGAAAGACACTGAAGTAGTACTGTAGGCTAAATCATTATTTGGCTTGATCGTAACTACCACCTTCCGATAAAAAATACTATATAATATCTTTCTGCCAGTTTACTTTGTTGTTTTCTGCTGCTATACTAGTCCTCCCGAAACAAACTTGTCACAATGAATATCCCTGTGTAATACAGTGTATGAGATATCTTCTGAGTAGAGCCATATTTCCATTATTCAATTATTTTAAGTCATAAATTGTGACTTTATTGATATGACTGATAACTATAAGGGAAGGGAAAGGTGATACCTAGTCAGCTGCACAACTGAACGCATTCAACCGAAATTTGTCTTCCACATTTAACCCAACCCCTCTGCACAACATTAATAAAAACAAGCAGTCATCAAATTCACCATTAACGTCATATTTATTGTTATTTAGTTACTCAATAAAACATATACAGATATATACAATATGCAGGAAAACAGACGACTGCACTTTACATATTATTAAAAAAAGAAAACAAAAAAGAAACTCAGTTCGCACGTTGCCGTCACAGTCCTCCATCTATTGTTTCAGAAATTCAAATCCAACCGAAGCTTTATTTAAAGATTACAAGATTGCCTAACACACAGCAAATGTTCTCTTATTTTACATGTGCAATACCAATATTTTTTTTCCCCATTTCCCTTATTAAATTGTTATTTGACATCCCCTACTATTTCCACTGGCTGTATTGTATACCTGTGTTGGAGCCCAAGCTCAATACAAGAGGAAGGAAGTGAAAGAGAGGAATATGTATAAAGAAATCCCTTTTTGCTGATACCTTTTCCAACTCAAAAACAAACAATTTATCTCTCCATCTCCCTCCCCCTGCTTCAGGGTTCAGGTCAGTTCTATTGAACCAGGATTTTGATTTGATTTGTAGCCTGCTGAGGCTTTGAGGTATGGTGTCTCAAAGGGCCAAAATCTCATCAGGTTCCTGTGTCTCTGGCTGACAATGGGCTTCCCAGGCCTGAGGTTTGGTTGGAGGGGAGAGGTCCTGGTGACAGGGCTGCTCTCCTCCCTCTATACACCTGAGAGCCATGGGAGGGAGGAAGGGCTGGTTCACACATCCTCCATATTCTGGCTGACAAAGACCACCAAAGTCCCTCAACGGGTCAGTAAGGTCAGGGTGGCTCTGCCAGACCGAGGCCTGGGCTCAGTGATCTATACGCTAGTCTGGGGGCAGGCATAGTGGGTAGTACCATCTCCAGGCCGCAGAGAGAACCATGGCTAGAGGGTAAAGGTACAGGGGACAGCTCTAGTGGTGAGGATGATCACAAAGGTCCCAAATATTATGAGGCTATTTTTATCTAGAGAATATAACCAAACAGAGATTCAACACTGGTATTCCAATACAGCCAAGGTCATTTTTGTCTTATTGTTTCTTCAGTTTTAGTTTTTTATTTTCCTCCATTGACATTTTTCCTTTTTTCTTAAAAATAAAATAAAATAAAAATAGATTGATCTGTGGTTTTCCAGATGTGGTCACCACTGACTAGAGCCCAAGCTGTATAGTCCAGCGATGCATGAGTGAGTGTGTATCCAAGATTGTTTTTGTGTGTGAGTGTGTATGCGAGCATGAGTGTGTATGTGCGAGCATGAGTGTGTATGTGTTGATGTGTGTGTACAAGTGTGTATGGGTGTGTATATGTCTTTCTCTCCCTGAACAGGCGAGAGCCGATGCAGTGGCCTCATCATCAACACCTTTATGTCGTCATCATCATTGCTGTCTTCATAGTTGTCATCTGCCACTGACTCTGACTCTCCCTCCCTCCCTCCCTCTCTATCTCTCTCTCTCTCTTCATCCGATGTTCCCTCCATCTCCTGGCCTGGTTGTGTTCAGGTCAGGGCCGCCACAAAGGTCCCAAAGCGGTTGGAGATGTCGGAGTGCAGGGAGCGCCAGGAAGAGACGGGCCCCCCTCGGCCCTTACTGTCCCCGAGCTCATCTGTGCAGTGGACGGACAGGCACTGCAGGTGGCTCCCCCCATTGCCCCCTCCAGGCCCCTGGGCCCCCACCCCTACTCCAGCCTTACTCTGAGACAGCTCCGACTCTGCACAGGAGAAACAAACAGAGAGAGAAGAGAGGGTTAGTGAGTTGGCCAGCACTGAGGAACACAGATTTAGCATCAACAACCAAAATAAACATACTTGGTTAACATGTAGATCACATTAGAATTAATCATGAAAGCCCCTTTATAAATGAAATAATAATTCTCACATCCCACTCAAAATCTGTCCAGTAAAATTACCTTAACAACCCCCCCCCCCCCCCCCCCCTTTCCCACTCCTCGTACTGCTGGCTGGAAAAGGACACTGCTCTAAACCCATGCCTCACCTTCTCCTTGCCTGTGGTAACCACACAAACACACACACACACAAATTCAGTCCTGGTCCCCCGTGCAAATGTGGAGCGCTCCTCAGTTACCTCTGGTCGTGAGGTCAGAGGGCTGACCTCTAACCCTACTTGACCCAATTTACTGGTATAATGACCCTGCTGCGGTATCGACCGCACGTCACCATGGTGTCAAAGCCCACATTAAATGGCCGCACCAAGCTTACGGAAAATCCATACATAGGTTTATCCAAGGTCGTATAAAAATCACCCGTGCGATTCTAGAGGAACATGGGGAACGCTGACTGTAGAGATGTACAACCCATCCTCCAAGTCAAATCGCTTGTGCCGTATAAGAACAAATGAACGAGAGCAAGATTGACGAGGACAGAACGTGCTAGGCTAAACTATACATAAAAGCAATGGCGTCACGTGTCATCTGCCATGATATAGACCCACAGCATACTGAGAGAGAGAGAGAGAGAGAGAGAGAGAGAGAGGCGAGGGGAGAGACGGAGAAGAAGAAAAAAGAAGAGAGAGTGTAGGTAGTCAGACTTTTACTCTCACTGGTTTCAGAGAGCCCTATTGGTGACTGCAACATTGCATCATTTGTTTAGGGTCTGCCTCCAAGCACGCTCTGAGCATTAAATAAAGAGTGTGTGAACATGGTGGGATACCTGCTGTGAAAATCTTTCAGGTTATTCCCATCTGTCCTTAGCACTCAAAACACTGTTCTGCTGTGTTCCTCAGCCACCCCTGTTATGTTACTACTGCAACGACAAAGACGTTTGTCTGAGGCCTTTGAGTGGGAGCGTAGCTGTAGAGACAGACAGGCTCTAAACAGCTCAGACATGCTGAGGTTCAGGCGCCAGAGACGGGAGAGACTATGATACACACTCTGCTCTGGGCACAGTGCCTGAACATCACACCACCACTACTCCACAGATCAGCCCACCTCACTGTTCAACAAAGACAGAACGGAAGGAGAGAGAGAAGAGAAAAAATATGACCTCTCTGTGTCACACTCTCTTTTAGCTCTTCTCTCTCTTCCTAATTACTTTTTTGTTTCTCTCGCTCTCTGTATATATTTCCCCCTCACTTTGCTTCCCCAGCTATGACGTAATGTTAACAACACACAGCCTGAGAAGCAAGGCCAGGGCAGGACAGAGTGGCAAAGAGGGCAGGTAAGGAGGCAGGGTGGACAGGCTAGGGCCTGGAAGGCAGGGAGGCAGGGTGGACAGGCTAGGGCCTGGAAGGCAGGGAGGCAGGGTGGACAGGCTAGGGCCTGGAAGGCAGGGAGGCAGGGTGGACAGGCTAGGGCCTAGAAGGCAGGGAGGCAGGGTGGACAGGCTAGGGCCTGGAAGGCAGGGAGGCAGGGTGGACAGGCTAGGGCCGGGAAGGCAGGGAGGCAGGGTGGACAGGCTAGGGCCTGGAAGGCAGGGAGGCAGGGTGGACAGGCTAGGGCCTGGAAGGCAGGGAGGCAGTGAGGCAGGGTGGACAGGCTAGGGGCTGGAAGGCAGGGAGGCAGGGTGGACAGGCTAGGGCCTGGAAGGCAGGGAGGCAGGGTGGACAGGCTAGGGGCTGGAAGGCAGGGAGGCAGGGTGGACAGGCTAGGGCCTGGAAGGCAGGGAGGCAGGGTGGACAGGCTAGGGCCTGGAAGGCAGGGTGGACAGGCTAGGGCCTGGAAGGCAGGGAGGCAGGGTGGACAGGCTAGGGCCGGGAAGGCAGGGAGGCAGGGTGGACAGGCTAGGGCCTGGAAGGCAGGGAGGCAGGGTGGACAGGCAGGCTAGGGCCTGGAAGGCAGGGAGGCAGTGAGGCAGCTTTGCCCCCCAGCATGTCTAGGCCGTGACCACTGGAATGGAAAAGCGGAGGGATTTGGTAAAAGGTCAGGCAGCCAAGCTCCCGCATCTCTTTCCCTCCTCCTCCCCACAAATCACCCAGGGACTCAGGAGACTGAGTGGAGCGACGGTGGGGGAGAGAGGAAGGCAGCGGGGAGAGGGTATGGGGATTAGTGGTGATTGTGGCAAGGGCCGGCGTTTGCCAGAGGGCCCTGCCATACACCACTGAACGGACGACAATCACACTGGGTGAGCCTGGACCACAACTCCTCCTCCCTGTGCTTCCTCCTACCACCGACCCCCCCCCCCCCCCCCCTGGGCACAGCAGGGTCCACACCGGCCCGGATAGGCATCCAAGCGTTCCCCTGGCTCTTTGCTGATACACAGCAATCTGACAACACAACCACAAAACACACCGCCAACCACCGCCACTGCCAAATCCACACCACCTCTCAGCTGCCGCTACACACACACACACACACACACACACACACACACAGTCTGCGTGGTCCCAAAACAGACAGACATGGCCCCCAGCCTCATACATGCAAGGACAAGGACTGTAAACATCAAAGCAAGTGCACAGCTTACACATACTCGATACACACACACACACACACACACTGTCATCCACTCCCACTGTCCCAGAGCCATGCTCAGATGTGAGCTCACGTGACAACGTTACTGACATTTAGCAAAATAAAAACATCCGCATTACCAGTGATTACCATCTATTTCACATAAAGAATAATTTACCACGTAGTGATTGTCCACCAGTTTACTACTTTAAAAATAGATGTTTTTATAATCAAAACACTGTGCCTCTCAAATGGTGTTATTAAAAGCAGAAAAATAGTGCTCTTTATAATATTTATTGAAACATGATAAAGCTCTCCAGTTCAGGAGTAAGCCAGGTAATTGACCAGGCCGTACTATTACAATACAAATGGCAGAGTATCTGTGGATATTTCTAGTTAATACCCTGGGAGCCGAGAGAGATGGGATTTTGGTGGAAAATCGACACGCTACACTTAAATATTAAGCATTATCCATGGCAGCGTACTTGTTCAAAAGTGGAAACAGCGGTGTGAAATTTTACATCACACAGATCTAAATCCCAAATCACTGTGACATTTTACAAGCTGTGGAATCTTGCTTTCAATAAAAACGTACAGGTATCTTGTTAAGGCTGTTCAACGACTCACATTATATTGCCAAGCAGCACACTGTTCATATCCACAGTAATATCTCAAGGATAGGCTATTCATCTCGGAGAATGAGTGTTTAGCTTCAACACACAGGGGGGAATACCTAATAAAGAAGAAAACAATAATACCCCAACCAACTAAGCTGAACCGCAAATACAGTTACATCCCTAACCATATTACAACATCAGAAAAGATTACCATGGCAATTGAAATGCTCAATTTGATATGATACACCTCTATTTCTCGCCTGTTTCTAAAAGTGATGTAATTCTGTGTGATTTACAGTGGGACTCCTCCACGTAGGCTTGTAGAACCGTCTCACAGACACACAGACACAGCTAGTGATGATTTACACAACAATGCTTTCCACTAGTGTCATGAAGAGAACATGCACAGCACAGCACACCGCTCAGTTTGTGCTTCTCTGTCTGGCTGACACCAATGTTTTGCAGCACTGACGGCCTGACACTAGCACACATGTCATACCAGCAGTTCTCCACGTCTATAAACAACACTAGGAAGTTTCCTTATTGAACAAAAATAAATATCATATTCTCTGAATTGAAATATAATTGTCAAGGTCAACAAATGATTCAACTTTATTGTAAATTGATGAAGATAATGGTCATTATTATGTTTTAAATGCATTTGTAAATTAAGTATTATGATAGCTAAATATGTATTATGTGCCCGCCTTTGTGTAGGGTGCATTGAAGTAAATACGAGAATACACTGTGTGTGTGTGTGTGTGCGTGTGTGTGTGTGTGTGTGTGTGTGTGTGTGCGTGCGTGCGTGCGTGTGTACGCCTTGGCGTTCACTGGCCTCGCTTTCGGAGCCGAAGAGTTCCGGCCGTCCCATGCGGTAGCCCTCTGCCCTTTCTATCCCAAACTATACTTCCATGACGACACTTCACCTTTAACCCCTTGCTCTCCAGGGCTCCTCACTGAACACAAACCAGCCCAATCAGCCTCTGCACTCTCTGACAAAAACACCCAGAGGCCTCTGCTCCTATGACAGTGAGTGAATTCAGGTCAGATTCCTTTAGCATAACAACTAACACTAAAGCCATGAGAGAACATTCTATGTCCAGGAGCACAATGCACACATCACAATGCATAGATACAACGTCTGGTTTTCGACAATGTGAGGAAAAAAGAAATGCCTAATTTCCACTACAACAAGGCTTAGTTTGGTCGTTTAGGTCTTTTAACACTTTTCCTGAAGGTTTACAGTGCCTAAGAGCAGGACCTGTGCTCCGGAACCTCAGGTACTAGCTACCGCGCTAAGCAGATCACCCAGCTGAGCAATGACAATGAGACTGTTATGTGACCGCTTAAAGTCAGAATGACAAAAAACACAAAATAATTTGTCCCACGTTCTCTGCTTCCAACTAGGTGTGTGAGTGTCTACAGGAATCCCTGTTTGAGAAATAAGAGGACAACCCCAGGTATCTGATGGTGGCCTGGGGGTTGTTGATTGGGGTGGGGGAGAATGGCATGGGAGGCCTTCTACAACCCCCCACCACCACCACCACCACATGGTGACCTTTCCCTCGGAGTAGGGAGGATATGGAGAGGAGGGGTTACATTTCACAAGCGAGGGCACAGGGGTTATTTTGGATTGAATTTCCTCTCTCTTCCCTGGCAACAAGAAGGACAAAAACTTGCCCAGGCAGGCAGACCTTGGCTCAGTCTCTCCTCCTCAGCCATTCTCTAGTACACACACAACTCCCCCTTAGGCCGCAAGACGCGCTTAGGAAACTAGACATAAATGGGAACACGGGAAGTGATTTAGTACCCCCTGCATAAATCAAAACCATGTCCAGGACCTGTCATCCATGTCATCCAAGTAGGTGACATATTGATCTACGTCTCGCTCTCTATTTTGTTTCAGCCTGTCACTACACCCTCTGTTTATGTATATTTGGCCATTTGGAAACACCAACCACTCATGACAATAGTGGGAATTTAGGGATTATGAGCATCTGTTAGGGAGGGGCTGGGAGGGGGGGTGCTGGGGGTTATCGAGGCTGACCTGCTCAGCCCCACAACACTTAACATGCAATCTTTATTTCAAGCTAGTCCTCAGTTGAAGAAGTTAGGTTGCCAATTTACAGAAAGTTACATTTTATTTTCACATATCTTTCTTTTTATGTGATAGAAATTGTTTACAACTTGAAATCAAATGACTGATTAGAATTGACTGAAATAATAATTGTCCTTTGAATAAAGAAATACATTTACCCTTGATTGAAGAAAATAATGATATTTACTTAGAAATTAACATAATATGATCTTCAAAATCATAAGCACCAGTTGCACAAAAAAAGATGTCAAATGTACTATTTTTTCAATTTTCAACTAAGCAACAAACCTTAAAAGAGTGCAATCAAAATGTCTATAATTATCGAGGTAAAAGCAGTGGTGTAAATGAACTAAGTAAAAATACTAAGTAAAGTACTACTTAAGCAGTTTTTTGGGGTATCTATACTATATTTATACTATATTTTTGATAACTTGTACTTTTATTCCACTACATTCCTAAAGAAAATAGTATGTACTTTTTACTCCCATACAATTTCCCTGACACTCAAAAGTACAGGTTACATTTCAAATACTCAGGCAGGACAGCAATATGGTCCAATTCATATAGCATGTTGTCATCCCTACTGCCTCTTATCTGGTGGACTCACTAAACACAAATACTGCGTTCGCAAATTATGCCGTTTGGTTTGCTTAAAATAAGGAATTTAATGTATAGTATTTACTCACAGAACGGGACCGCAGAGTGCTGAAGCGCGAGGCACGTAAAAATGATCAGTCCTCAGTTGCAACACTCACTAACGAGTTCCAAATTGCCTTTGGAAGTGACGTCAGCACAAGAACAGTTCGTCGGGAGCTTCATGAAATGGGTTTCCATGGCCGAGCAGCCGCACACAAGCCAGAGATCAGCATGCGCAATGCCAAACGTCGGCTGGAGTGCTGTAAAGCTCACAGCCATTGGACTCTGGAGCAGTGGAAACGTGTTCTCTGGAGTGATGAATCATGCTTCACCATCTGGCAGTGCGACGGACGAATCTGAGTTTGGCGGTGCCAGTAGAATGCATAGTGCCAACTGTAAAGTTTGGTGGAGGAGGAATAATGGTCTGGGGCTGTTTTTCATGGTTCAGGATAGGCCCCTTAGTTCCAATGAAGGGAAATTTTAACGCTATAGCAAACAATGACATTCTAGACGATTCTGTGATTCCAACTCTGTGGCAACAGTTTGGGGAAGGCCCTTTCCTGTTTCAGCATGACAATGCCCCCGTGTAAAAAGCGAGATCCATACAGAAATGGTTTGTCGAGATCGATGTGGAAGAACTTGACTGGCCTGCACAGAGCCCTGACCTCAACACCATCGAACACCTTTGGGATGAATTGGAATGTAATACATGTATCACTAGCCACTTTATACTATACTATGCCACTTTGTTTACATACTCATCTCATTTGTACATACTGTACCCGATACCATCTACTGTATCTTGCCTATGCTGCTCTGTACCATCACTCATTCATATATCCTTATGTACATATTCTTTATCCCCTTACACTGTGTACAAGACAGTAGTTTTGGAATTGTTAGTTAGATTACTTGTTATTACTGCATTGTCGGAACTAGAAGCACAAGCATTTCGCTACACTCGCATTAACATCTGCTAACCATGTGTATGTGACAAATAAAATTTGATTGATTTGATTTGATTTGATTTGAATGCCGACTGCGAGCCAGGCCTAATTGCCCAACATCAGTGCCCGACCTCACTAATGCTTTTGTGGTTGAATGGAAGCAAGTCCCCACTGCAATGTTCCAACATCTAGTGGAAAGCCTTCCCAGAAGAGTTGAGGCTGTTATTGCAGCAAAGGGTGGACCAACTCCATATTAATGCCCATGGTTTTGGAATGAGATGTTTGATGAGCAGGTGTCCACATCATTTTGGTCATGTAGTGTATCTTTACTTTTACTCAAGTATGACCATTGAGTACCTTTTCCACCCCCACCCCTGGTTTAAAAGTATAGTTCTGTGTGGTATAATGACAGTATTCAGCCTTAGTCCCTCAAACTCAGCTCTGGACCTCAAAGCCAGACTCCAAACAGACTCCAAACAGACTCCAAACTATTATTTCTAACATCTGAATGTCTAATGTCTGACCTGAAAAATATAAAGAGTCCAGGAGAATGGAACTGGGTAGAAAAGGAAATATTTATTTTCTCTCTTTCTCGCTTTAAAATTATGCAAATGACAGCCATTAACATCCTGCTTGCCTCGACAGTGAAACCTCAGATGTTCCCAGAAAAAACAGAAACTTATTTTCATCTTGCTCGCTTTTGCTATCACTCCATCAGTCTCTCCTCCTCTCTCCCAGGAGAAACGGCTATCACTCCATCAGTCTCTCCTCCTCTCTCCCAGGAGAAACGGCTATCACTCCATCAGTCTCTCCTCCTCTCTCCCAGGAGAAACAGCTCTGGTGTCATAACTCATTTGTCAATTTGTCAATACAAATTAAAGACGCCTGACGACTACCTGTATGCCAAATAGCAAAACTGCTGCTGGCGGCATGACAACACCTCCACACACACTAACACACACACACTGACACAGACACACACACTAACACACACACACTGACACACACACACATACACACACTGACACAGACACTAACACACACACACATACACACACACTGACACAGACACTAACACACACATACACACTGACACAGACACTAACACACTGACACAGACACACACACTGACACACACACACATACACACACTGACACAGACACTAACACACACACAGACACACACACTAACACACATAAACTGACACACACATACCCATCCATTCTACGCGCTATCCAAGGAGAATATTCACCACACGCACGCTGAGGCAAGTTTGAGTTCATTTCAGTGCTCTTCCCCAGGGAAAGCAAAATACCGGATGAGCTGCTATTTTGAAGAATCAGAAACCAGCGGGCAAAAGGCCTGACACCTTTGTTTATACTTTCCTCTCTACCCCAGTAAGAAAGACGTTTTTTAACACGGCTCCTTTGACTGTCAGTGGTTGTAAATGTCTTGCAAAGCAAATGCCTCAGCATACAGTGGATACACACATACACACAATCATCTAGAAACAACATTTTCAAACTAGATTTTACACACTCCAAACTACAGGCAAAAAAATATGAAAAGTATTGTTCTAAGCTGCAGTGTCTATAAGACAGAAGACTACACAGCTAAACTATGCTGCTACTGCACCTGCCTGGCACTCAGATGGACCAGTATTATAAGTGCTAGCAGCTCATGGAAAAATTGCAATGGTTTTGTTTTCATCGCATGCCATCAGTACTGATTACTACAAATCTATTGGGTTTTACTGTGGATTACTACAACCTAGTAGGGGTTGTCCTTCAATCAGACCAAACGGACTGCAAGCCGGCTTTCTGCCGTAGAGCTAAAACAAGTTGTGGTGAACCCTGACATAACTAGTCAGATACTTTAACCATACTGTGATGAATTCTCAGAGCTGGAGCTGAGAGTAGTGTGAGAACCAGCACAAGAGTTTATTCCAGCATACAAGACACTTGAGAAAAGAGTTTATTCCAGCATACAAGACACCTGAGAAAAGGTCTGAAACCACAAGCCTGTGATCCAAGTCTGCATAAATCAGACATGATGTTTACAGCTAAAAAACCCACACTGTTAACTTTCCATATTTTCATCTCTCTCACATACACACACTCACACAAACACACACACACACTTACATGGTAAAAGCAGTCCTAATGCCCTCTGATTCGTGCTGATAGTGTAGGAATTGTGTGATATTCTTTCAACCCTAGGGATTCATCCAAAAAGGAAGACAGAAAGGACTTTGCGAAGAGACAGAGGAAGAATAAACACATATTCCAAAAAAAGGTAGAAAGATCCAACTTTACATTTCTCAAAGTCTGCACTTTCCTGATATTTACAGCTAACTGTAATATGATCCTCACATAAGAAAGTCCAACACCTCATTTTTCTTCATTATCTGTCAATAACCATGTCAACTGACAGGTTGGCACTTTTTGGCAACAATATTACCAGGACTAATTTCTGTGATTATGATAACTATTATTATTACTGCAGTATGAGAAAGTGCAGGCAGTGCTACACTGTCTGGCCGTGTGTTGTTGAGGAAGTCAATACGGAACACCTTGTAATGATGAATCTGGAACACGGACCTCCCCAAGCTGTTTTCTCTTCATTCAACCAAATGTCAATCACATCTTTAAGAAATCACATCTTTAAGAAAGGAAATACAGGAAATGAAAATGAGTCATGTGATTTGAGAGTTGTCCACGGAGTGAAATGTCAATAGACCAACAGAGATGGGAAAGTGGGGTGGTCTTTTAGGAATATTCCACTTTCTTCCCAGGTCGCTTTAGGTGGCATGTCAATACGCCTGTTCTTTTTTATGCTTAGACACCCCTAATCAGGGTGTCTAAGCATGACAAGTCCCCTCTCTACCCACTGCTCTCCTACCTGCCAACAGCAAGCTGGAGCATCCTCAACCACAACTAGAACAGTGACTGTGTTTCGTGGGAGACCATGTTCATTCAGTGGAGAGATCCTCACACTGTATGTACAAAGTGATAACACACCGTAAATAACAAAACCAACACAACTTTCACTGTGTGGTCAAAACGGAAGCAAAAACTCTAAAAATAAAAATACAACCAACTGAATCATTTCCTAGGGCGACAAGTTGCCTGTTATCAAGAGTGTGCATGTCTTTCAAAACAAACCGTCAGGTCCTGGCTATGATATAAGGAGCAGAGAGGGAGAGAGTGTGAGGGAAAAAGACAGATGAAAAAGAGGAGGGGGAAATGTATTCACTCATCACTTTGGTGAAAATTCAGCCAAGTTCCTTCACTTCACGGACAACGGGCATCTTTAGTTAAAGCAGGGTCTAAAGGCCCCATGCCTACAGCAGACATTACTGTGTCTTAGTGACTAGCTTTGGCTGCTTGGTATCACACAGATCGGATACGCTATGGATGGGTCCAATTGGGGCCGTTACTGCAGAACATATCACTTTGTAAATAACCACAGTGGGACCTCATACAGGAAAAGCTGAGACACACTGTGTGAACAGACATCAACACATAAAATACAACAAACACATTTTTGTTCATTTTGTTCTTTAACAGTATCATAATTAAGCAATAAGGCACGAGGAGGTGTGGTATATAGCCAATATACCACGGCTAAGGGCTGTTCTTCTGCACGACGCAACGCAGAGTGCCTGGATATAGCCCTTAGCCGTGGTATATTAGTCATATTCCACAAACCCCCAAGACGCCTTGTTGCTATTATAAACTGGTTACCAACGTAATTAGAGCAGAAGAGACACCAGGGCTAAGGGCTGTGTCCAGGCACTCTGCGTTGTGCATCAGAACATCCCTTAGCCATGGTATATTGGCCATATACCACACCTCCTCGGGCCTTATTGCTTAATTATCCCATAGAAGCTACTATAGAATGACCTGTACAATGCATTAATTGCATTATCAAATTCCATATTCCTATGAGGCACTTGTGGCACCAAGCTCTGGCCTGAAAACATCACCTATACATCCACCGGCTCCATTACCAATATGCCTGATAATACAGTCTGTTCTGTGATCTCCAACTCCTGCACTGGCTGAGACCTCACCTATAGTCACAGAGCCCCAAACACCACAGGTCCTTTCCTCCCAGTGGCACTACCACTAGTATCCCTGCTAGACACAAGGAGGCTTATTACCAAATGTCATTGCAACCATCCCCCTCCCCAAATAAACACAGGCCCATAACCCACCTGTCTCAATTGGGCGGTTAAACTCAACTTCCTGTAAAAACACTGAGTGCAGCCTATAAAGCGCCCAATTAACACAATTACTCAGGACTCCCACTATTAAAGGCCCAGTGCAGTAAAAAGGGTTTTCCTTTGTTTTATGTGATATTGTACAACAGCTGATGAAACTAACACTGTAAAAATGTGATCAGTCTTTTTTCCTGATAATTGAAAATACAATGTACACATGACCTTTTAATCAGCAGGTTTCCATGAGCGGGAGTTTCGGCTTTCCATGGTGACATCACCATGAAGTAAATTGGTTAATAGACCAATAACAAACGGAGTTGCAAACCTCTCTGCCCAATAACAGTTAGTTTTCAGTTTCCCCATTCCCAGACAGTGCTAGTAAAATTATTGCTTGAGAAATAGTTTTTAGCTAAAAAGCTATATTTGCCCATTTAAATGGAAATCTATTACAGTAAGGTACTTAATTATTACCCAGAAATAATTTGATATTGATCTAAAAACGGCTGCACTGGGCCTTTAAAGCTGCTCCCAGGATGTCAGGACCTATGCAGACCCCCACCCCATCCCTAGCTTCAGGACACTGTGATGGGAGATAGGACAGAGGCATGAGGACAGATACCAGGAGAGAGGGTTGCCAAAACATTAAACTAAATTAATGGGATACACCCCTGGTGCACAACACCTAAAAGGGTGTGTCATATGATCAACTCCGAGGGTGACATGGAAAAATAATCAAAATGCGTGGAAAATGTTTTACTTCAATACAAATTATCCATATGATCAAGACCGTGCTGCTTAGCAAAATGTGCTGTGTATTCAATCAAAATGTGTGATCTTAAAACGTTTTAATTGATTAGCCACATCATACGGGAATAAAAAAAGTAGCATGATCAAATTCTGATTTAAAAAAAATATATACAAATTGTTCTATTTCTAAATTGTAGACCAGTTATCATTAGCATTAAAACATTATTAGTATTATTATTACTACTACATGCTAACTATAATTTATCTTGTGAATAGTAGGAATACTGATAACCTTGATATCTAACAAGACAATTTAAAGAGAAAAAGAAAACGACATAACTATGTTAAACTTTCACTGTAACTTAGCAATAGGGCAGAATCCAGGCACAGGCAATGACCATGTTAGGGTTCACCTGTTAACCAGCTGGTAGACTTGCAACAAGACATTAGAAACAAAACAAATAGTCTCCATGACTTGCAAAAACAGACAAATGCCTACATTCATCAATATTTTTATTCCACTTCCACACAGCTCAATTTCAAAGTTCCATGAAATCTTTAAAATATGACTTTTAGAATTCAGGGATTTAGCATTTTGCAAGAGAATATGTCAAATCATTTCATAACTGTTCATTGATTGATGCCTGGGTGTACTATTTAGGTTAATACATAAATGCAACTAAAACCATA
This sequence comes from Oncorhynchus clarkii lewisi, assembly GCF_045791955.1. Taxonomy (NCBI): domain Eukaryota; kingdom Metazoa; phylum Chordata; class Actinopteri; order Salmoniformes; family Salmonidae; genus Oncorhynchus; species Oncorhynchus clarkii. The sequence goes on from NC_092152.1 coordinate 29,177,736, forward strand.
AGGCGCTATTTATGTGTATCTGAAACGTATGGTTTCATTTGACTGCAGAGACATTTGCGCGTCTCTGAAACACATCCAATTCAATCCTAAAATCAAGCAACACACCTTAACCCTTTTTCATATTTTCCGTCTGCAGCACTCAAATGAGAAACTGTCAAGAGACATGGTTTGTGCTAACTAGCTATCGATTTCGCCCAAGCGACATGCGTTTCATGCTTGCAGGGAGGGGAATTGGAGAGGGGAAAATTTGCGGAGATAGTGATGAGAGACGGGAGAGAATAAATACTTTAACAAAATCGAGATGGCCGCTGTTGCTGTGCATTTTCTGTAGAATAGCCTACGTGCGCCTATCTAAGACATATGGGTCTTGAAAAAAATGGACAGAGGGAGAATGTGGCCGGTCTGGTTGACCTCTGCCTCCTAAACAATGCGCCTTGATCACAGATTCCGTGCATGGAGCCCCCTCCCCTCTCTGCTCCCACAGTTAGTCAGAACAAAGGGATATTGAATAAATATGCGCTGGGGGCTACCTATTCACGTGAGAAAAGGCGTTTTGGTGGCTTGTCTCTGGCCGTGGCGATTTAATTATGCGTGTTTCACTGCTACCCCGCCGCCTTTTGCAGCACTGACTGACTACAATTTATATTTATCTATAGCTTTTGTAATGTCCCATACAAAAAGTGGCCTAACAAAATACATCAAGACACAAGAGGACATTTGCACAGAAACATATCCCAGCGTACGCTTAAAAGAGGACATGCACCAGAAATATTGAATTAATAACTTGAATTCAAATATGAAGTAGTCTTACGTTTGTTCTTTGATTAATGGATTGGTGGAGCAGTCAACTAAAAGTCACTTCAGCACTGAATTAAATTGAATGTGCTTGTTGTAGCTATAGCCTAGTCTCAATATAAACAATATAGGAAATTATAATGGGAAATAATAATAACCATAAGCATTATTCCCACATTTTCTTTAATTACCTGTTTATGAACTAAAACAAACCAGATGACCGGTAATGTATAGACAGTAGAAAATGATTTGTGTTGTTTAATGTCAAAAGATGATTGACAGCCGTTTTCAAACCGCTGACGTAAAATGTAAAGCGCCAGCCAGCGTTTCTAATCACACTATACCAATTTTAACAAGCACTTAAAATTATACAACAGTGTCGTGGTATAGGACACTAAATACATTTGTTTTTCAATTATTTACAGAAAGAACCATTTGTATACCGTGACCAACCATTTTTTTCCTAAACCAATGCAGGCAGAAAAACTGTCTGGCAATAAAATAGAACCCAAACTTTTAAACAAATTACAAAAACTGAATTAGACTTGCATTCTTCTTCTTCTTCTTACTCTTATAATTATTACTGTTATTATTATCATTGTCTAATAGTATTACCATTTTCAATGTAAATCTTTCCATTCGAGGACACATCATATTTAGGAAACACAAAGTTAATAAATAAAAGCTTAAGATACTCTTGTTTATAGTAATTTCACTTCCCTTCCCTTCTCAATATGGACTAATCTAAATCAATCCAGTCTCCAATCACGTATTTTATCCCGTACTAATAACAAAAACAAACAGATATGTATGGAGGGGAAACCTGCTGTTAAAACGCATCTCCTCAGAAACCTATTCATCTTCTCAGTGTAGTTGTTCACTCTGAAAACCCAGATAAAGAACCACAGGAAATGTTGACTTTTTTCGGGCTGTTATTTTGAAGTCCCTCTACAAGAGAAGAATCCATTACAAGCACCAAATAATAAGTTAAGGATTACTTAGAACAACAAATCTAACTACAAGTCAATGTTTTTAAATGTTCCTGGTTAGTGCTAGGTATTTCATTTCTAATCGTTAAATAGCCTGTGGTCCAATAGCCTATCCCTTGTGTAAAAACGATTACAAGTCAGAAATTAATTATTTATGTTTCTACATGTAAAGCTCGATTCGAGTAAATACCTGATTTATATTTTTCAATAGAATATGTGAAACATAGAACAATGAGATTTTTGCCTCTCAAAGTCCACAAGACTCGAAGTTACGGAACAACCTTCCACGCTGTCTACAGTGCTTAGTCTACACTCAAAGACGGCAGTGCATGAAGAGAGCCTGCTTGTCTCCAATTCAACTCCTGCAAGTTAAAATACTAATCTTATCATATATAATCTTGTAGCCTCCTATATAATGATATTGTCCACACCACAATATTGTATTGACTTGAGATAATCATATCCTCAGAAACAGATTTCCAAATAACTGCAGACACAGGCTACAAGCACAAAGGAAGTCCTTTGTGACTTATTTTAGTCTAGAGTTTAAATCATTTTTTACTCATCTGAGAGGCAAAACAACACTATGTGCTGATAAGTTGATTGACTGCCATAAAAGTGTGTGTGTGTGTGTGTGTGTGTGTGTGTGTGTGTGTGTGTGTGTGTGTGTGTGTGTGTGTGTGTGTGTGTGTGTGGACAGTAATAAGACACTAATAGTCAGATAGTAAAACAATGTGGCAAATATGATCATAGAGCATATTGAATTACCTTCTTTGCTGTTATTCTGGCTCTTAGTCTTTTCCCAGGGTGCCATGGCCTTGTCATCCTCTGGCCCATCCATCATGGCCTTGTCGCTGGGCACATACCAGGTGGCGTGCTGCTCTGCCATTAGAGTGTCAAGGTCAATAGTGCCCATTGAGCCCTTCCCAGCATCCGGGCTGCAGCTCGCCAGCTCATTGTCTTCGTTCTGTGAGGGACAGTCGCCACTCTTTTTACCATTCTTCATGGCCAGGGGCTGGTCCTCTGAGATGCTGAACTGCTGCCGCTGCAGCTGGATCTGGGCCTGCAGTATCTCCAGAGGGTGGATGTCGTCCTGGCCAGAGGTGCTGGATGGGGTGCGTACCTGCTCCATCCCAGGTGTGCCTGGGTGACCGACTCCGTTGCCCACCGTGCCCCCACCAGCACTCAGTCCATAGCTGTCGGGTGTCGAGGTAGTGTGATTGGTAATGCCCTGCATGCCTAGGGGCTTCTGCCCATTCATCAGGCCATGTTCCCCCCTCTGCAGCTTGGGTGAGACGGTGATGTGCGGACTGCGGTTGGGCTTGGTGACAGGAACACCTCCTGCATCTGAGCTAGAGGACACCTCATCCTCATTGACGTAGTGGGCGCTGACATCGTCAGGAAGGTCCACGTGCGGTGAGCTACTGTTAGATTTGGTGACACTCTGAATGCCACTGTCCAGAGAAGACATCAGGTCTGCCTGGTCCCCCAGCATCTGGTCATCTCCCTTTCCCCAGGAGGGGGACGGGAGGGGTTTCTCATGGGGTGTACCCCCACCCCTCTCCCCAACGCCAGCTGAAGGGGGTTGCTGGCCTGGACTTACAACAGGGTTTCCGCTGTCAGAGGAAAAAAAGATCCCAGGGCTCACATGCCCGCTGTCCCTTTTTCTCCTCCCTCTCCCTCTCCCGTTCCCTGTTGCTGCTTTCCCCTCACTGCATGGGGTAGCGTCCATGTTGTAATTTGGGGAGAGGGCACTGGCTTCCCCCTGCAGCGTCTGGTTTTGACCTGCAGGCTTTATGTTGCTATTCCCAGTGCCAGGCATCTGGCTGTTCTGGGAAGTGCCGCTCTGAAAATACTCAGGACCAGCACTGCCAGTCCCGTTAACTGTGCTGCTATTAATGTCCTGCTCCGTCTGACTCAGTTTTCGCTTGCCCTCATTTTGGTTCTTCTTGTTGAATGTCACATTTAGGTTGGGGGCCCCTAGGCTAGCTATCATGTTCTGGCAGGCTGTGGAAAGGGCTGCCAGGCAGCTCTGCCCGAAAACATTGTCTTTAGTGCTGGTTTTGCTAAAGTTCCCCAGGGAGAGTGCCCCAAGCTTACTGACAGAGGACCGCTGGCCTGGGGGGAACTCAGATGGAGTAGGGTAGCTCCCTGGTGAGGTGTTCACCCCCTGGGGATTGCTATGTGGTGGCCCTTGACGGTTTGTCCCTCCGTAAGGAAACGTTGGTTGAGCTCCCATGGATGGCCCGGCGGGGAAGTCAGCTGGCCGCCTATCTGATGGTGCGTTGGGGTGTCCTACTCCAGCTCCGGGGGACTGCATCTGGGAGAGGTTGCCCATGTTGTTGCCAAACTGGGGGTGCATACGAGGGGAGTGGAGGGCCTGTACATGCCCATCTCCAGGTATCCTCATTGGCTCCTGCATGCCCATCCCATTCATGCCCGGCCTGAACATCATACCAGCTCCGTTCTGCTGCAGCCCCATGTCGTGGGCCCCAGCCTCCCCGCCCGTTCCCCCCATACGCCGTGACATGATCTCTCCTGGTGGGTGGGACCCGGGGAACCAGTTCTCCTGAGTTATATGAGGGTTCTGACCCTCAAAGTTTGGCATCCTGCCTCCATTCTCCCTGTCAAAGTTGGGCTGAGGCATGCTCCCCACTGGGCCTCCATGAACCATGGGGCCCGGAGGCACGTCGCCGTGGTGACCTAGCTGCTGCAGGCTGGGCTGCCTCATCCTTTGCTGCTGGTTCCGAGAGGCCATCTGCTTGATCATCATGGCCGCGTTCTGCCGCTGTTGCAGAGACTGCTGCTCAGGCCCGGCATGCTGGAGTGGACCCGGGGGGAAACCGTCTGTTACAGGTGGGGTGAACTCACCAGGAAGGCCAGGGTAGGCCGAGGGAGAGAGATGATTCTCCATGCCCTGCGCATTGTGCATGCCACTGCCCCACGTGCCACAATTCTCCCCTCCCTGTGCATTAGGGAACTCAAATCTGGGCCTTTTTGCCATGTTCATATAAGGACTGTCAAAGTGTTGCAGCCTCTGATTCGGAGGCTGTTGGGCGGGAGGAGGGGGAGCCGGCTGTTGCATATTAAACATGGGGTCCCCATAGGGGTGCTGGCCCCTATTTTCCAGTCTGTGAATAGGATACTCAAACTGGTTGTGTTGGCCAGGCATCATGACGCCACCATCCAGCATGTTGGTGTTGGTGGAGCCCGACTCAGACTGGGGAGGCCGGGGGAGGCCTGGGGGGCATGAGTTCTGTCGTGCTATCAAACCAGCCTGCTGCTGCTGCTGCATGAGAGTGTGTCTGGCACTGACCCCCGGGTCCATCCCCACTGGCATCTTACGGCCATTCCCAAAGCGCTCAAAAAACACTCCATGCTGTGGGGGAGGCTGAGGCTGCTGGGGCTGTGGGGGAGGCTGCTGGTGCCCTTTGGAGATGCCCTGTATACCCGGTGTCCGAGCCATGGCAGGGTTTCCAGGGAAACTGCCACCAGCCACTGGCCTTCCTGGCCCAAAGTGGGGCAGCTGAGAGTCTGATTCTGATGGAGAAAATACAGGTACGTCAAAATGTCCAGTTGGGGGCTCGCTTGGGAAATTATACTCTAATCCCTCCACAGCACCCTGATTGGGCATCCGTCGAGGCTCCAGACCATGGGTCTCCGAGGAGGAAGAGGAGGAGGAGGGAAGACCATGGAAGGATGCTGCCCGGTTAGGTGACTGGTCCAAGGGTAGACAGGGGGCAGGGACAGCGTGGTTGCCGCTTGGGGGGCCGTGGTGCTGGAACTCAGGCATGTTACTGGATCTTTGCTGCTGTTGCTGCTGCTGCTGGGAGAAGCTGTCCCCTGCCTGGCCCTCAGCAAGGGGGTCAAACCCCTCTCCAAAGCCCTGCTGGGGCCCCATGCCGTTGTTGTTGTAGCCCATCAGCCTGCCACCATGCAGGCAGGATGAGGCTGGGTCTGGGCCTCCAAAGTTCCCACTGAAATGAGGATGGTGTTGATGAGGGTGAGACTGGTGGCCATGGGGATGGCCTTGGTGAGGTTGCTGGTTGTTAAAAAATCCATGCATTGGTCCTTGCTGCTGCTGTTGCTGCTGGAGTCCGCTGCCTGCATGCATGTCTGAGTGGCCCCTGGGATGAAAGCCACCATACTGCTCACCGTTCATGTTCATATTGAGCCCAAGCATCGGAGGCTCGTTCAGAGGGCCCATGCCCGGCTCCACTGCACCAGGCGGGCCTCCTGCATGAAAGCCAGGGCTTTTGTAATGGGAGCTCATGTTCAGTCTTGGCTGGTTTATGTTTCTCTCTGACTGGCCAGGGTTTCTGCTATTAATCTGAGAACCAAACTGCTCCAGCCCAAACATACTTCCCCGCTATCAATCCCGCATGACAGCCAGCTCAGCTGGCATAGGCAGTCTATCGTTAGCCTCAGTTTTCCTTCCTCTCCACACAAAAAAAGAGGACAAAAACGAAAAGAGATGAGAAATGCCTCAATAGGCCAGATGGGCTATTTTGATATCTTAAAAAGTTCTGATTTAAAAATTAGACAATGGATCTTAAATCTATTCACTCACCCAATGAGTACTCATTGTGTTTTCCAAAATCCAATTTGCACCTAAAGTGTTGCGAGGAAAATAAAAGAGAGAGGACACTACACGTACGTCCAACGAAGCACGTACATAGGCTACAAGTCCTTACTCGTTCCCGTGTATTTCTACAGGCGTTTGGTTTCCATTAGTTTACAAATAATACAAAATATCTTTCACTTGCAATGTGACTTCGATATAATATCATATTCCAAAATTTCTGAGCACTTTTCTTCTTTGCAAACTTGATCAAACCCGTTATCTAATTTATGACAGAGCTCACAAGGCGTATAAACATTTAAATAAAAACATAACAATTTTCTTCGTCAACTTCATTATTCCAGCTGTTGTGAAATGTCATAGGACGCACAGTTTGGAGTGTCCTTTCAAGATCCCTTTCTTGAGAAATCCACCGGCAACCTGCACAAGTACAATTCTAATTGGTCGTTGTTGTAAAATCAAAAGAAACAATTTCCCACAGTTCTGGGTGAAATGTCTTATAACTGCACTATTAACAATTCTACCATTACAAGTCTGATACAAAGTCCGGAGGGAAAATACAGCCCAGTCATGAGGCTATCAGGAAAGTCGCTTTTGCGCCACCGTGTCCCCGAGCTTCCGGCACGCACTACTCGCAGCTTGACAACATAGTCCAACTGGTCCTGGTCATGTGCCCTCCAAGCACGCATAAGGCGCGGAACCTCTATTGGCTCTTTCCCTCACTCTCTCACACTATATAACGCACTCCTTCTGCTCCTGACTCTGGTTTGGTCTATTCCAGCTGGGAGCGATTCACAGATAGATCACACTCTTGTCCGGCGCTTGGCGCTGTGTGAGATCAACGCGTTCAGGGAACCAGCAACAAGTTTTGCATTCCGCAATCAATTCCATCCACGAGGACCTAGCCAATCGGAGGCTGCGGAGTGCCAGTGCAGAGGGAGGGTCCATCTTTTAAGGTGGTCCAAGATGTGGATGAACGAGAGAGTAACGCTAGTGTATTGAAAGAGCACTCTTCTCCCCAACTAAAGTGTATTCGAGTCTATGCCAGGTGTGTTACTTGCTTCATTGTATTTTAAATGGTCTATGGCCATTTTTGCTTTTTGTTTTTTATTTGAGATCAATCTATTTATTTGTTATAGAGCACATACAAATCTGAATGAATAAACGCATTTATGTTAGTATATTATGTTATTTGATTAAAGGCCTTTATGTTAGTATATTATGTTATTTAAATAAACGCCTTTATGTTAGTATATTATGTTATTTGAATAAACGCCTTTATGTTAGTATATTATGTTATTTGAATAAACGCCTTTATGTTAGTATATTATGTTATTTGAATAAACGCCTTTATGTTAGTATATTATGTTATTTGAATAAACGCCTTTATGTTAGTATATTATGTTATTTGAATAAACGCCTTTATGTTAGTATATTGTGTTATTTTCTTGATAGAAATGGAGATGTAGGAAATTAAGCTACGCTCAATCAAAGAGAGATGATCTCACAATAGCATTGGTTAAACAAATGCCAGGGCGCAATCACTGGCCCGGAGTTTGTAATGTTAACGCACTTTAAACAGCAAATTAACATTTCCATTCACATTAACTGTACATGGCCATAATTCGGTTTACCTTATAAATTAACAAAGCACATTTATGTGATGTTTATTGGCATGAAGGGGAAGGGGCAGGCAAGAGAAAACACCAAGTCAACCTTTCTTATACTTAGGCTACTGTAAGATTCAAGCTATGTTATTAAAACAAATCTGAAAATAATGAAATGTAGGTTATGTGCATCATGCTATTTTCAGAAACGTAATATAGGCCTATCTAGGCTAATCCTAAAACATTGCCCTCTGAGGTGTTTTAAACGGACTGGCGTATCGTAGCAGAAGAGGTGCTGTTCTTTGATTTAAAGCCTGCTGCTAAGAGATAATATGTAGCAGATCAAAATACGAGCGCCAGTGATAATAGTGATATATTGAGATAAAATAAGGTTTCACATACGACCCAACCACAGGGCCGCAGAACAGTTCAAATGATTATGGACTTTATTAGACGATTGCATGTTTACCTATTTTAGGTGATATAGTCAATATTTTTAGAGATAGAGTGTTTTTGGGAGGTGGAGGGGGAAGATATATATATATATGAGAGAGAGAGAGAGAGAGAGAGAGGAGAGAGAGGGGGGGGGGGGGGGGGAATAGAGAGAATTGGTTGGTTACCCCACAAAAATAATCCCCCTTAAAAGATCAATAGCATCGGATCTACTGAAAGGATACCATAATCGATAACAGTCTTTAACACTTTAAATTATTTCACATAGAAGTGTTTTTACATTTGGGCTTTACATCTGCAGAATTGAAATGCTATCAACTAGCCCTAGATTTTATAAAAAGCAAAGTAACCCACTGTGAACTGTGCATAGTTCACATTGGGTAAAGCACGGGAAATAGATCATGGACCACAGTGAACATCATGTGATCCATAAGAAATTAACGAGTTATGAATTAACCTGGCTATAGTTTTATGTTATTTTACGTGTTGCTAAATATATTGCGGCAATTCAAATGGAATGTCTTTATCAACTTTTGTAGCCTATATATAAGTATATTAATAATGTGCTCGAAAGAAGTCTTCAAGATTATTTACCTTTGCTTTTTTCATCAAATTTACTTTGCAATTCAAATGACATCCAGCTAATTGCCTCAATTAATGGTTTATCTAAATATCAATTTAGACACGCGCTTCTGCAATTACACAGACTGCACTTTGTCGATCATAAACGGCTTCGTCCGACAAATTAAGATGATTAATGGAAATAGTTAATGATGAAAATAAAAACAACTCCAGATTGTGCTTTGTTTCATGTGGAGAGCGTGGGCTCTGATCTGGCGCTTTTTGACGCGTGGCATCTGAAAAGTCACACTGGAACTGAAAGAAGTCCATTTGATAAGTAGCCTATACAAGTGATTTTGTAATAAATGTATGGTCTGACACTCTCTCTCGTTCTCAGAAACACACAAACACACACACACACACACACACACATGCACGTGGAAATGTTGTGTTTTTCTTTTGCCATTTAAGAATTATGCTAGGTGATTATATTTTGTACCATTTGCCAACCAATAGGCTCATTAGGGAACGCATATCATAGCCTTTTCATGGTTTTAATATAGAGAGTGGAAAACATACCACATATGTATGCCTAATAGATCCATCCTTGTGACTTTCTCGAGGGTACTGTGATTCTTGAGATTTTTGTCTCCATAGGACTAGTTCCTCAAGGGGTGAATAATAGCAAGTATTTAACTTTTATCAAAAAGGCACAGTGCCACCTAGCGCTAGATATCAGAACATGGTAGGGAGACAGCGTCAAGAGCGTATGAGGTGAAGGCAGGAAATAATAGCCCTAGCCGAGAAATTAGGTATAGCCTAAGATAATGTTGTTAGTGCTTGGCCTATATCAAATAATCTTTTAAATAATTTTGATATCAGGCTTCGCGTGGTATCTACACAAAATCTATTTTACATCAGTATTAGGATATTAAGGGGTAAATTATAGGCTATAAACTTGTATAGATCTCATAAAGACTAACACACTTCATCTTATCAAACTTGGCTCTGTTTTCAGCATGTGTGTGTGAGAGAGAGAGAGAGAGAGAGAGAGAGAGAGAGAGAGAGAGAGAGAGAGAGAGAGAGAGAGAGAGAGGAGAGAGTGAAGACAGGAGCGAGAGCGAGAGAAGACAGGAGAGAGAGAGAGAGAGAGAGAGAGAGAGAGAGAGAGAGAGAGAGAGAGAGAGAGAGGGAGAAGCAAGCCGGGGAGTCAGTGCTATCAGATTTCCTGCTCATTTTGAACATGCCACTCCCCCCAAACAAAGAGAGCATTTGTCAGGGGGTGAACGCACAGATAAATTTCATACAAAGACTTGTAATTTACCTTGCTAAATGATTCAGATATTATATCATTAACTCATTTTGAAGTGTTTTCACAAAAGCAGACTTTTTTTCTAGGGAAAGCTCCCACGTCATTTTATTCACAAGAGGATTTGCATCATCATGAGAAAGTCTTAATCCTCTCCCACAAACTTGACCCCCAACCCAAAACTTAAGTCAAAGCAAATGTTTGCTTGTGTCTGAAATGAAAGTGATTTACAAAAGGTATATCAACACACTGAAAGCTAGGATGTTGACTTACTTCCTGCACCGTCATCACCATTTTCTCTCCCCTCTGAACCCCCTAGTTCAGAGATCATCAACTAGATTCAGGCACAGGCCAATTTCTCTTGAGCGGATGGTCAGTGGTCCGGAACATAATTACAAATAATTTGTAGACTACAGAAGAAGCCCAAACAAATATAATATTTGACTAAAACAAAATGTCAAACCTTGCTTACATTTGTACACAATCACATCTCTTTATTATGCATGGGAATACTTTGGCTTTCTCAAATAAAAATCACATGGAGCTGATTTGCTCATGTTTTTACAATATTTTAAGTCCAACAATAAAACAAAATAATATCTATCTATATATATATACATAGTACCAGTCAAAAGTTTGGACACACCTTCTCATTCAAAGGTTTTTCTTTTTTTTTGTTGCTATTTTCTACATTGTAGAATAATAAGTGAAGACATCAAAACTAGGAAATAACACATATGGAATCATGTAATAACCAAAAAAGTGTTAAACAAATATAAATATATAAAAAATCTGAGATTCTTTAAAGTACCCACCCTTTGCCTTGATGACAGCTTTGCACACTCTTGACATTCTCTCAACCAGCTTCATGAGAAAGTCACCTGGAATGCATTTCAATTAACATGTGTGCCTTGTTAAAAGTTCATTTCCTTCTTAATACATTTGAGCCAATCAGTTGTGTTTTGACAAGGTTGGGGTGGTATACAGAAGATAACCCTATTTGGTAAAATACCAAGTCCATGTTATGGCAAGATCAGCTCAAATAAGAAAAGAGAAACGACAGTCCATCATTACTTTAAGACATGAAGGTCAGCCAATCTGGAACATTTCAAGAACTTTGAAAGTCTCTTCAAGTACAGTCTCAAAAACCATCAAGCACTATGATGAAACTGGTTCTCATGAGGACCGCCACATGAATGGAAGACCCAGAGTTACCTCTGCTGCAGAGCATAAGTTCATTAGAGTTACCAGCCTCAGAAATTGCAGGCCAAATAAATGCTTCACAAAGTTGAAAGAAACAGACACATCTCAACATCAACTGTTCTGAGGCGACTGCGTGAATCAGGAATTCATGGTCAAATTGCTGCAAAGAAACCACTACTTAAGGAGAACCAATAAGAAGAAGAGACTTGCAAGCAATGGACATTACACCGGTGGAAATCTTTCCTCTGGTCTGATGAGTCCACAGTTGAGATTTTGGGCAAACCTGGTTGAGAGAATGCCAAGAGTATGCAAAGCTGTCATCAAGGCAAAGGGTGGCTACTTTGAAGAATCTAAAAGATCAAAAATATTTTGATTTGTTTAACACTTTTTTTGGTTACTACATGATTCCATATGTGTTCTTTCATAGTTACGGTGTATTCATTACTATTCTACAATATAGAAAATAGTAAAAATAAAGAAAACTCCTTGAATGAGTAGGTAGGTGTGTCCAAACTTTTGACTGGTACTGTAAATTGTCAGCGCCAAATAAAATCACCTGCGGGCATAGGCAGGCCCTCCATCAGACCCTGCCTTCCGCCCAGGGCAGAGGGCTGGGTGCCAGGGCAGGGGTTACAGGCAGAGTGGTGGACAGGCCAGGGGGGCGTCGGGTAGGGGATGGGGCAGGCAGGCTCTGGGGTGCTTGGGGAAAATGCCAATGCAGCTGACAGGATGTTATGTGAAGGAGAGGAGCACAGCGCTCGGAGAGAGAAATAGACAGGGAGCAAGAGAACTAGAAAGAGAGAGGTGTGAGTGTAAGAGGGAAAGTGCAGCTGTATACTAGAGGCAGATCTGAAGGACTGCTTGTCAGGGAGTTTGGAGTATGGTTAATGATGAATACACTACAGAGTGAAGATGTGTTTCCTGAGATGTTGTTCTCTCTTATAGTATCACCTTTCTGCAGGATCCTCTCACTCATTACCATATCTGAGGGTTGGCGGGATGCATTCTTATTACTGGATTTTATCACAGAAAACACTATACATGGCTCACTGCACGCATTGTAATTAAAGTGAGCTTAGAGAACCTTGGAAATATTGTTCTATAAAAATGGTTGATTCACAATTAGTTATTCTCAAATTCCATAAACTTGGATTTATTAACATTTTCATTTGTATTTATTTCTAACATGCTTTACAACTGCTCAAAATAATTGTAACTGTGACCAAACCAAACAAAAACAAAAAGTGCCATGAGTAGTCAAACAAACTAAACTCCCCTTTCCCCTCAGAGGTCACTGTGATGATGAATACTGCTCAGAGCCCCTGCTGAGGTCAGATCATGAAAATGGACAGTCCTGAGGCTGGTCACCACTGTCACACTATTCAACTCCTTTTTTATTGTGATTTAATAGTCAATTTGTCTCAATATTTTCCTCAATAAGACAAGATAGTTGAAGTAAATGTCTCCCCCCCCTCCCCCTAATCCATGGTGTTAACACAGCTCTTCCTTAGATAGGCATATATCACCAAGGGGCGACACCTAAAAGACAGTTCCTTCCTTTTTAGGGCCAGCGTCCTGTGCAGTGGGGATCTGTGTAGTAGAGTCTCTCTATGTCCTCGGCTGTTCTGTCAGTCAGCGCGGCCATCTCAGAACACAGGGTCATGAGGGTTAAGCAGCATCTGTCATCCAGAGGAACGCCATTGTGTTGGTGGGAGGAGGTCAGAGAGATCTTCGTCTGTCTGAAGGTCCCCACCTCTTCCACCACTCTCTGCACAACAGGAGGGACTCAGAAAAATCTCTGGGGCTAGGCTCAGTTCAGCTCGGAAGATGAGAAAACAGTGACATCATTGCCATCTAATACAGGCCAAAAATAACTTCTCAAGACCTGTGGCCCCTGCACAAATCCGGTCCCAGAGGGGTCACACGAACAGTGCATGATGCAGGGACTGAGCCAGCAGTTAAAAGGCTCACCCACCCTGCTTCTTTCTCCTAAACACACCCACTCACCCTTCATGGAGAGCATTGGAGGCTGCTGAGAGGAAGACGGCTCATAATAATGGCTGGAACAGAGCAAATGGAATGGTATCAAACGCATAGAAACCATGCGTTTGATACCATTCCACCTATTGATACTTATCATCCTTGCCATAATTCCGCACCAGCCATTACCATGAGCCCATCCTCCCCAAATAAGGTGACACCAACCTCCTGTGATGGAGAGTCTTGTGGAGGCATTAACCATGTGATGCAACTCACAGCAAGCTTCTTAATCTCGCTTTAGAATGTATTAATAATATCTAAACGACCTGTGTAAGCATACATACAAACCTACATATATTGTATACATACATACCTACACGTACTGTACACACACACACACACACACACACACACACACACACACACACACACACATACATTTGGGGTAAAAAAAAAGCACATGTTTTGTCCATTAAAATAACATAAATTTATCAGAAATACAGTATAGACATTGTTAATGTTGTAAATGACTATTATAGCTGGAAACGGCAGATAATGGAATATCTACATAGTCGTACAGAGGCCCATTATCAGCAACCATCACTCCTGTGTTCCAATGGCACGTTGTGTTAGCTAATCCAATTGATCATTAGAAAACCCTTTTGCAATTATGTTAGCACAGCTGAAAACTGTTGTCCCGATTAAAGAAGCAATAAAACTGGCCTTCTTTAGACCAGCTGGGTATCTGGAGCATCAGCCTTTGTGGGTTCGATTACAGGCTCAAAATGTCCAGAAACAAAGACCTTTCTTCTGAAACTCGTCAATTTATTCTTGTTCTGCGAAATTAAGGCGTTCCATGCGAGAAATTGCCAATAAACTGAACATCTCGTACAACACTGTACTACTCCCTTCACAAAACAGAGCAAACTGTCTCTAACCAGAATAGAAAAAGGAGTGGGAGGCCCCGGTGCACAACTGAGCAAGAGGACATTAGTCTCTAGTTTGAGAAACAGACGCCGCACAAGTCCTCAACTGGCAGCTTCATTAAATAGTACCCGCAAAACACCAGTCTCAACGTCAACAGTGAAGAGGCGACTCCGGGATGCTGGCCTTCTAGGCAGAGTTGCAAAGAAAAAGCAATTTCTCAGACTGGCCAATAAAAATAAGAGATTAAGATAGGCAAAAGAACAGATACTGGACAGAGGAACTCTACCTTGAAGGCCAGCATCCCGGAGTCGCCTCTTTACTGTTGACGTTGAGACTGGTGTTTTGCGGGCACTATTTATTGGGTACTGTTGATTGTGTATGTGTGTAAATATAAATATATATATATATATATTTATATATACACACACACACAGAAGTTTGGACACACCTACTCATTCAAGTGTTTTCTTTATTTTTACTATTTTCTACATTGTAGAATAATAGTGAAGACATCAAAACTATGAAATAACAGATATGGAATCATGTAGTAACCAAAAAACGGTTAAAACAAATATTTTATATTCTTCAAAGTAGCCACCCTTTGCCTTGATGAAAGATTTGCACACTCTGCAGTCCAACTCATCCCAAACCATCTCAATTGGGTTGGGGTCAGGTGATTGGGGAGGGGAGGCCAAGTCATCTGATGCAGCACTCCATCACTCTCCTTCTTGGTCAAATAGCCCTTTAAAAATATATATATACAGTGCCTTGCGAAAGTATTCGGCCCCCTTGAACTTTGCAACCTTTTGCCACATTTCAGGCTTCAAACATAAAGATATAAAACTGTATTTTTTTGTGAAGAATCAACATCAAGTGGGACACAATCATGAAGTGGAACAACATTTATTGTATATTTCAAACTTTTTTAACACATCAAAAACTGAACAATTGGGCGTGCAAAATTATTCAGCCCCCTTAAGTTAATACTTTGTAGCGCCACCTTTTGCTGCGATTACAGCTGTAAGTCGCTTGGGGTATGTCTCTATCAGTTTTGCACATCGAGAGACTGAATTTTTTTCCCATTCCTCCTTGTAAAACAGCTCGAGCTCAGTGAGGTTGGACAGAGAGCATTTGTGAACAGCAGTTTTCAGTTCTTTCCACAGATTCTCGATTGGATTCAGGTCTGGACTTTGACTTGGCCATTCTAACACCTGGATATGTTTATTTTTGAACCATTCCATTGTAGATTTTGCTTTATGTTTTGGATCATTGTCTTGTTGGAAGGCAAATCTCCGTCCCAGTCTCAGGTCTTTTGCAGACTCCATCAGGTTTTCTTCCAGAATGGTCCTGTATTTGGCTCCATCCATCTTCCCATCAATTTTAACCATCTTCCCTGTCCCTGCTGAAGAAAAGCAGGCCCAAACCATGATGCTGCCACCACCATGTTTGACAGTGGGGATGGTGTGTTCAGCTGTGTTGCTTTTACGCCAAACATAACGTTTTGCATTGTTGCCAAAAAGTTCAATTTTGGTTTCATCTGACCAGAGCACCTTCTTCCACATGTTTGGTGTGTCTCCCAGGTGGCTTGTGGCAAACTTTAAACAACACTTTTCATGGATATCTTTAAGAAATGGCTTTCTTCTTGCCACTCTTCCATAAAGGCCAGATTTGTGCAATATACGACTGATTGTTGTCCTATGGACAGAGTCTCCCACCTCAGCTGTAGATCTCTGCAGTTCATCCAGAGTGATCATGGGCCTCTTGGCTGCATCTCTGATCAGTCTTCTCCTTGTATGAGCTGAAAGTTTAGAGGGACGGCCAGGTCTTGGTAGATTTGCAGTGGTCTGATACTCCTTCCATTTCAATATTATCGCTTGCACAGTGCTCCTTGGGATGTTTAAAGCTTGGGAAATCTTTTTGTATCCAAATCCGGCTTTAAACTTCTTCACAACAGTATCTCGGACCTGCCTGGTGTGTTCCTTGTTCTTCATGATGCTCTCTGCACTTTTGACGGACCTCTGAGACTATCACAGTGCAGGTGCATTTATACGGAGACTTGATTACACACAGGTGGATTGTATTTATCATCATTAGTCATTTAGGTCAACATTGGATCATTCAGAGATCCTCACTGAACTTCTGGAGAGAGTTTGCTGCACTGAAAGTAAAGGGGCTGAATAATTTTGCACGCCCAATTTTTCAGTTTTTGATTTGTTAAAAAAGTTTGAAATATCCAATAAATGTCGTTCCACTTCATGATTGTGTCCCACTTGTTGTTGATTCTTCACAAAAAAATACAGTTTTATATCTTTATGTTTGAAGCCTGAAATGTGGCAAAAGGTCGCAAAGTTCAAGAGGGCCAAATACTTTCGCAAGGCACTGTATATATTTCACCTTTATTTAACCAGGTAGGCAAGTTGAGAACAAGTTCTCATTTACAATTGCGACCTGGCCAAGATAAAGCAAAGCAGTTCGACACATACAACAACACAGAGTTACACATGGAGTAAAACAAACACACAGTCAATAATACAGTTGAAAAATAAGTCTATATACAATGTGAGCAAGTGAGGTGAGATAAGGGAGGTAAAGGCAAAAAAAGGCAATGGTGGTGAAGTAAATACAATATAGCAACCCTTACTCAGCCTGGAGGTATGTAGGGTCATTGTCCTTTTGAGAAACAAATTATACTCCCACTAAGCCCAAACCAGATGGGATGGCGTATCGCTGCAGGATGCTGTGGTAGCCATGCTGGTTAAGTGTGCCTTGAATTCTAAATAAATCACTGAGTGTCACCAGAAAAGCACCCCCACCCATCACAACTCCTCCTCCATGCTTCACGGTGGGAACCACACATGGAGATCATCCGTTAACCTACTCTGCTTCTCACAAAGACACAGCAGTTGGAACCAAAAATCTCAAATTTGGACTCATCAGACCAAAGGACAGATTTCCACTGGTCTAATATCCATTGCTCGTGTTTCTTGGCCCAAGCAAGTCTCTTCTTCTTATTGGTGTCCTTTAGTAGTGGTTTCTTTGCAGCAATTAAACCATAAAGACCTGATTCACACAGTCTCCTCTGAACAGTTGATGTTGAGATGTGTCTGTTACTTGAACTCTGTGAAGCATTTATTTGCGCTGCAATTTCTGAGGCTGGTAACTCTAATGAACTTATCCTCTGCAGCAGAGGTAACTCTGGGTCTTCCTTTCCTGTTGCGGTCCTCATGAGAGCCAGTTTCATCATAGCACTTGATGGTTTTTGTGACTGCACTTGAAGAAACTTTAAACGTTTTTGACATTTTTGAATGGACTGACTTTCATGTCTTAAAGTAATGATGGACTGTAGTTTCTCATTGCTTATTTGAGCTGATCTTGCCATAATATGGACTTGGTCTTTTACCAAATAGGGCTATCTTCTGTATACCAACCCAACCTTGTCACAACACAACTAATTGGCTCAAACGCATTAACGAAAGAAATTCAGCAAATTAACTTTTAACAAGGCACACATGTTAATTGAAATGGATTCCAGGTGACCTCATGAGGCTGGTTGAGAGAATGCTAAGAGTATGCAAAGCTCTCAAGGCAAAGGATGGTTACTTTGAAGAATCTCAAGTATAAAATATATTTAGTTAGGTTATTACATGATTCCATGTGTTATTTCATAGTTTTGATGTCTTCACTATTATTCTACAATGTAGAAAATAGTCAAACTAAAGAAAAACAGAGGAATGAATAGGTGTGTCAAAACTTTTGATTGTTTAAATATATATGAGATTAGAGGCGAGGGTTCAGCCCATTACATTTGTGCCAGACACATATATTCTGGACTGGGCAATCTAAATGACGGGTAGGCCATCACTGTAAATAAGAATTGGTTCTTAACGGACTTCCCTAGTTAAATAAAGGTTATATAAAAACAAAAATAGGGGCTATGGCCTGGCCACCAACAGGCATCAATCTCTGGTCCATTCTTGTTCGCCCGTGCATTTGGGTGTGAGCTGTCTTACAGAGTGTGGTTGACTCTGCCCATGTCCCCTTTTAGAAACAGTATTATTTGCCTGTTCTGGTGCAGATATGACTTGTTTCCGTGCACCGTGCACATGTGACCATTCTTCACAAACAAGAATTAAAGAGCGGATATCTCAGCCCGCAGACTTACTGCTTTTCCTGCACCGACTCGGTTGTTGTTGTGTGACTCTACTGACCTCTAGGAGACGGATGGGGAGTCCTTCTGGAGTCACAAATACACTTTCTAACACTCAAGGTCTGAGTGAAGATGTGACTGCCAAGGTGTTTGAGCTAACTTTTTGTTTGTGAGTTGAGAGAAGGAATAATTTAGGTGTACTGCTGTAAATGAGAGGGCATGACTAGATTAGACTCAGAAGAGTGACCATTTCCATTGCAATCTTTGAACACAATCAGAACTTTCTTTTCTCCAGTTGAAACTAGATTACACCGGAAAGTGATTGTCAATTTACTCCATCTACAATATTGGAAAATATGAAAAAAGGTTGTAGAACTACTCTTTTTCTAACCTGAACCATCTCATTCATGGGACCAACAGAACCTTCACATGTACCACAGGCAGCTCTTATTCTCCGCTGGTCTTGTGAGATGGAGTGACTTAAAAGAGGAGAAAGACGGAATGAAAAAATAAAAAGACCCAAATAAAAGAAAAACAGACTTCAAACAATAAACACTGTAGTCCCACTATTTGGATAGTGCCATATAGATGATATACAGATGGTCATAATATTAACAAACGATGTTGCTTGCCAAGGTTACGGTTAGAATAAGGGTTAGGTTTAAGTTTAGGATGGTTAGGGTTAGTAGATATTTTAAATGTTGAGTTATTGAACATCTACTTGGGACTATCCAAATAAAGTATGACCAACACTGCTACAGATGGCAATATCCTCTATAATTTCTTACCATGTACAGTGTGCATTAGGTTGCAGCAGCTGATTGGATTTGCATCTTGTTGTGGTCCTCTGTAGCTCAGTTGGTAGCGCACAACACTTGCAATCCCACAATTTCTGTGACCACCCATACGTAAAATATATGCATGCATGACTATGTCACTATGGTTAAAAGGCTGCGCTAAATGGCATGTTATATCCATGCAATCTGAACACACTAAGGAAAATTATTCAATACTGCACACCGTAGCAAAATGCTGTGCAATGAAAGCAAGTGTTTCTTGTTGGACAAGTTCAGGTAGTCCATCCCGGTTTGTCCGTTTGGCTTCTATCTAGTGTATATGACCCAGTTCTCTCATGTCAAAATTAATTTAATTTACATAGGCTTCAGATTCAGAAGAACGCTTCCAAGACAAAGAGACCAACAGAAACAAAACCTAGCCAATATCAGATCAGAATAAAGAAAGCAGAAGCAGTACATTGTTGACATTTAATTCGGTAATTAGATGCATTATGTAGACTTCCCGTGGCACAAAACTCTACAAATGGAAAAGGCACAATTAAATACATTCACTACCATGTCCCCTGAATTTCAGATGATCAGAAACATTTAAAAGCATTTTCTTCTAGAAACTTAACAGTACATTTCATAAATCATGACCACACTGTAGTTTCTTGTAAAGACTACTTCCCCGCTGTCCTTTGTCCACAGTGCAGATATCATAGAACAATGGTTCGCTACAAGAGTGGTGTTGCATTATGGAGTTTTAACAAGTTTTCTATTCAATATAAGGCAGAGGTTGTAGACATTGGTCATATTTAACACTCCTCTCATAAACTGTCATTGATGGGAAATGTGGACTTCATCAGTCCCATTATGGCCATGACTTTTCATGTCCTGTCAGTCCCTCACAACTGAAACGGACATGAGTACTAATGATATCTCTACTCAGTTATGGGGTTCAGGAGAGTTCAGTTGGCCAGCTATCTGCTGGTGAGTCAGTATTGCTGTATTGCCCCTGGGGAAGTGTGTGGATAGTAAACAACACATGTAAACAAATGATATCACCCAGAGCCATGCACACTCTTTGGGTGAGCACTAAACCAATCACTAAAGTTCTCACATCCCCCTGTAAGGCTTTCACAATAAAAATAGACCATCAAGGCTAAGCTCTTCATAAAAAAATATTCCTTCCATCTTAGCTGCAAGCATGTCTATATATAAAAATAGGCAGAATGGCTGAGGTTGAATGACAAGGTAAGATACACATGCATTCTTTACTGTCCCACAAGCACGCAGACATGCACACAATAACATGAAGGCACTTTGGTGCTTAAACAGGAAGTAGCATTCGGGCTCCAGCACGGAACTGTCCGACCGGCTTGCTGCTGGGGAGTGCTGTTGTCTACATCAGTACAGTATCACGGCAGGGAATAATCACCCCACCACAGTTCAATAGAACAAACATGCATTAGGACCTTGAGCACATTGTGTGGTTCAACTAAAACAGATATTATAGTCATTGCAAACCAATCAAGCCCTTCATCTGCCCCAGGGATGGGCAACTCCAGTCCTCAGGGGCCAGAGTAGTGTCACCCCCCATCCCTAGCAAGCACAGCGGATTAAACAAATTGCATTCTAATTCTTGCATGATTAGCTGTTTAGTGGAGTCAGGTGTGTTAGCTGGTGCAAGTGAGAGACCAACTCAGGCCCCCGAGGACCATCCCTGTTCTACCCTCTGTTGATAAGTGTCATCTGTAGTAAATCCTAAAAGACTACGGAGTGGTTCCTAACTGGTGCCCGTGTGGAGCCAGAAGGCATGGTGGTGCTCGTTAGCACCCAGAAGCAGACCCCCAGTCTGGCAAAGAGGTAAAGGGGTAGATGACAGAGTGGAGGTACAGTATGTCATGTGGGGGTACTGTATAGGTACAGTAAGGCAGTGTAGTGCTGAGTGAGTAGGTAGGGAGGCAGCTGCGACGGTAAACAGGCCCAGTCAGGTGTGGCCTGGTCTGGGCTAGGGTGGTGCTGGGTGTCTGTTGACCTGATGCCCCTGTTCAGCAGGATATGACCTGCAGCAGAACACGGTCCCAGAGATCCACAGGAATAAGGCAGACAGACAGGCAGGCTACTGGGGTGGTGGACTGCAGGGTGGGGTGAGCAGTGCGTGACAGAGACTGGAAGGGTGTAGCGCCATCTGTGACTGTTTTTCAGTGCGGTTTCGCTCTGGGGACATCCGCTGGGGAGGAGCGGATTGACTGAGTGTGAGCGTATGGAGAATGGGGAGTGTGGGAAAAACAGTGACAGCTCCAAACACTCCAACAGCCACTTCCCTTCAGTTGAAGGATCCTGCAGGGATCTGCCCAGCTTGAGCTTGGAAGAAATCAGCCACCACAAAGGCATTCACACCTGTGTGTGTGCGCGGGTCTACATGTGCATATGAGTGTGTGTTTGTGTTAATTTGCATGGGAGTGAGTGTGAAATACCTGTGTGGACAAGATCAGAGTGTTAATAAGATGCAGAGGGAGGGGGAAATATTAGGATGGGCACAGGTGCCAAGGGTGTCAGTAATCTCTTAATGAACGCCATGGCAGGAAGGGACACGTTTTTGGAGAACACACTGACAGGATCTCTTTCGCCAGCTAATGGAAATCCATAGAGTTATGAACAGCTAGGAGAGGACATGAAATGAATGATCTGGGGAAAATATCAACGAATACAAAGGAAAACAAAAAAAATGGGCAAGGCAACAGACCACAGAGGAACGATCCTACTCGACTGGAATAACAAAATACAGGTCCAACACCTGCCATAAGGGAATCATGCCAATTAAATGCTTTGAAAATATTAATCTCTCAACAACCAAGCAGCCCTCTAAGCGTCTATCAAGAGAAGATAGAGGGACTAGTCTATCAACAACATGGTGGTGGTAGCTGGCTTTACTGAGGTCATTGCTTCTTGATAATGTCTTTAGGAGATCAAAATTATAAGCTATGATCGTGTCACTTTCTACAAATCAATTATTCTGTGGATAGAATGTCTATAATTGGATGCAGGTAGGTCAGGGTGCTGGTCTATTGAGCGATTGGAGCAGAGCCCTCGTCCTCCTCATCCTGAATCAGTAAGGTAAAAAGGTGGCACGCAGGGAGCACACGTCGAAATTCTTCATCATCTTCACTCTTCATCTCTGTTTAAAACCCTCCATCTCATTCGGCATCGGCAGCACTGGTTCCCCGTACTTGACCTTGTTTGCGAAGCTGAGGTAGAGAAAAGGGGATAGGCAGCGAGAGAAAGAAATAAACAGACATTTACTACGTCTCTACAGAGACCAAACAAGTGGAGGCAGGTTCTGTGAGAGCATGCGTCAACAAGTGGAATTCTGCGAGAAGAAAGGCTGCTTGTTACTGTGAAAGAAACTGGGATGGATGTGGCTCAGAAATTCCAGCATTCTGTTCACCGAGAAGCAATCAACATTTAGAATCTTCAAACATTATTTTTTTAAGAATGTCTAAAAATGGTTCTTATTGAGCCCTTGTTTATCTTGTAGGTAGATAAAGGCATTGGTTTCAGGTCCTCACACCCTAAGGCTGATGACTTTAGAAAGTCAATTAATTTGGCTGAATTTGATAGCAGAATACCTTAACGGAAGAGTTCAACGGCACCATGCTGGCCCTAAACAGAGGACTAGTCCTCTGATATAATGACATGAGGATTCTACCTTCCACTTCTCCCTCCCTCCTCAATCTCAGCACAGGCTCCTTTTCAACTGCAGAATTCCATTTGTATGTTAATGAGGCAGAGGAAGCCATCTTGAAGGGTTTTTCTCCCCCACCACCACCCCACCCGTGTTAGCACACAAGCAGACAGGCCTATTGGTGCATCATCTCCAAAACATGGTATTTCTCACTCACACAGTGTAGTCCAACCACAACACTTTTGGTTTAAGATCCTGATACATAAATTACTACTCAACCTCATTTCACCTGAACTGAAGCACATGTTCAAAGTCTATACATAAGGTGATAAAGCTCTCTAGGACACTGAGCTTAACCATCTACAGGAGCTGGGGGTGTATGGGTGTTGAACTGGTAAAACAGCAGAAACTGTGCTTGTCGTTATAAATGGTATTAGACGCCAACCCATGGGTGCCGCCCTGTAGAGCCCTACAGTACTGGCACAGTGTAACCCTGGCGACCCCTCAGCTCAGAAGCCCAGGCCAAGCACTCCTCCATGCCGAGGGCCTCTTTGATGGCACTAGTCTGTTTACATAGTCCAGGGGAAAATGAGAAACACATGTAGGATTGGGCGAGATGTAGAGTGGGAAGAAGCAGAGCTCCAAATGATCAGCTTTGGTGCCAGGCCAGGAATGCTTGAGACCGCCCCACTTCGGCCAGTCCGGCCCAGATTCCTCCATGTACGGCCAAAAGCGCTCAGATTGATATTCAGAGTGGGGCCAACAGGGTGTGATTGGTAAGGCCTTACTGAGAATGTGATACAAACAGAAGTCTGCAGTGCCAGATGAGCGTTTTTGTTATCCATATTCTGTATGGCCTTTCTTTGGACTATAGATACAAGGCCAGAAACCTGTGCTGACTTTTTGTTAGTTGGGCTTTACCTGAATGCCATAGCCTTTTAAAAACCTGCTCTCTCGCCTTGGCTCTGAAAACAGGCTGAACAGATGTCTGCCCTCACATGGGGAGATTGAGCACACACACACACACACACACACACACACACACACACACACACACACACACACACACACACACACACACACACACACACACACACACACACACACACACACACACACACACACACACACACACACACACACACACACACACACACACACACACACACACACACACACACACACACACACACACACACACACACACACACACAGCTTTTCGCAATGTCAGCAATACACTTAACGATCTGGCAAATGCTTCATTTCTCTGAGATCTGGTGTTATTGATTAACTAATACAAGTCAGAGTTATGGAAGTTCACGTGACAAGAACACACACACAGACACCCACACAAACCAGACCATAAATCCTTGTTACGACACCACTGTATATGGAGTGAAAGCAGTGTAAACATGCAGCAATACCAAGAGAACCCAGTGGGAGAAGACAGACAAGGAATCCATGAGAGACAGTGGAGGAGGAATCAACATGTCTGCTATTGGCCCGACTCTAGTTGCACTTACACAGCCTTCCTCAGACCTACACCTGGAGCAGCTACTCGTCTGAAGCCTTCGTGCCTCGAACAGAGCCCTTCCTACGCATCTAGATGTAAAATGATAGAATCAGGAGGCCTGTAAGGGCAGAGGTAGAGATTGGGGGAAAGGGAGGGAGGGTTCCCACACAAGTTACCCATCTAAATGTCTGACTTTTTAATGACTTCAAGGATGAAGGTTTTGTATTATAATGAAAAATCACAATGGACCAAGACTAGGCTGTCTATTCCAAAACGTAGGCTCGACTGTGAAAGGAGTGACAGGCTATACAGTGCATTCGGAAAGTATTCTGACCCCTTGACTTTTCCGCATTGTTACTTTACAGCTTTATTCTAAAATGGAATACATTGTGTGTGTCCCCCCAATCTACACACAATACCCCATAATGACGAATAACATTTTAAAGAAAATGGAAACTGAAATATAACATTTACTTAATAATTCAGACCCTATACTCAGTACTTTGTTGAATCACCTATGGCAGCGATTACAGTCTTCTTGGGTATGACGCTACAAGCTTGGCACACCTGTATTTGGAGAGTTTCTCCCATTTCTCCCCAAAGCTCTGTCAGGTTGGATGGGGAGTGTCGCTACAGCTATTTTTCAGCGTCCCTGCCGCTGAAAAACATCCCCACAGCAAGATGCTGCCACCCCGCTTCACCATAAGGATGGTGCCAGGTGCCAACAACATTTAATTAATTCATTTTAGAGTAAGGCTGTAACGTAACAAAATGTAGAAAAATTCAAGGGGGTCTGAATACTTTCTGAATGCACTGTATGTGATTACAATTCTCTCACAGTTGAGATGGATTTCTTTGACTTTTCCAGAATAAACCATGTGTGGGAACCCTGGGAGGGGGAGACAGACAGGCTGGAGAAGGGGATTGGGGCAGGAATGTAGAATTCCACCCCCATATCCCTTTGGACAGCATTGTGAGTACACATGGTCGAATCAAACAAACACGCTAAAAAGAAAAGAAAAGTGAACCCTCTACTGATAAGAAGACTAGGAATGATGTTCCTTTCATTATTATTATTTAGCAAAATTATGACAAGCAGTAAATAAAGTCACATAAGATGGGAAAAATGACAGTCATAAAATCATACACGTTTTAGTTTGTCATAAAACACAAAAAGCTGATTTATTTACATTAAAGTATAAGAGGGGATCATTGATTTAAGATTGAAATAAATTAACAGGGTGTTTAGCTCAGATTTTCTATTAAAAATATCAAAATAATAATCAGAATTCTAGGAAAAGGATCTAGGGAGGGATACGAATTTAGAGTAAATGTTGTGTGTCTCAGCACCACTAATGAACAGACCAACCAGCATCCCTTCCAGAGATCCTGATGACTCTTCCAATGAGCTTCCTAACATTACCACTGTCTCTGAGGGATGACACCACAGACAGGATAAGACAGCCTGCTATCCAACCATGGCCAGGACCCACAAGGCAAACACCAGACCGACACTGCCAAGCACATAGGGCAGCACTGCAGTGATCTGCCGCCATGACAACGCTAAAGAGATGATGCCTAAAAACGGCACACTCGCTCTAATGGTTTTGGAGGTTTAGTGTAGTAAGCCTTGGTAAGTATTGAACCTTTCTCCCGTTTGTAATCCACTATGTTCCTTTACATACCTCCTCCAGCTCCTTCTGGGTCTCCGCCTCCATCCGCCTGATGTCCTCCATAGTCAGCTCCACCCACTTGTCAATCCAACAGAACAGCTGGCGATGGAAGTTAGTGAAGATGCGCTTCTCTTGCTGGAGGAGAGAACATGGATAGAGGCATACAGAGGTAAAGAAAAGGGTACCAGGAAGCATGTGTCAGATAGTGACAGAATAAAAAAGGAAGGTACACATTTTATTTTTTTTATTTTACCTTTATTTAACTAGGCAAGTCAGTTAAGAACAAATTCTTATTTTCAATGACGGCCTAGGAACAGTGGGTTAACTGCCTGTTCAGGGGCAGAACGACAGACCTCGGGGGTTTGAACTTGCAACCTTCCGGTTACTAGTCCAACGCTCTAACCACTAGGCTACCCTGCCGCCCCAGGTCAGATGCTATACAGTCTAGTCCTGGATATCAAAAGACTGAGCATAAACAATATAACCCAGGTGTTTGAGGTGTACCTACAGATTCATTTACAGTGCTGCTTGGATTATTATATTCACTCTTGATGACTCAGTGGGCAGGTTTCCTTTGACCCAGGTTTATTTTACAAAAGCAATGTCGCCACTACTGTCAACTTTAATGTCGACAGTAGTTCATGGAAACATAGCTAGTGTCTGTTAACCTGAAGAAAAAAAACATGTCCTAACCTTGTGAATAAAGCTCTCCACCTTGTTCTGCAGGCCCCACCACTTGAACTTGACAGTGACCAGTTTGTAGGCACACATCCTCGGGCAGTCAGCCTTACTAACCAGCTCCTTCTGTTAGTAGCAACACAACAGGAGAACAGACACTGAGAAAACAATGCAAGAAGACACACTAAATAATTTATGTTGACAAGATATTACAAAAAAACGGAATATGCAAATAAGCAAAGTTTATGCAAACTTCCCAATAATGGAACTCTCAAAGAGAAGAAAGCAGAGTGTGATTTGAGAACACAGAAAAATTAAACCGGTTTGGACAAATCTCTGCGGTATTCCAACCATTAAAATGTCATTAATACATCATGTTTTGGAAACGAAGCTTAGTAAAATAATTATCGATATGAGAATATGCAGTAGACAGATAAGTCTTCTAATCTACAAAACAGTTTTAAATCCATCTGCAGCTTGCACTTGGTCTCCCTGAGAGGAAGAGGAGAGAGAGCAAAGTGGATAAACTCCAGATGAAGGGACCATTTCTCTCGCTCCACCCTGACAGCGACACTGTTCCAGACAGGCATGCCTTTGTGGCCGGGGAAGGCAGATAAAACGCTGCTCGCATCACACAGCGATAACGGCATCTCAGCACAAAGCCGGTTCCATTATTAACACCCAAGACCTGCTTGCCCCCAGAACACACACGCGCACACCACTCCCAGAACACCAGTTTAATTAATCACTTCATTCTAGCGCTGCACACAGGGAGAAATGCCACAGACCTGCCGCAATCACACCCATCCCACCACCGTTTGATGCTCCCATCACAGAGGAGAGAGAGGGGGATGGTGGGAATGAAAAACATTCTAAATTTGCGTAGGGTTTAGCTAGAAAAGTTGTCACCGCTAAAGGAGAACTTCACATAAAACGGAAACCACATCAAAACATTTACGGTGACATTTCTTCTCTCCCGTCGCCCTGCTCAAAGGACCAGGAGTTTTCAGAAATACAAAGTGTGCCAATACGGAAGCATGTGTGCACGCAGAGATAGAAGAGTTCTACTGCTCTGAGAAGCTGGCACAAATAGTGTTCTCTGTTGTAACTTTAATTAAGATTCTCTCATTTTTTCCCTCTCCAAAAAGTGTTTCCATGTCCAAGGTGAGGGGGGGGGGGGATCTAAATGAAAAGTTGCTTTAGACTTTATAAAAGCTGTTTAGCAGTCTCATCTGTGCAAGTTGTCGCAGAGCAGAAAAACTTTTCCACGTTGAACTATACTGAACAAAAATATAAATACGCAACATCTAACAATTTCAACTATTTTACTGAGTTACAGTTCATTAGGAAATCTGTCAATTGAAATAAATTAATATGGATTTCAGATGACTGGGCAGGGGCTGGGCCTGGGAGGGCATAGGCCCACTCACTGGGGAGCCAGGCCCAGCCACTGGGGAGCCAGGCCCAGCCAGTCAGAATTAGTTTATCCCCCACAAAAAGGGCTTTAAAACAGAAAAGGATTCCTCAGTTTCATCAGCTGTCCGGGTGGCTGTCTCAGAAGATCCCACAGGTGAAGAAGCCGGATCTTTTTGGTCCTGGGTAGGCGTGGTTACAAGTGGTCTGCAGTTGTGAGGCTGGTAAGACATACAGTCAAATTCTCTAAAAGCAACGTTGGTGGCAGCTTATGGTAGAAAAATCAACATTAAATTATCTGTCAACAGCTCTGGTGGACATTCCTGCAGCCTGCATGCCGATTGCACACTCAAAACCTGAGACACTTGTGACATTGTGTTGTGTGACAAAACTGCACATTTTAGAGTGGGCCTTTGTCCCCAGCATAAGGTGCACCTTTGTAATGATCATGCCATTTGATCAGCTTCTTGATATGCCACACCTGTCAGGTGGATGGATTATGTTGGCAAATTTAAAAATGCTCACTAAAAGGGATGTAAACAGATTTGTGCACAAGATTTGAGAGAATTACCGTAATTTCTGGACTATTAAGCGCACCTGAATATAAACCGCACCCACTGAATTATTAAAAAAAATATGTATTTTGTACATAAATATGCCGCACATGTCTATAAGCCACAGGTGCCTACCAGTACATTGAAACAAATTCACTTTGGAAATTACGGTAGGCTTTTTATGCATATGGAACATGTCTGGGATCTTTTATTTCAGCTCATCAAACATGGGACCAACCCTTTACATGTTGCGTTTATATTTTGTTAAGTATATAAGGGATGTAAACCATTGCTGGGTGGAGATCTAACTAGTTTGACATCATGGGCCTGTTTGCAGGGCTGTAGATGAAGGGTTTGATGGGAAAACGGTATCTCTGGATGAGCTGTTTTCATCACCTCTCACTTTTTACAAACAAATATCTCGCAGACTCATTGTAAAAAACAGAGCTGTTCCTAGCTCAAACTAAGAGAGATGACACACACAGTACATTCCAGGGCAGACAGCCACGTACAAACACACACTCCTGGCTGGCTGAGAGCGTGTGAGCAGGGCTGAGACAGGAGGGGCTAATCTGACCTGATCACTTGGAATTTCTATTACGCCCAATTAGAGCAGAGAGAGGTGATTTGTCTTCATCAAACTGCAGTCTCCCTCCCTCCCTGGTGTTCCAGTGAGAGGTATACCTTCCAGTTGGGTCCCAGGGGTCCTCTACCAGTCTTAGCTGACTTGAACAGAGCAGGGTCCTCATCTGCCTTGTAGTCCTGGAGAGGGAAGAGAAGGATGACAATTAACACTTTAATAATCAAAACACAGAACAAATCATTTCAACACATATGTATTCCACGTTAGCAGACCTGCCAACCTTAAACCTTTTTAAAAGTACCACTTCAGCATGGTGGTGTCACCCCCGGCCCTGCGCAACACCCACACTGCTCAAATTATAAGGCAAATGCATATTTTCTAGCTTAATAATGTTGCCTCAGAAGGAATGGCAGGCTATGGACTTATGGGTACTTGGTACTTGGCTGCTCTTCAGTAGCTAACTAGAAATGCATTTAAATGTAAAACCAGGGCTCTCCCTAGGATTTTCTGACAAGGTGGTGCTGATGTAGGCCTAAGGTTGGGTGGGGGGGGTGGGGGTCAGTCAACTTCCCCCTATGGAAGCTGAAGTGTTTCGCCTTTTTGGAAAACCTGTAACGGCCATTTCCTGAAACATTGAGTTCAATTATATCAAACAACGTAGCGAACACAGAAGTCTTGTGTTTGATCCTAAATTAAATTGAGGCGGTCTCAATAAACACTGTTACATATAACACATACAATTCTTAATACATTTTGTTTTTTAAGTATTTGTGGATAGTAATAGTGAAAATTTAAACTGGCTTAATTCTGTTTGGGGAGAATATTCTGAATAATTCTATTACTGGATAAAATGCAAAAGTCTGGTTAACTGTAGGCTATTTGACATATGAAACAAATGAAATAGGCTAATATGAGCTTGTTTCAGATCTCCATCTCTGACCTAATCCATCAAGTTAGGTCTGACTACTAGACTACCAGTCATTCAACATAGGGCTGGGCGATAGATCAAATTCATTTGATTAATCCTAATGCATGTTTTGCGTGATATTCCAAATGCCTGTATCACAATAATCAACGTTTTAATGAGCATTTATGGCCACATGTTCTCAAGATGTATTTTTGGTCTCGTCTCTTTAGCTCCTCTGTGCACCTTCCCACTTACACCAGAGATCTGTATATAATGACAAGATGCTCATGTCTCTGCCCTAACAATCGGAGCCGTTGTCTCAAAGGCGTGAAGGCAGGCGACAAGCGTCGGGTCCAAAATAAGCCCATAGAAACACATTGGCCTTATTTTGGACAGATTTTAGCGAGTGAAACATCTCGCTTTGCCTATTCCTCTATGGTTTACACACACCAAGACCCTCTCCCTGCCTCTCACACCAACAAAGTTGAGAGATCACCTCTTCCTCTCTGACAAGCGGTTTCAACTCACTATTTTCGTTTGAGCTTTGGTCCACCAGAATCAGTCATATGGACACAAACACATTGAGACATTATTTTATTGTAATAGAGAACTTTTCTAACGATACCCTTTTTATGTCTCAACTACTCAAATTACGCGCAGAGCAGACAACTAAACCGAGTGTATCAACGAACATTGATTCTGTAAAATGAATGCTTAGGTTTGTCACACGCGACATTGGTACCGCTAGCAGCATTTTAGCCAAAGACTGTTATACTAGCTGTCTAGTTTGTGTTTTATAAAAAGTGCAATAAGCATAAAACACAATTATATAAAAGAATTGGCAACAAGTTCGCATTCTAAGAAATAAGGTAGGCCACTTGATTTCAACATCTGAACAGGCTAACATGCTTTTCAAACAGAAGGGTGTGTTCATAACAATTCAACTGTTCAATCTTGTTAGCTAGCAAATAAGATAGCTAAACTAGAACTATAAAGATGAACTAGCACGTGGGCTTGAGCGATCGTTGATGAGACCAGTGTTAATTTTCTATAGCCTAATGCCTGCTGTAAGAAGTTGGGCATCATTAGTGAATGTGCATTATGCATGGTTCTAGTTACATGTGTAACAAAAAAAGGGCCTTTTCATGGACTTGATAGCCAGATCAGTGATTGCATTTTTTTTTTATAAAGGGGTGGCCATTTGAATAATCTCAAATATATTTTGATTTGTTTAACACGTTTGGTTACTACATGATTCCATATCTGCATTTTCATAGTTTGTCTTCACAATTATTCTACAATATAGAAAATAGTGAAAATGAAAAACCCTGGAATGAGTAGGTGTCCAAACTTGTGACTGGTACTGTGTGTGTGTGTGTGTATGCATGTATGTATATTCTGATTAACAAATTTGATTATTTGTTGGTCGTATGAAAGGCTTATATTTAGCCTAGGTATAACTTCACAAGCCCGAAATTCATTAGATCATTGCTTACTGTTTGAAATGCAGTGTATTTTAACTTCAATTGTACAACATCGCTTATTTCGAGAACACGATGTATCTCGATAATCTTTGCCCACAGGATTTTTCGGTCATATCGCCCACCCTTAAACAAACATTGCTTGTTGTCATTGGTAAACTGAGTACTATTACATTATTAGAAGCCTACTATTGACATACAGGTAAAGTTCCCCCTTATCTCAGCTCGCTGGTCACCATAGCAGCACCCACCTGTAGCACGCGCTCCAGCAGTTACATCTCTCTGGTCAACCCCAAAACCAATTCCTCATTTGGCTGTCTCTCCTTCCAGTTCTCTGCTGCCAACTGACTGGAACAAACTACAAAAATCTCTGAAAATGGAGACACTTATCTCCCTCACTAGCTTTAAGCACCAGCTGTCAGAGCAGCTCACAGATTACTGCACATAGCCCATCTATAATTTAGCCCAAACAACTACCTCTTCCCCTACTGTATTTATTTAGCTCCTTTGCACCCCATTATTTATATTTCTACTTTGCACATTCTTCCACTGCAAATCTACCATTCCAGTGTTTCACTTTCTATATTGTATTTACTTCGCCACCATGGGCTTTTTTTGCCTTTACCTCCCTTATCTCACCTCATTTGCTCACATTGTATATAGACTTATTTTTCTACTGTATTATTGACTGTATGTTTGTTTTACTCCATGTGTAACTCTGTGTTGTTGTACGTGTCGAACTGCTTTGCTTTATTCTTGGCCAGGTCGCAATTGTAAAATGAAAACTTGTTCTCAACTTGCCTACCTGGTTAAATAAAAAATAAAATACAGCTATATCAAGGAGGAGAGATCAACAACTGACTAATTAACAGACTGTTAAAGATGAGTTGGTCTAACATAACTTTCTGTGAAGGACTGTATTAGCGGAACAGCTCTGTCATGTCTATTTCCATCCATGCAGTGGCGCACACTGAAATACCGCAACAACGCACGTTTCCTTGCTAGTCAATGTGCTCGCGCCTACTACGGTTGCGGAGATCAAAGCACGCGAGGCCAAGCAAGTGTTCTTGCTTAGTTGACTAAGTGTTATATATAATTACCTTCGTCGAAATGACGCCTTAGCCAACTACGAGATAGTGGATATATGCTTGACAAACATACATTTTTGGAAAATGCAGTTGGTTCTCCATTTGTACCCTAACCTTTTTCTTCACATCAGCAGTATCGACTCTGACCTCAAAATGCATGCATGGTACTCAAAATGCGTGCAGGACTGCATAAGTCATACCGGGCCCTCTAAAGCCCCTCTAGCCCATGTGTCTGAGAGTTGGCCCTGCACTAATGCTGCCCTCTGGGCAGAGGGGAAAGGGGGCTACCATGAGAGAGGCCAGGGTCTCCTAGGCTAGGTCTACCCTCCACAGCCCCTCTGCCCTGGCCCCAGGCTGCAGCACAAAAGCCCAGCCCTGTGCCCTCCACCATGCACCCTGTCTCGGCTGGACTGAGCTGGGTAGGCTGTCAGGTGGGAACTTGTTGATGCTTCCAGCAAATGGCTATGCTGACATTATAGATGGCAGAAGGGCGCAGGCTGGTGCCAGTGTGT
Source organism: Oncorhynchus clarkii lewisi (assembly GCF_045791955.1). Lineage (NCBI taxonomy): Eukaryota > Metazoa > Chordata > Actinopteri > Salmoniformes > Salmonidae > Oncorhynchus > Oncorhynchus clarkii. The sequence continues at coordinate 29,211,158 of NC_092152.1, forward strand.
GTAGAAGACTGTGTACGTGTGTCTGATGGTGTGCATAACTGCTCCCCCAGACACAGGGCCAGGCTGAGGAGAGACTGCTCCCCCAGACACAGGGCCAGGCTGAGGAGAGACTGCTCCCCCAGACACAGGGCCAGGCTGAGGAGAGACTGCTCCCCCAGACACAGGGCCAGGCTGAGGAGAGACTGCTCCCCCAGACACAGGGCCAGGCTGAGGAGAGACTGCTCCCCCAGACACAGGGCCAGGCTGAGGAGAGACTCCTCCCCCAGACACAAGGCCAGGCTGAGGAGAGACTCCTCCCCCAGACACAGGGCCAGGCTGAGGAGAGACTACTCCCCCAGACACAAGGCCAGGCTGAGGAGAGACTTCTCCCCCAGACACAGGGCCAGGCTGAGGAGAGACTGCTCCCCCAGACACAGGGCCAGGCTGAGGAGAGACTGCTCCCCCAGACACAGGGCCAGGCTGAGGAGAGACTGCTCCCCCATACACAAGGCCAGGCTGAGGAGAGACTGCTCCCCCAGACACAGGGCCAGGCTGAGGAGAGACTGCTCCCCCAGACACAGGGCCAGGCTGAGGAGAGACTGCTCCCCCAGACACAGGGCCAGGCTGAGGAGAGACACCTCCCCCAGACACAGGTCCAGGCTGAGGAGAGACACCTCCCCCAGACACAGGTCCAGGCTGAGGAGAGACTGCTCCCCCAGACACAGGTCCAGGCTGAGGAGAGACTGCTCCCCCAGACACAGGGCCAGGCTGAGGAGAGACTGCTCCCCCAGACACAGGTCCAGGCTGAGGAGAGACTCCTCCCCCAGACACAGGTCCAGGCTGAGGAGAGACTGCTCCCCCAGTCACAGGTCCAGGCTGAGGAGAGACTGCTCCCCCAGACACAGGTCCAGGCTGAGGAGAGACTGCTCCCCCAGACACAGGACCAGGCTGAGGAGAGACTGCTCCCCCAGACACAGGTCCAGGCTGAGGAGAGACTGCTCCCCCAGACACAGGGCCAGGCTGAGGAGAGACTGCTCCCCCAGACACAGGGCCAGGCTGAGGAGAGACTGCTCCCCCAGACACAGGGCCAGGCTGAGGAGAGACTCCTCCCCCAGACACAGGGCCAGGCTGAGGAGAGACTCCTCCCCCAGACACAGGGCCAGGCTGAGGAGAGACTCCTCCCCCAGACACAGGGCCAGGCTGAGGAGAGACTGCTCCCCCAGACACAGGGCCATCTTCCTCACGTCTTGTGACACACTGTGTATCACAATGCTGAGATCCCAGCTGCACTAATACACCAAAACACAGGCACTAAACCCATTCACAATCACAGTCAAACATACAGTTCGAACTAACTCACTAGTGCAGCAGGAGAGTAGACCCACACACTCTAGCAGCATAACACACAAGCACGATAAGGCTTTGCTGTACCGTTGTTCATTAAGGCTGTATCTCAAATCAGTGCTTGAGTTGGGCCAGAGCGCCATACCGGCACCTCCAACTTTCTGTGAACTGCGTCCTCTACAAAACAAAGTGGCCCATCACCGGCTCGGATTTGCACACAGTGTCAAAAAAAGGTTGATCAAAGCAGAATGAAGGCAGGATCTGCATTGAAAAGCAATGGAGAGTGGGCATTCATATCTGTAAATCCAGCGTATACGTGCCAGTAGACAATTCGTGAGGGAATGCGCCGATTGAGAATGTGCCAGCCTGAATGTTCAGAATACACTGTTCCAAAACATAACTAGCCTCACTACAAGCCATCTTGCTAGTAATTATAAGTATTATGTCGTTCGACAGGCACTGTTGAGAAAGACCTACGACACCATTATTGGAAAGCTGGTATTCCCCTCTTATTAAACAGTAGGCTAGCCATGTAACTCCGGCAACATTAAAAATATTCTAAAAAGTCGAATTGACAAATAACTTCCATGCCGTGCATAGATCTCCCCTGAAAGAATAATATTTTAGCCTTGAGGTTATAGATAAACATGTTTTTCGCTACCATGGTTTGAAGTAGCTTACAGTATCCATTTCATCCCTGATTAATTTAATGAGGGAATAATTATATTTAAACAAAAGTATTTTAGTTGTGTTGCAATATGTTATTTTAAGGGTGGCCAACCATCCTCCAGGAGAGCTACTGGGTGTGCAGGCTTTTGTTCGAGCCCTGCTCTAACACACCACATTGTAGCCGTAAAAATCAGCTGCTCACACAGAACCTTGATAAGCACATAAGCAAAAGCCTGCACAACCAGTAGCTCTCCAAATGGAGGGTTGACCGTGTGTTTTATACAGAAGCCTAAACAGCGCATTTCTTCTACTTTGTGAAGGGTTAAGTGGCATAAGGGCATAACAGCAGGAGATCATAGGCCTACATGGGATCAGAGACCAGCAGCCTTCTAGTGTCAATACCCAGGGATGCAAACTAGGTAACCTATGATTCATGTAGATCCGATCAGAAAAGTTATATTTGGGGGGGATATGAATCACTACTGGCTGTAAGCGAACGAGTGATGCGCATTTGGAGCAATACTGACTGTATCATCTAAGGCTCAGGCCTGGGATCAGCCAGTCCTTCACATAACAGGATGCAGCACGTGACTGAAGAGAGAAGCGACAACCAACTTGCTAGTTACAGAATCAGCCCGCGCTCTGAAAAGACAGCAGAGAGTGGACAGACAGTTTGCCAGTTACTGCAGCAGCGTGTCAAATCAAATGTTATTGGTCACACACACATGGTTAGCAGATGTTAATGCGAGTGCAGAAGAATGATTGTGCTTCTAGTTCAGACAGTGCAGTAATATCTAACAAGTAATCTAACAATTTCACAACAGCTACCTTATGTACACAAGTGTAAAGGGATTAATAAGAATATGTACATATAAATAGATGGATGAGTGATGGCCGTGCGGCATAGGCAAGATGCAGTAGATGGTACAGAGTACAGAGTACAGTATACAGTATATACATATGAGATGTAGGGTATGAAACATTATAAAAAGTGGAATTGTTTAAAGTGAATAGAGATACATTCATTACAGCCATTATTATTAATTATTAAAGTGGCTAGAGATTTGAGTCTGCGTGCCCTGAATGACCACTAGAGGTAGGTGAGAAGCCTGGAGACGAAGGTGGTAAGGTGATGAAGTGTACTTCATGAGCTGTAACTGAAAAACAACTGGCATTTGGACATTTTGAGGTGAGGGAGCAAGTGTGGTGGAATAAGAACTTAAGTATCTTACTACAATAGCTGAATTCTCCGTTAGCTAGTCAGAGAAATTTTCAGCAACATTAGCAAACTTAGCTGATCAAATAATTGAGTTTATGGTGTGAAAATTAGCTGCCTAACAAAGTCAGACAGCTAAATAGCTAACGTTACAACATCAGATGAGGTAGCGTTAGCTCGAGGAACCAATTAGCTATAGTACTAACTGAGAATTCGATCAAGCCTTGCCGTTCCTCAAGCTATAACGTTAGTTACTCACTGGACCCTGGCAATCTGTGTGAAATGTTAACTAGTTAGCTAAATGAACTTACTATCAACTACATGTTTTTCCTCTATGTGGTTCATTCTCAGAATGAGAGAATTAGGTGAAAATGAGGAGTTGCTTGTTAAACAAGTGGATTCAGGGATCAAGTGTAGCTGGAGCTGGGCCTGGCTTAAGCTGGATGCCACTATAGAGGTCAAAAGGAACACCACACACAAACACTTTCCCCCTTTCTCACTTGTTCAATAAGGTGGATAGAAAGAGGTATGCCAGGTGTACTCTGACTGAACGAGACAAAGGGTGTTGTGCTCTGCTGGCACATTAATGTAGAACAGATGTACAAAGGCAGATAAAAAAAAAAATGCTATGAGTTATGTTCACACGAACCACTTTATTTTACACAGACTGATCATATTCTTTGTTGTTTAAATAGTACACAGTTAAAACATTTAAACAAGGGACCCATCCTAAAAGTCACTAGAAGTTAGCATTTTAAAGCTGATAAAGTCACCTTTTTGGGCCCTTAACAGTTTGCATTTCTACAATACCACATTCATGCTAACTTTCCATGTAGGCTACATAGACACCACCAATTATTAGTCATGAAAATCTGGTTAAAAGTCATGCAAAAGTTATAAAATGCCATCTGTCAAAACGTGTATAAACCCTGAAGAGTGAATACTCAGAGGTCTCTCTAGCATAATGTCAGTTGGGAATTCCTGTGAACATAGTCTAATGGACCGACTCCAGCACCTCATTCATCCCAAAATCAACCACTCTTCTCAAATCAACCAATGGTACTAAATTTCATGTGGTACTCCTAACCTTTGAAAGATGGGAGCCCTGCACACACTCTTAACGGTCTCACAGTCCTCTTCTGGTTTCATTATTCATCGTAAAGAGCTCAGAGAGAAGTGCAAAGTCAACTAGGGCTGATCAATTGGACCTAAAAATCTTCAAGATATATACTGCATATACTGATTTTAATGTTCTCTAAATAAGCAGTGTTGTAGACTTAAAGTAAAATACACTGTATTTCGAACAGTCAACATTAATCTAATGAATTTATACCTAAATAGAGGCCTTCCACAACCATAAGTTTAACCTGCTTTGTTGTTGCAATAATCACTGATCTGGCTATCAAGTCCATGAAAAGGCCTTTTTTTGTTACACATGTAACTAGAACCATGCATAATGCACATTCACTAATAATGCCCAACTTCTTACAGCAGGCATTAGGCTATAGACAATTAACACTGGTATCATCAACGATCGCTCAAGCCCACATGCTAGTTCATCTTTAGCTATCTTATTTGCTAGCTAACCAGGTTGAACAGTTGAATTGTTATGAACACACCCTTATGTTTGTCTCTGAACAGCATGCTAGCCTGTACACTTTGTTCAGAATTTATAAAATGTGCTTATTGCACATTTATAAAACACAAACTAGACAGCTAGTATAAACAGTCTTAGCTAAAATGCTGCTAGCAGTACGTGGTACTCCAAAGCAGCATGCGACAAACTGCACATTCATTTTCCAGAATCAATCTTCATTGATACTCTCGTTTTAGTAGCGTCTGATCTGCGCGCAATTTGAATAGTTGAGACATAAGTGTATCATTAGAAAACTTCTCTGTTACAGTAAAATAATGTCTCTGACTGATTCTGGTGGACCAAAGCTCAAATGCAAATAGCGAGTTGAAACCGCTTGTCAGAGAGGAAGAGGTGATCTCTCAACTTTGTTGGCGTGAGAGGCAGGGCCTTCCCAGCTTTGGGAAACGGTCGGAGACATGCATCTTGCATACACTGCTCAAAAAATAAAGGGAACACATCCTAGATCTGAATGAATGAAATATTCTTATTAAATACTATTTCTTTATATAGTTGAATGTGCTGACAACAAAATCACACAAAAATTATCAATGGAAATCAAATTTATCAACCCATGGAGGTCTGGATTTGGAGTCACACTCAAAATTAAAGTGGAAAACCACACTACAGGCTGATCCAACTTTGATGTAATGTCCTTAAAACAAGTCAAAATGAGGCTCAGTAGTGTGTGTGGCCTCCACGTGCCTGTATGACTTCCCTACAACGCCTGGGCATGCTCCTGATGAGGTGGCGGATGGTCTCCTGAGGGATCTCCTCCCAGACCTGGACTAAAGCATCCGCCAACTCCTGGACAGTCTGTGGTGCGAGACATGATGTCCCAGATGTGCTCAATTGGATTCCAGTCTGTGGAACGGGCGGGCCAGTCTATAGCATCAATGCCTTCCAGCCGCATGAGGTCTAGCATTGTCTTGCATTAGGAGGAACCCAGGGCCAACTGCACCAGCATATGGTCTCACAAGGGGTCTGAGGATCTCATCTCGGTACCTAATGGCAATCAGGCTACCTCTGGCGTCTCCAGACTCTGTCACGTCTGTCACGTGCTCAGTGTGAACCTGCTCTCATCTGTGAAGAGCACAGGGCGCCAGTGACGAATTTGCCAATCTTGGTGTTCTCTGGCAAATGCCAAACGTCCTGCACGGTGTTGGGCTGTAAGCACAACTCCCACCTGTGGACATCGGGCCCTCATACCACCCTCATGGAGTCTGTTTCTGACCGTTTGAGCAGACATGTACATTTGTGGCCTGCTGGAGGTCATTTTGCAGGGCTCTGGCAGTGCTCCTCCTGCTCCTCCTTGCACAAAGGCAGAGGTAGCAGTCCTGCTGCTGGGTTGTTGCCCTCCTACGGCCTCCTCCACGTCTCCTGATGTACTGGCCTGTCTCCTGGTAGCGCCTCCATGCTCTGGACACTACGCTGACAGACACAGCAAACCTTCTTGCCACAGCTCGCATTGATGTGCCATCCTGGATGAGCTGCACTACCTGAGCCACTTGTGTGGGTTGTAGACCCCGTCTCATGCTACCACTAGAGTGAAAGCACCGCCAGCATTCAAAAGTGACCAAAACATCAGCCAGGAAGCATAGGAACTGAGAAGTGGTCACCACCTGCAGAACCACTCCTTTATTGGGGGTGTCTTGCTAATTGCCTATAATTTCCACCTGTTGTCTATTCCATTTGCACAACAGCATGTGAAATGTTGTGTCAATCAGTGTTGCTTCCTAAGTGGACAGTTTGATTTCACAGAAGTGTGATTGACTTGGAGTTACATTGTGTTGTTTAAGTGTTCCCTTTATTTTTTTGAGCAGTGTATAAAGATCTCTGGTGTAAATGGGAAGGTGCACACAACAGCACAGAAGGAGCGAAAGAGACGGGACCAAAAAGACAACAAGTGGACATAAAACGCAAAAAAATACGAGAAAAAAAAAGAACCTAGATTCTTGCAATACAGGATTTGGAATATCACGCAAAAACAGAAATTAGAATTAATTCGCTATATTGCCCAGCCCTAAAGTCAACTTAAAACAACTGTTGTGAAAAATAAAAATGAAACGCCTTTCAAATTACATACAGCTCAAGGGCCCAGCAATTTTAAATAAATCATGATGCGCCTGCAGCTAAAAGCTGCTTTTCAGGGCTATCGGCCAACAGGAGGGAGCCAAACGAGCAGAATGGAAGAAACACACACTAATTTGGCTGTTTTAATGCTGAAAGCTTCTTCACTATAACAATACACTGTGCTGCTCTAATGAGGTCTGTGAATCGATGTGCCTTACGCTGAGGAAGTGTGTGTGAGAGGGCCAGGCGTATGGAGCGCCATGAGCCTTAATTACACTAACAAACTCATCTGTGGTCCCTTGGCAGGCCAGGCCCTGCAGCCTTGCCTGAGGCACAAACCTGATAGGGCCCTCAGACAACTCCTCCAGCAAGGCAAACACGTCCGCCTTGTTAGACACCTACCGCAAGCACACACTGCTCGGGCAAATAACCACATGCACTCGCACAGCACAAAATGCGTGCAAACACAAACTCAGTGAAGTGAGGCAATGCCATGCCAAATAATAGCAATAAATTACCATGAGCATTGGTACTAGGAACCTTATGGATTTGAAAAGAAGATATACTGGGAAATTATACCAATATTAAGCTATAATTGCAGAGCTTCCAACACCACACTGATGAGGGGTTTCAGAACCTGCAGAGGAGAAACAATGCACCATAGTTCCGCCCGGCAGCTGAGAAGGAATACAACATTCTCAATAACCCTTTAAAAGGAACGTGGCAATTCGGTTTTTTGTCCCATCTGAATAGACCTAAAATTATATTTATCTTACATCTAATGGGGTCAGATATTATTATACTAAGTAGGAAGATTGCTGTGCAATGCACAGGTCTCTCCACATGATGGTGCCAAACAGGGTACTATCCAGGGCTTTATTGAGTGTGGGACTGTGGCATGACGGCAGTATCAGAAAGGAGTACTCACAGCAGGGGCCACTTGTTCCCCATCTGCGATGTCAATGGGAACCACCTCCACACTCTTCCATGTGGGCACGTCCAGCTTGTGCACCTGCCAATCAAAGCCAGGCATGAGCATGACAGCAAAGCTTCACCGGGGACACATTCAGTGACCTTTACAGTGAGATTTGTAAATTGTAAATCATCTTAACTAATTTTGAACGCCAGATAAAAAGGTACTCACGTTTTCTACTGTGCCTAGGTCAGGTTTGTGCCATGTCTCAATCTTAATGATGAAGTCGTCTTTCATATACTCATTCTGAAGGAAGGAGATTGACAATCTTTACTGAAACCACAAACCCTCTAAACGAGAGATATTCAACTCTTACCCTATGGGAGGTCAGGAGCCTGCTGGTTTTCTGTTTTACCTGATAATTAATTGCACCCACCTGGTTTCCCAGGTCTAAATCAGTCCCTGATTAGAAGGGAACTATGAAAAAAAGCAATGGAACTGGCTTTGAGGTTTTTGAGTTTGAGGGCTCTAAACCTAGTAGATTTACATAACTAGTAATGACCACAAGGAGGACCTCCAACCACTGAATTCAAAAACTACCCGATGAAGCAATATCATGGTAAATTCAAACCATACAATTTCCCCATAAATAAATAAAAACCTCAAACATTTTTGGCTTATTTGCCACATTCTTTAAAATTGTTGACATGTTCGCTTCACGAAAACTAAAGCATGCCACATTCACACAGACAAACAACTATACACACATGCACAAACAATTACCATCCAAACAGACAGTGAGATAATCTAACAGGGTCATTTGAGGCTACTCACCGTTACAACTGGGTCCAGGCGAAGCATAAGAAGACCAAAAAACAAATGTTAGATACAAATCCAAGACTAAAAATAGTAAGAAATTATCATACAATTAATGTAAATAGTATGTTGGTTCAAGCAACAATGAGTCAATTTAAAACATTTCTCTCTAAAAAAAAATGGCTTGGGTGGTCACAAGGTGCAGGCGGTACAGGTGAGGGGAGAAGAGGTAAGAGTTCAGGCAGAAGAAAAGGGGACTCACTGGTTCGGCAGTAAGGGTAAGCATTCCAGGCCTTTTCATGGAAGACCAGGGAGCCCTCAGGAGCTATCATCTTGACAAACGCTGGGACTTTACTGTGGAAGCGAGGGGATATAGATGGATACACACACACACACACACACTGAATAAAACACACTTCAGTCATACAACGAGATATCTTCATGTCAATGTCTTGAAGGCCTCTATAAAAAATTTAAAAAAAGGTACTACAAACCTACTGTAACACAGGAATGACTACACTTCCACCTGCTGGCAAGATAGTGATGGTGCACTAGGAACAGTGTGGGTGTGTGTTACCTCTTCAGATGGTAGATTTTGTGTGTGTACTGTCCTTTCTCGCCCTCCTTCTCATAGGGTTCATTCTTAAGGACCTCGATGCCCTCTCCTCCGCCCGTCTCATTCTTACTGGCCTCTGCTACGGAGTACAACTGCCCCACTTGATACTGAAACACAAAACACACACAGTTAACACAACATTATATAACAACAAATACTTGCTCTCATGAAGGTAATACAAACATGGATAGCAACTAAAAACTCAGGGAATCAACACATTTGGTTTGGACTATCATATGACAGAGGGTGGACCCTGGATTGCATGTTGAATAAGAGCTTGACTACAAGGAAGGCAGTGTCCATCCAGCATCATCCAGAACCAGGAGGGCATGCTGCAGAGCGATATGGGCAACAATTGTATTATCCTTTAAACTACTCCTACTAGTTTGATGGTTGTAGCCATCAAATTCTCCCAATAACAATCACCCATATTAGCAAACTAGTTTCATTTCAAACTTCACATTTCTCGCAGGCATTATATAAAAATGCCTGCGACAGTGACGGTTCTCTGCTACCGCACGTCAAGCAGTACCGGAGCGAAAAGTCTAGGTCCAAGAGGCTCCTAAATAGCTTCCACCCCCAAGCCACAAGACTCCTGAACAGCTAATCAAATGGCTACCCAGAATATTTGCATTTTCCACCCAGCTCTAGCATGCATGGTTATCAAAGTAGAGAGATATGCTACTAGCCACCCCACAATAGACCTACAGAGAGCCACTCTTTACTAATAGTTTCTAATAGGATTAAGGGGCAGTGAAAACAGCTACAGTGGGGGCCTACAGCACTGGAGGGTCCACATGGCTGACTGTGCTACTGTGTGTGTACAAAGAGACTGCAAGTGTCATCTACAGGGACTATAAAAACATGCATGTATCCAATGTATGTTGATGCAACATGAATATTGTACAATCAATAACTTTGTGTTATTGTATGCATTGTCTCTTTACCACAACGAGCAAGTGTAGGCTAAACAGGCTAATTGTCCAGAGAACAGAGCACTGATCAAACGAGTTCTACTGTCCGTGTCATTCATCTGTTCTGGGCCCTGGAGAGGACAAAACTTTGGTTCCTTTCACATCCAAAAGGCAATCTCTTACTTGCACGACCACACAGAACATGAACAAACAGAGCCCCAGGTTAAACGATGCATACAAAATTGTCCCGAATTAGACAAAGGAATTTAAACAAAGCACTCAACTAGTCAATCACTGTTCATAAACATTTGTGCAATTAATGCAACAAATCACTGATGAGAATGCTGCAGGGATGTTTGTGCTGTTCTTGTACTGTGGATACTAAGCCTGGATCAGATCAACTCTCCACTATGCCAAGTCAGACCTATTATTGAACTGAGAAGTACACAGAGGTCTTGGTTTGATTTAGGCCTGTCAGAGCAGGAAGTATTGTTTTTGTTTTGATTATATATATATGTTTCATCTACCTGTATTGTGATGGACCAGCCCAACCCCGGATCGCACACTTTCATCAGAATCACACATCATCCTATCAAGTGAACCACCCACACACACACACACACAGCTGGACCAAGAACCCAGCTCATCATTCCAGGAAGTTTTTGGCTTTACTATAATCTGGGCCTCTGTGCATACACGCACTTCATTGCCATATAAGGACACTGTGTGAGTCAAAGTTTCATAACAGTAACCACACACATACACGAGAGAGAACAGCACAGCCTTGCGTAACTCTCTCTGTAGTGAGGACAATATAGAAGTATGGCAATGGAAAACACAATCCATGGAGTTGTCTCATGATGGTGCCCATGGTGTGCATGTGTTATTCCTTGGGTCTGCTAAACACATCCAGACAACTGTTACCAAAGCAGACTGAGATATGGACCGCAGAGTGAAGGAAAAGCAGCGAACAAGTGCTCAGCATATATGGGAACTCCTTCAAGGCTGTTGGAAAAGCATTCCACGTGATGCTGGTTGAGAGAATTCCAAGAGTGTGCAAAGCTGCCATCAAGTCAAAGGGTGGCTATTTGAAGAATCTCAAATATAAAAATAGTGATTTGTTTAACACTTTTTTGGTTACTACATGATTACATGTGTTATTTCATAGTTGATAACCTTTTTCTACATTGTAGAATAACAAAAAAATTAAATAAAAACCGTTGAATGAGGTGGTGTTCTAAAACTTTTGACCGGTAGTGTATGTACATACGGTCACTGTTGGGACGATATCATCAGTGCACTTATTGATAAAGCCAGTTGCTGATGTGGTGTACTCCTCAATGCTTTGTACGCGTCTGTGTGTGTGGAGTAAAGGTGGTCTAGAGTTTTTTCCCCCCTCTGATTGCACATTTAACATGCTGGTAGAAATGAGGTAAAACGGATTTAAGTTTCCTGCATTAAAGTCCACGGCCACTAGGAGCACCACCTCTGGATAAGCATTTTCTTGTTTGCTTATCGCCGTATACAGCTCGTCGAGTGCCGTCTTAGTGCCAGCATCGGTTTGTGGTGGTAAATAGACCACCACAAAGTGCTACAGCTTATAATGAGAGGCGAGCAAAAGCTTGAGACTTCATTAATTAGATTTCGTGCACCAGTTGTTATTTACAAAGAGACAGAGCCGTCCCTTGTCTTAACGGAAGCAGCTGTTCCATCTTACCGATAGACCGAAAACCCTACCAGCTGTACAGTGGCTTGTGAAAGTATTCACCCCCTCATTTTTCCTATTTTGTTGCCTTACAACCTGGAATTAAAATGGATTTCTTGGGGGTTTGTATTAGAGGTTGACATATTATGATTTTTCAACAGCGATACCGATTGGAGGATCAAAAAAAGCAGATTCATAAAAATCTGCATGTATGTATGCATGCATGTATAAATGACAATTACAACAATACTGAATGAACACTTATTTTAACTTAATATAATACATAAATAAAATCAATTTAGTCTCAAATAAATAATGAAAGATGTTCAATTTGGTTTCAATAAATCAAAAACACAGTGATGGAGAAGAAAGTAAAAGTGCAATATGTGCCATGTAAAAAAAAAAAAGCTAACGTTTAAGTTCCTTGCTCAGTTCCTTTTAAAACATGAGTCTTCAATATTCCCAGTTAAGAAGTTTTAGGTTGTAGTTATAGGACTCTCTCTCTATATACCATTTGTATTTCATATACCTTTGACTATTGGATGTTCCTATAGGCACTTTAGTATTGCCAGCCTAATCTCGGGAGTTGATAGGCTTGAAGTCATAAACAGAGCTGTGCATACCAGCATTGCTAAGAGCAGCTGTTTGAATGAATGCTTACAAGCCTGCTGCTTCCTACCACTACTCAGACTGCTCTATCAAATCATATACACACAGAAATACGAGCCTTAGGTCGTACTGCAATAGCATCGAATAGTCCCCGCGATATGCAACTGTTCAGGGAAGTCAGGAACCAATACACGCACTCAGTCAGGAAAGCAAAGGCCAGCTTTTTCAAGCAGAAATGTGCATCCTGTAGCACAAACTCCAAAAAGTTCTGGGACACTAAAGTCCATGGAGAACAAGAGCACCTCCTCCCAGTGCCCACTGCACTGAGGCTAGGTAACACGGTCACCACCGATAAATCCATGATAATCGAAAACTTCAACAAGCATTTCTCAACGGCTGGCCATGCCTTCCTCCTGGCTACTCCAACCTCGGCCAACAGATCCCCAAGGACTGGAAAGCTGCCGCGGTCCACCCCCCTCTTCAAACGGGGAGACACCCTGGACCCAAACTGTTACAGACCTATATCCATCCTGCCCTGCCTATCTAAGGACTTCAAAAGCCAAGTCAACAAACAGATCACTGACCATCTCGAATCCCATCGTACCTTCTCCGCTGTGCAATCTGGTTTCCGAGCCGGTCACGGGTGCACCTCAGCCACGCTAAAGGTAACCGCCATTGATAAAAGACAGTAATGTGCAGCCGTCTTCATCGACCTGGCCAAGGCTTTCGACTCTGTCAATCACCATATTCTTATCGGCAGACTCGGTAGGCTCGGTTTTTCTAATGACTGCCTTGCCTGGTTCTCCAACTACTTTGCAGACAGAGTTCAATGTGTCATTATCAGAGGGCATGTTGTCCGGTCCTCTGGCAGTCTCTATGGGGTGCTACAGGGTTCAATTCTCGGGCCGATTCTTTTCTCTGTATATATCAATGATGTTGGTCTTGCTGCAGGCAATTCCCTGATCCACCTCTACGCATACGACACCATTCTGTATACTTCTGGCCCTTCCTTGGACACTGCTATCTAACCTCCAAACGAGCTTCAATGCCATACAACACTCCTTCCGTGGCCTCCAACTGCTCTTGAACACTAGTAAAACCAAATGCATGCTTTTCAACCGTCCGCTGCCTGCACCCGCACGCCCAACTAGCATCACCACCCTGGATGGTTCCGACCTAGAATATGTGGACATCTATAAGTACCTAGGTGTCTGGCTAGAATGTAAACTCTCCTTCCAGACTCATATCAAACATCTCCAATCCAAAATCAAATCTAGAATCGGCTTTCTATTTCGCAACAAAGCATCCTTCACTCACGCCGCCAAACTTAACCTAGTAAAACTGACTCTCCTACCGATCCTCGACTTCTGTGATGTCATCTACAAAATGGCTTCCAATACTCTACTCAGCAAACTGGATGCAGTTTATTACAGTGCCATCCGCTTTGTACTAAAGCACCTTATACCACCCACCACTGCGACCTGTATGCTCTAGTCAGCTGGCCCTCGCTACATATTCGTCGCAAGACCCACTGGCTCCAGGTCATCTACAAGTCCATGCTAGGTAAAGCTCCGCCTTATCTCAGTTCACTGAGTTCACGATGGCAACACCCACCCGTAGCACGCGCTCCAGCAGGTGTATCTCACTGATCATCCCTAAAGCCAACACCTCATTTGGCCGCCTTTCCTTCCAGTTCTCTGCTGCCTGTGACTGGAACGAATTGCAAGAATCGTTGAAGTTGGAGACTTCTCTCCCTCACCAACTTTAAACATCTGCTATCTGAGCAGCTAACCGATCGCTGCAGCTGTACATAGTCCATTGGTAAATAGCCCACCCAATTTACCTCCCTCATGCCCATACTGTTTTAATTTATTTACTTTTCTGCTCTTTTGCACATCAGTATCTCTACCTGCACATGAACATCTGATCATTTATCACTCGTGTTAATCTGCTAAATTGTAATTATTCGCCTACCTCCTCATGCCTTTTGCACACAATGTATATAGACTCTTTTTTTCTACTGTGTTATTGACTTGTTTATTGTTTACTCCATGTGTAACTATGTTGCTGTCTGTTCACACTGCTATGCTTTATCTTGGCCAGGTTGCAGTTGTAAATGAGAACATGTTCTCAACTAGCCTACCTGGTTAAATAAAGGTGAAATAAAAAAATAAATATGGTCAAATCCAGAAACTATCATTTCAAAAACAAAACGTTTATTCTTTCAGTGAAATACAGAACCATTTCATATTTTATCGAATGGGTGGCAACCCTAAGTCTAAATATTGCTGTTACATTGCACAACCTTCAATGTTGTGTCACAATTATGTAATATTCTGGCAAATTAGTTGGCAACGTGCCAGGCGGCCCAAACTTCTGCATATACCCCGACTCTGCTTGTAATGAACGCAAGAGAAGTGACACAATTTCACAAGTTAAAATAAATTCATGGCAATATTAACTACATATGCAGGTTTTAAAAAAATATACTTGTGTACTGATTTTAAGAAAGGAATTGATGTTTATGGTTACGTACATTATTGCAACAATTGTGCTTTTTTTCGCGAATGCGCTTTCGTTAAATCAACTTGAAGTAGGCTGTGATTCGATGATAAATGAACATTATTATTATACGCAACGCAGGACTAGCTAGTTAACCTAGTAGTATCATCAACCATGCGTAGTTAACTAGTGATTATGTGAAGATTGATTGTTTTTTACAAGATAAGTTTAATGCTAGCTAGCAACTTACCTTGGCTCCTTGCTGCACTCGCGTAACAGGTGGTCAGCCTGCCACGCAGTCTCCTCAAGGATTGCAATGTAATCGGCGTCCAATAAGTCAGATTGTTATGAAAACTTAAAATTCACCCTAATTAAAGAAATTAGGTCAACCTCTAATTTGTATTTTATTTACACAACATGCCTACCACTTTCAAGATGCTAAATATTTTATTGTGTACAAGAAATAAGACACAAAAAATAGAACAGTTATGCACGCTCAAGTTGTCAATGCAATTACAGCTGCAAGTCTCTTGGGGTACGTCTCTATAACCTTGGCACATCTAGCCACTAGGATTTTTGCAAACAGGTTTCCCTTCCTCAATTTCCCTGTATTTGGCGGAATCCATCATTCCTTCAATTCTGACCAGTTTCCCAGTCCCTGCTGAAAAACATCCCCACAGCATGATGCTGCCACCACCATGGTGTTCTCAGGTGATGAGAGGTGTTGGGTTTGCACCAGACATAGCATTTTCCTTGATGGCCAAAAAGCTCAATGTTAGTCTCATCTGACAAGAGCACCATCTTCCATGTGTTTGGGAACATGCCTTTTGGCAAACACCAAACGTGTTTGCTTATTCTTTTCTTTAAGCAATGGCTTTTTTCTGGCCACACTTCAGTAAAGCTCAGCTCTGTGGAGTGTACAGCTTAGGGTGGTCCTATGGACAGACACTTCAATCTCCGCTGTGGAGCTTTGCAGCTCCTTTATCTTTGGTCTCTTTGTTGCCTCTCTGATTAATGCCCTCCTTGCCTGGTCTGTGAGTTTTGGTGGTCGGCCCTCTTGGCAGGTTTGTTGTCGTGCCATATTCTTTCAATTTTTTAATAATGATTTAAATGGTGCTCCGTGGGATGTTCAAAGTTTGATATTTTTTTTATAACCCAACCCTGATCTGTACTTCTCCACAACTTTGTCCCTGACCTGTTTGGAGAGCTCCTTGGTCTTCATGGTGCCGCTTGCTTAGTGGTGTTGCAGACTCTGGGGTCTTTCAAAACAGGTGTAAATACACAGACACACACACACTTAAATAAAGTCCACCTGTGTGTAATGTAATTATGTGACTTCTGAAGGTAATTGTTTGCACCAGATCGTCATAGTTAAGGGGATGAATTTATATACAGGCACCACTTTTCAGTTTTAATTATTACTATTATTTTTTAAACAAGTTATTTTCATTTCACCAATTTGGACTATTTTGTGTATGTCCATTACATGAAATCCAAATAAAAATGACGCCAAGGGGGATGAATACTTTCACAAGGCACTGTATGTTATCCATGTCACCGTTCAGCCACGACTTGGTGAAACGTAAGATATTACAGTTCATGTCGGATGGTAGGATAGTCGTGATCGGAGCTCATCCATTTTATTATCCAATGATTGCACGTTGGCTAATAGGACTGATGGTAGAGGGGGATTACTCAGTCGCCGTTGGATCCTTACAAGGCACCCCAACCCTACATCCCCGATATCTCAGTCTCTTCTTCATGCGAATAACGGAGATTTGGGCCTTGTCGGATGTCTGAAGTAAATCCTCCACATCCGACTCATTAAAAAAAAAAATAATCTAAGCAAGTTATCGCTGTCCTGATATCCAGAAGCGCTTTTCAGTCATAAGAGACAGTGGCAGAAACATTATGTACAAAGTAAGTTACAAATAATGCGAAACACACAATAGCACAATTGATTAGGAGCCGGTAAAACAGCAGCCATCTCTTCCGGCACAATAACTCCCATCCTCCTGATTCAAGCAAAAACTCAAACAGGTGACACGCTTAATACAGAAGTGGTTTGATGAAGCGGATGCTAAGCTACAAGACTGCTTCTCTAGCGCAGACTGGAATATGTTCCGCGATTCAGCCAATGGCATCGAGGAGTATACCACATCAGTCACTGGCTTCATTAATAAGTGCATTGACGACAACGTCTCCACAATGACGTATGTACATATTCCAACCAGAAGCCATGGATTACAGGCAACATCCGCACTGAGGTAAAAGGCTAGAGCTCCCACTTTCAAGGAGTAGGACATTAATATAGATAAGAAATTCCTCTACTCACTCTGACGAATCATCAAACAAGTAAAGTGTTAACATAAAACTTCAATAATATTCCAACCGGAGAATTCCGTGGTCTTCAGAAAAGCAAAGGAGCGCGAGCTACCTCTCATATGAAATGTGCATGACCAGCGCGCGACTGCTGGCAGACTGACTCATTCCACTCTCATTGACATCCAGTGGAGGCCTGAGGGAGTGCAACATAACCAATATCCCACTGTGTATTCAATAGGGGCTGGGTTGAAAATCAACCAACCTCAGATTTCCCACTTCCTGTTTGGATTTCTTCTCAGGTTTTTGCCTGCCATATGAGTTCTGTTATACTCGCAGACATCATTCAAACAGTTTTAGAAACGTCAGGGTGTCTTCTATCCAATACTAATAGGATGTGGGAGGGCTTGCAAACCATCACGGATTACAAAGGGAAACTTAGCTGCAAGCCTAACAGACTAGCTAAATGTCTTCTATGCTTGCTTCGAGGCAAGCAACACTGAACCATGCATGAAAGCACCAGCCGTTCCGGACGACTGTGTGATCACACTCTCCGTAGCAGATGTGAATGTTAACTCGTAAAAAAAAAAAGGTCTTACTCATGAGGCCACAGGGCCAGATTACCAGGACACGTACAGGACGCATACACAGAGCATGCGCTGACCAGCAGGCAAGTGTCTTCTCTGACATGTTCAGCCTCGCCCTGATCCAGTCTGTAATACCTACATGTTTCAAGCAGACCACCATAGTCCCTGTGCCCAAGAACGCCAAGGTAACCTGCCTAAATGACTTCCGCCCCGTAGCACTCACATTTGTAGCCATGAAATGCTTTGAAAAGCTGGGCAGGGCTCACGCCATGTCTGGGACCAAAAGGCTCCTTAACAGCTTCTACCCCCAATCCATATGACTGCTGAACAGTTCATCAAATGACTCCCTAAACTATTTGCACTGATCCCATTATTATTATTCTTATTATATATATATATATATATATATATATATATATATATATATATATATATATATATATATATACACACACACACACACACACATTTTGTTGATGCACTGACTCTTTTGCACAGGCTAAATGTACACTCACTGGACTTGAACCACACACACACACACACACACGCTGCTACTGCTCTATTTATCTATGCATAGTCACTTTATTCGCACATACAGTTGAAAACAGAAGTTTACATAAACATTGGCCAAATACAGTTAGTTTCACAATTCCTGACATTTAATCCTAGTAAACAATTCCCTGTCTTAGGTCAGTTAGGATTACCACTTTATTTTAAGAAGGTGAAATGTCAGAATAATAGTAGAGATATTGATTTATTTCAGCTTTAATTTCTTTCATCACATTCCCAGTGGGTCAAAAGTTTACATACACTCAATTAGCATTTGGTAGCATTGCCTTTAAATTGTTTAACTTGGGTCAAACGCTTCAGGTAGCCTTCCACAAGCTTCCTACAGAAGGTTGGGTGGATTTTGGCACATTCCTCCTGACAGAGCTGGTGTAACTGAGTCAGGTTTGTAAGGCCTCCTTGCTCACACACGCCTTTTCAGTTCTGCCCACATATTTTCTATTGGATTGAGGTCTGGGCTTTGTGATTGCCACTCCAATACCCTGACTTTGTTGTCCTTAAGCCATTTTGCCACAACTTTGGAAGTATCCTTGGGGTCATTGTCCATTTGGAAGACTCATTTACGACCAAGCTTTAATTTGTCACAAATCCAAGATGGCATAGCAGTCAAACGTCTTTGTCCCGTTGTGTCCCTTGTATAGATATTTTTCTTCGCATATCTTTTAAAAATATTTTCCTAAACCTCAACTTCTAAATACTCTCCTGCAACCAGCCTCACCCAATGTGGCGTGGATCTGATTTCTATTTACTTTGGATCTGGAATCCCCCAACTGAAGCTAGACAGCGAACTACCTACCAGCTATCAGTCAGCAAACCACTGCTAGCAGTCACCAGCTAACCTTTAGCTCGGAAAGCTCTCGCCAGTTCGTACAACGTAACTCAAATCAGAGCATATTGGACCTATATTTCTCTCTCCATATCCACGGATTCCTACCGCAAACTCTGAACGTTTTCATCTGGATCTTCACAACTAGCTAACCGCAATCCCGGGTAACTACTCCTGGCTAGCGTTTCCATCCCAGAGCATGCACCAATTAGCCTGAAGCTAGCCTGGCTAGGGCTCCTGGACTACCACCGAAGCCCACTAGCCCCGCTTGCCCCGGTCCGCAAACCGCTTGCCCCGGTCCGCAAACCGCTTGCCCGCTAGCCCCGGTCCGCAAACCGCTAGCCCCGGTCCGCAAACCGCTAGCCCCGGTCCGCAAACCCCTAGTCTGCTAGCCCCGGTCCGCAAACCCCTAGCACCGGTCCGCAAACCGCTTGCCCGCTAGCCCCGGTCCGCAAACCGCTTGCCCCGGTCCTCAAACCGCTAGCCCCAGTCCGCAAACCCCTAGCCCGCTAGCCCCGGTCCGCAAACCCCTAGCCCCTAGCGTCCGCAAGCCGCTTGCCCCGGTCCGCAAGCCGCTTGCCCCGGTCCGCAAACCGCTTGACCGCTAGCCCCGGTCCGCAAGCCACTTGCCCGCTTGCCCCGGTCCGCAAGCCGCTTGCCCCGGTCCGCAAGCCGCTTGCCCGCTTGCCCCGGTCCGCAAACTGCTAGCTTGCCCCGGTCCGCAAACTGCTAGCTTGCCCGCTTGCCCCGGTCCGCAAACTGCTAGCTTGCCCGCTTGCCCCGGTCCGCAAACTGCCCGCTTGCCCCGGTCCGCAAACTGCCCGCTTGCCCCGGTCCGCAAACTGCCCGCTTGCCCCGATCCGCAAACTGCCCGCTTGCCCCGATCCGCAAACTGCCCGCTTGCCCCGGTCCGCAAACTGCCCGCTTGCCCCGGTCCGCAAACTGCCCGCTTGCCCCGGTCCGCAAACTGCTAGCTTGCCCGCTTGCCCCGGTCCGCAAACTGCTAGCTTGCCCGCTTGCCCCGGTCCGCAAACTGCCCGCTTGCCCCGGTCCGCAAACTGCCCGCTTGCCCCGGTCCGCAAACTGCCAGCTTGCCCCGGTCCGCAAACTGCCAGCTTGCCCCGGTCCGCAAACTGCCAGCTTGCCCCGGTCCGCAAACTGCCAGCTTGCCCCGGTCCGCAAACTGCCCGCTTGCCCCGGTCCGCAAACTGCTAGCTTGCCCGCTTGCCCCGGTCCGCAAACTGCTAGCTTGCCCGCTTGCCCCGGTCCGCAAACTGCTAGCTTGCCCGCTTGCCCCGGTCCGCAAACTGCTAGCTTGCCCCGGTCCGCAAACTGCTAAATTGCCCGCTTGCCCCGGTCCGCAAACTGCTAGCTTGCCCGCTTGCCCCGGTCCGCAAACTGCTAGCTTGCCCGCTTGCCCCGGTCCGCAAACTGCTAGCTTGCCCGCTTGCCCCGGTCCGCAAACCGCTAGCTTGCCCGCTTGCCCCGGTCCGCAAATCGCTAGCTTGCCCGCTTGCCCCGGTCCGCAAACCGCTAGCTTGCCCGCTTGCCCCGGTCCGCAAACCGCTTGCCCCGGTCCGCAAACCGCTAGCCCCGGTCCGCAAACCGCTAGCCCCGGTCCGCAAACCGCTAGCCCCGGTCCGCAAACCGCTAGCTTGCCCGCTTGCCCCGGTCCGCAAACTGCTAGCTTGCCCGCTTGCCCCGGTCCGCAAACTGCCCGCTTGCCCGCTTGCCCCGGTCCGCAAACTGCTAGCTTGCCCGCTTGCCCCGGTCCGCAAACTGCCCGCTTGCCCCGGTCCGCAAACTGCCAGCTTGCCCCGGTCCGCAAACTGCCCGCTTGCCCCGGTCCGCAAACTGCCCGCTTGCCCCGGTCCGCAAACTGCTAGCTTGCCCGCTTGCCCCGGTCCGCAAACTGCTAGCTTGCCCGCTTGCCCCGGTCCGCAAACTGCCCGCTTGCCCCGGTCCGCAAACTGCCAGCTTGCCCCGGTCCGCAAACTGCCAGCTTGCCCCGGTCCGCAAACTGCCAGCTTGCCCCGGTCCGCAAACTGCCAGCTTGCCCCGGTCCGCAAACTGCCAGCTTGCCCCGGTCCGCAAACTGCCAGCTTGCCCCGGTCCGCAAACTGCCCGCTTGCCCCGGTCCGCAAACTGCTAGCTTGTCCGCTTGCCCCGGTCCGCAAACTGCTAGCTTGCCCGCTTGCCCCGGTCCGCAAACTGCTAGCTTGCCCCGGTCCGCAAACTGCTAGCTTGCCCGCTTGCCCCGGTCCGCAAACTGCTAGCTTGCCCGCTTGCCCCGGTCCGCAAACTGCCCGCTTGCCCCGGTCCGCAAACTGCCAGCTTGCCCCGGTCCGCAAACTGCCAGCTTGCCCCGGTCCGCAAACTGCCAGCTTGCCCCGGTCCGCAAACTGCCAGCTTGCCCCGGTCCGCAAACTGCCAGCTTGCCCCGGTCCGCAAACTGCCAGCTTGCCCCGGTCCGCAAACTGCCAGCTTGCCCCGGTCCGCAAACTGCCAGCTTGCCCCGGTCCGCAAACTGCCCGCTTGCCCCGGTCCGCAAACTGCTAGCTTGCCCGCTTGCCCCGGTCCGCAAACTGCTAGCTTGCCCGCTTGCCCCGGTCCGCAAACTGCTAGCTTGCCCCGGTCCGCAAACTGCTAGCTTGCCCCGGTCCGCAAACTGCTAGCTTGCCCCGGTCCGCAAACTGCTAGCTTGCCCCGGTCCGCAAACTGCTAGCTTGCCCCGGTCCGCAAACTGCTAGCTTGCCCCGGTCCGCAAACTGCTAGCTTGCCCCGGTCCGCAAACTGCTAGCTTGCCCCGGTCCGCAAACTGCTAGCTTGCCCCGGTCCGCAAACTGCTAGCTTGCCCCGGTCCGCAAACTGCTAGCTTGCCCGCTTGCCCCGGTCCGCAAACTGCTAGCTTGCCCGCTTGCCCCGGTCCGCAAACTGCTAGCTTGCCCGCTTGCCCCGGTCCGCAAACTGCTAGCTTGCCCGCTTGCCCCGGTCCGCAAACTGCTAGCTTGCCCGCTTGCCCCGGTCCGCAAACTGCTAGCTTGCCCGCTTGCCCCGGTCCGCAAACTGCTAGCTTGCCCGCTTGCCCCGGTCCGCAAACTGCTAGCTTGCCCGCTTGCCCCGGTCCGCAAACTGCTAGCTTGCCCGCTTGCCCCGGTCCGCAAACTGCTAGCTTGCCCGCTTGCCCCGGTCCGCAAACTGCTAGCTTGCCCGCTTGCCCCGGTCCGCAAACTGCTAGCTTGCCCGCTTGCCCCGGTCCGCAAACTGCTAGCTTGCCCGCTTGCCCCGGTCCGCAAACTGCTAGCTTGCCCGCTTGCCCCGGTCCGCAAACTGCTAGCTTGCCCGCTTGCCCCGGTCCGCAAACTGCTAGCTTGCCCGCTTGCCCCGGTCCGCAAACTGCTAGCTTGCCCGCTTGCCCCGGTCCGCAAACTGCTAGCTTGCCCGCTTGCCCCGGTCCGCAAACTGCTAGCTTGCCCGCTTGCCCCGGTCCGCAAACTGCTAGCTTGCCCGCTTGCCCCGGTCCGCAAACTGCTAGCTTGCCCGCTTGCCCCGGTCCGCAAACTGCTAGCTTGCCCGCTTGCCCCGGTCCGCAAACTGCTAGCTTGCCCGCTTGCCCCGGTCCGCAAACTGCTAGCTTGCCCGCTTGCCCCGGTCCGCAAACTGCTAGCTTGCCCGCTTGCCCCGGTCCGCAAACTGCTAGCTTGCCCGCTTGCCCCGGTCCGCAAACTGCTAGCCCGCTTGCCCGCTTGCCCCGGTCCGCAAACTGCTAGCCCGCTTGCCCCGGTCCGCAAACTGCTAGCTTGCTTGCCCCGGTCCGCAAACTGCTAGCTTGCTTGCCCCGGTCCGCAAACTGCTAGCTTGCTTGCCCCGGTCCGCAAACTGCTAGCTTGCTTGCCCCGGTCCGCAAACTGCTAGCTTGCTTGCCCCGGTCCGCAAACTGCTAGCTTGCTTGCCCCGGTCCGCAAACTGCTAGCTTGCTTGCCCCGGTCCGCAAACTGCTAGCTTGCTTGCCCCGGTCCGCAAACTGCTAGCTTGCTTGCCCCGGTCCGCAAACTGCTAGCTTGCTTGCCCCGGTCCGCAAACTGCTAGCTTGCTTGCCCCGGTCCGCAAACTGCTAGCTTGCTTGCCCCGGTCCGCAACGGTAAAAAAATAATACTTATTATTAAATCGTTTACCTTTGATGAGCTTCGGATGTTTTCGCTCACGAGACTCCCAGTTAGACAGCAAATGTTCCATAAAGATTTGTTCCATAAAGATTATTTTTATAGTCGAAATACCTCCGTTTCTTGTCCTCGTTTTGTTGAGAAATCCATCGGAAATTGCGGTCACGACAACGCCGAAAACTCCAAATTAGATCCATATCGACATAAACATGGCAAACGTTTTTTATAATCAATCCTCAATGTGTTTTTCAAATATCGGGGGCCTTATCTCAGCTCACTGATCACCATAGCAGCACCCACTCGTAGCACGCGCTCTAGCAGGTATATCTCACTGGTCACCCCCAAAGCCAATTCCTCATTTGGTCGCCTTTCCATCCAGTTCTCTGCTGCCAATGACTGGAACGAACTGCAAAAATCACTGAAGCTGGAGACTCATATCTTCCTCACTAGCATTAAGCACCAGCTGTCAGAGTAGCTCACAGATCACTGCACATAGCCCATCTGTAAACAGCCCATCTGTAAACAGCCCATCTATCTACCTCATCCCCTTACTGTATTTATTTATTTATTTATTTATTTATCTTGCTCCTTTGCACCCCAGTATCTCTACTTGCACATTCATCGTCTGCACATCTACCACTCCAGTGTTTAATTGCTATTTTGTAATTACGTCACCACCATGGCCTATTTACTGCCTCATCTCCCATATCTTACCTCATTTGCACTCACTGTATATAGACTTTTGTTTTCTACTGTATGTCTTGTTTATTCCATGTGTAACTCTGTGTTGTTGTATGTGTCGAATTGCTATGCTTTATCTTGGCCAGGTCGCAGTTGCAAATGAGAACTTGTTCTCAACTAGCCTACCTGGTTAAATAAAGGTGAAATTAAAAAATAAAAATAAAACCTGACTGATGTCTTGAGATGCTGCTTCAATATATCCACATAATTTTCTTTCCTCATGATGCCATCTATTTTGTGAAGTGCACCAGTCCCTTCTGCAGCAAAGCACCCCCACAACATGATGCTGCCACCCTGTGCTTCACGGTTGGGATGGTGTTCTTCGGCTTGCAAGCCTCCCAGAGGCCATTTCTCCAAAAAGTACAATATTTGTCCCCAGGTGCAGTTGCAAACCGTAGTCTGGCTTTTTTTAATGGTGGTTTTGGAGCAGTTTCTTCTTCCTTGCTGAGCGGCCTTTCAGGTTATGTCGATATAGGACTAGTTAATGTGAATATAGATACTTTTGTACCGGTTTCCTCCAGCATCTTCACAAGGCCCTTTGCTGTTGTTCTGGGATTGATTTTCACTTTTCTCACCAAAGTACATTCATCTCTAGGAGACAGAACGAGTCTCCTTCCTGAGTGGTATGACGGCTGCATGGTCCCATAGTGTTTATACTTGCATACTATTGTTTGTACAGATGAATGTGGTACGTTCAGGTGTTTGGAAATTGCTCCCAAGGATGAACCAGACTTGGGGAGGTCAGCAATTTTTTTAATGAAGTCTTGGCTGATTTCTTTTGATTTTCCCATGATGTCAAGCAAAGAGGCACTGAGTTTGAAGGTAGGCCTTGATATACATCCACAGATACACCTCCAATTCACTCAAATGATGTCAATCAGAAGCTTCTAAAGCCATGACATTTTCTGGAATTTTCCAAGCCGTTTAAAGGCACAGTCAACTTAGTGTATGTAAAATTCTGACCCACTGGAATTGTGATACAGTGAATTTATACGTGAAATAATCTGTCTGTAAGCAATTGTTGGAAAAAGGACTTGTGTCATGCACAAAGTAGATGTCCTAACCGACTTCCAAAAACGATAGTTTGTTCACAAGAAATTTGTAGAGTGGTTGAAAAACGAGTTTTAATGACTCCAACCTAAGTGTATGTAAACTTCCGACTTACAGCTGTACATATTACCTCAACTAACCCATTCCCCTGCACATTGACTCGGTACCAACTTTATATAGCTTTGTTATTGTTTTAATATTTAATACTTTATTTAGCACATTTTTAAAACTCTGCATTGTTGGTTAAGGACTCGTAAGTAAGATCTACATCGGTTGTATTCGGTGCATGTGACAAATCAAATTTGATTAAAAAAAAAATACAAGCAAAGAGAGGTCTGAATAGTAGGCTAATTCCATAGAAGGATTAGTATGACAGAATGCTAAATAATAACAGTGAACGTACTCACCTCCTCCACTGTACAGGGTAAGACCACACGGCTGAGAGAGAGAGAGAGACAGAGAGAGAGAGAGAGAGATGGTTTAATGACTGACACTGGCCATCAATCACATCAGGCCCAACAAACAGAATAGTTCCAACGGGTTTACAAGGCACATGTGTTCTCTAGCCTAGTGGAATTCAGAATTGTTTGCCGATCTGAGAAACAGATTTGACTAGAGGCATCCTTTTCCCCCCCTTCACATGGCAGAGACGTGTTACCCTTGCTTTCCAGACTAAATCAATTTGTTCACAGCCGCTATAATCATTCTCACTTTATGCAAGGCCATTGCCTCATGACTTCCTGACTGCAGAAGCCCCCGTCAGCCTGTTTGATGGTGGCAGCAGGGGGCTCAGCTTCATGATGAGATTCTCATAGGGCACATGAGCAGTTTCCTCAGTGCACAGGAACAGAAAATGAGTCCAGGTCACACGTGGAGTCACATTATGGAAGAGGTCAGAGAGTGAGAAAGGCTGGGGGATAAGACAATGAATGAGAGCCAAAAGAGAAGAGGCCAAATAGTGACAGCCTGAGGATAGAAAAAGCCTGAACAGTGAAGGAGAGACCAGTGGGGACAGACCAGTGTCACTAAAATGAACAATGTAGGGTCCAACAATAGGAACCAGAGAGACTGCCCAACAACTAGTGGAGCCACTGAGGATGTAGTGTGCTCACACAAAGATGACACCATAGCAGCGGTGCGCCAGCCAATGACCACTAATTCTGTGGGAAACACTTAAGTTACTTGTAAACTGGGAGCATCAAGCTGTGTGCGATCAAGTGCTTTGAAATCATTGAGAACCCTGATAGGCTAATGGCAAGCAAAGCAGTGTCAACCATAAACTAAAAGTATAGTCATCTTGCTCGCAAACAAAGTGTTAAAAAAGCATTATAGATTGTTTTTATAATTAATGTTTTGTTGTTGCATTCAACTGCAGAAAATGCTGTTTGAGGCAATTTCCTTAGTATGTGACATCAGAGTGCAGCATATGGGAGAAATCAAAGCTCAGCGATGATAAACGAGTTTCCCCACTTACAAGTTGGAGGGGCGTTAAAGTACATTTTTCCCAGTCGTATGCTGGTATTTACACATTTACAAGATGTTATGAACGCAGCATAAAACCACATAGGGGAATAGCATATTGGGAAGGGAATGCAGAAACAGTTCTGTAGGCAACTAACTTATTTCCTCCTCTCTTTTCCACCCACTATAAATAAGTCCCACCCACTTTAAGGGGATGGGTGGTGCATAAATTGGGGAAGTAAGTATATTCCATCCACATGTAGGCCTACTGTAATCAGGAAGCCCTTTCTGTTGATCCATGGTTAATCTTCAACATAAAACCACCAAAGAGTTATGATCATTTACCAAATAGGGCTGTGTTACACACTGTATAATAATACAATTGACTGTAGCCTTGAACGCAGTACGCTAACAATTAAAGCATAGCATAAGAACCAGTGGCCCCATTACAACAGAGACCGTTTAACCATAGACCCAGGCAAGGATGCTTTTCAGTAAGGAAAGAGGACTGCTGTAAGTGCCATAATGTCACATCCTTAAACCTGGTAAGCTGACAGATCTTACAAGTTGTGTGTGAGGCTGAGCAACAGGCTAGCCTGAGACTTCCAGCCCCGTGTCACACACTAAGTCATGTTGGGAATGTATTTGGTCTTTGTGTTTCTAACTTTCTCACTCATTATTCACAATTTATTCAAGACTATCTGTAATCATGGTGTATCCAAATTAAATGTAGTGTTTAGAAACATTCCATTTCCTTTACAATCAAAGTGACACAATACATCATTTACCATTCATTTATATCTAAACACAACCAAAACAAACCTGATGTAATCATTGCGTGCTAGGAATCTGGGATAAAATACTACACTTTTGAATACTTTAATACACATACACTGCTCTTTCCATATCATAGACTGACCAGGTGAAAGCTATTATCCCTTATTGATGTCACTTGTTAAATGCATTTCCAATGAGTGTAGACAAAGGGGAGGATAAAGGTTAAAGAAGAATTTTAAGCCTTGAGACATGGATTGTGTATGTGCCATTCAGAGGATTAATAGGAAAGACTAAATATTCAAGTGCCGTTGAATGGGGTATGGTAGTAGGTACCAGGCACACCAGTTGTGTCAAGAACTGCAACGCTGCTGAGTTTCACACGCAGCAGTTTCCTGTGTGTATAAAGAATGGTCCACCACCCAAAGGACATCCAGTCAACTTGACAACTGTGGGAAGCATTTGGAGTCAACATTGGCCAGGATCCCTGTGGAATACTTTTGACACCTTGTAGAGTCCATGCCATGACAATTGAGGCTGTTCTGAGGGCAACTCAATATTACAGGCAACTCTCGGGTCGACCAAGATGTTGTTTTTTTAAGTCGGGGACATTCCTAAACCATTGATTACAAAAAAGCCTAGATATAAGCCTAGTTTTTATGTTCAAGTCATAGTGATAGCCTAAGCAGCCTAGTACTAGTTTATTAGGCCTCCATAAGAGGCAGGGCATAGCTGCAATGGATCCCTTTAAGTTAAATAATCATCTTGCTGAATCAGACTGGGTTAGACCTACTGATTGTTGAGACTGGGAACCATCAACACCCTACTTGACAGTGCAGAGTGTCTGATGCACTCGTCATTTCTCTGACATGCAGATTCTTCCTTGGTCAGCAGTATGGTCAAAGTTCATGAATCACCAGCCTGCCAGGAAGACTTCATCAGGTGTCATCTCAAAGTTTACAAAGTTGGCCAGCCTGTCTAAACACAAACACCTGGGAATTAGTGTTTAACAAGATAGTAGAGTTTTACAGAGAGTGGAGTGGACGTTATGTACTGCCTAGAAAGGGTGCCTCGTCTATGCGGGACACATTTAATGTGGCTACCATCCACTTGCACTGCAGGAAGGAGAGGACCATCCTAATTAAAAAGTTTAATTATTTTTAAGTTAGCCTTTTTAGATAAAACTAAATATATTCACAGGTCACCAAATACCTGATTAAAACAGACTGTTTTCCAATGAAGGTCTACAGTAGCCTCAACAGCACCCTCTGGGGTAGCACCATGGCGTAGCCGGAGGACTGCTACTTTCCATCCTCCTCTGGATACATCGACTTCAATACAAAACCTAGGAGGTTCAGGGTTCTCACCCTCTTTCATACTTAAACAGTAATTTTGACCACGTCTTCCAACCCAGAGCTCCTGCAGCATGAACTGACATGTTGTCCACCCAAAGGAGAGAATGAATCTAGTACTGCAAGCATAAGCTACAGCTAGATAGCACTGCATAAAATGTGGTGAATAGTTGACTCAAAAGAGAAAGACAATAGTTGAACAGTTTTGAACAAATTAATTTCTTAAGCAGCAGAGAGCTATATTATAGATGTTTTTTGTTTTTACTTTCACTTAGCTAACTAATGCAGCTAGCTAATTTAACCCACTCAAACACCCAGCTCAAACAGAGGAATGCTATTTATGTTCGCTAGCTGGCTAAGGCTATGCAACACTGGAATTCTTCCAAGTCAAGGTAAGCTTTTGGTTTCATTAATTTATTGCCACTGGGACCCGTCAGCATAACTACTAAACTTCTTGTTGTACACCACGAGTCAAACTCGTTGCACGGAGGGCTGAGTGTCTGCAGGTTTCCGTCCCTCCACTGTACTCGATTGATAAAATAAGGTCACTAATTAGTAAGGAACTCCCCTCACCTGGTTGTCCAGGTCTTAATTGAAAGGAAAAATCCAAAACACTAGGCCCTCCATAGAATGAGTTTAACACTCCCTGCTGTACAGCGTGATAGTAACAGGTTTACTAACGCGTTAGTTCTAGTAGCTATGTCGTTAGCTAATATGGTGACAACGATGTAGGCTGTGTGTAGCGGTTATAGTATAAAGGTTTGGCTTTGAATGTTTTTTTTCACCTGCTCACAGACAGCTGTTGTGTTGTGCACTGAAGTCCACAATCGAGGGGAAAAATTGAGAGCGCATAGATACGAGAAGGAATTTATACAATGAGCAAAGGGATGAAGCGGTTTGTATGTGGCCACTATGAAAGTGAACTCTGTGTGCGTAGGTGATCAGAGATGTGTTCATTCCAATGATTTTGTTAACTTCTTAAACTGAAGCAAACAGAACAGTGATAAACTTACCTGAATTTGTCCAATAGAAACTATTTGTAACTGTTTGGACTAATGATTACACCCTAGATCAACTAGATGCAGGTAAGTGTGTAGGGCAGTATTGAATGTGTTACTGTGGTTCCCCTTGATTACTCCAACTTGCCTCTCGACCTGTGCAACTACGTTATACAATTTCCTTCGTAGGTTAAGTTGTAACAACCTCATGTGATGGATATAGGGAAAATTTGAGTATCGTGTAGTAGGTTAAATCTGTCGAAGGTTACATTGAGCTGGGTAAATGGAATATGATTGACAGTTATCCATTATGCTGCAATAGAAATAAGGCCATACTCCCTAATCTTAAACAGCACCGACAGTCACTGGTGCACTGCCTCTTGGGTAGGCAGTAGCCCTCCCTTCCGCTAACTAACGTTAGCTAGCTAGCTACCTACCTACCTACCAAGTTATCGACAGCAAGTTACAAAAACCGTTCAAACTACATATCTTACATTGTTCGCCAAAAAGTTTACCCTCTCGATACTACATAATGGATATCTATGTTCCATATTGTGGTAGTTTGCTCTCCAGATACGTCGGCTAGCATCTGCTGACTCGCTGTCATCCCACTCACCGGTAGGCCAAACCTGAAACAAGTCGGAACAATTCCCACCTAACAAACACATGCGTTCTGAAACATATCTGCAAAGTTTTAATTTGGCTAAAAAAGCAACTGAAAAATCGCAGTACTCGAAAATATGGTATATTATCGCACACATTAAAGTAATATCAATAAAATATGGAAAGATATGACTTACTATTCCTTGATGAGAACCATCGTAGTTTTTTAGCTGTGGCTACGTATTACCGCTGATGTCATGTGCCTTTATGAACAACTCTCTTATTCCGCCCCTTACCGTCTGTGATTGGTGAGTGGCGATGTTTCTTTAAGTGGGTCTCACAGGGGGGTGAACTTCTGTCATTACAAAAATGTAGGTCAATATTTACTAGTGAAAAGTATCTTTCATATGTGCAGGATTTTTGCAAGATTCCCCCTGTCTGTTTTTCATTGATAACACGAACTATTCAACCACACCCATAAAATTAACCCAGGTTTAGACAACAAATCAATGTCTTCTTCTTCTTTCTATTTAGAGAGCACACACGTCTTTTAGATTAAAGAGTTAGTTTGACCACACAAACTTATTGTATCTCTGTATGTAAATTATCACCTGTGTTTGACTTGTTCATCCCTATGGTAATCTTGTTATCTTTATTTGTGGTAGGCATGTAGACAGGTAAAATTAGTTCTAGATGAACTGTGTGATTACACAGTGTGTCCCATAAATCCGATTTAAAAGAGAACAGGACCGTCTCAGAGTAGCAGTGCCAATTTAGGATCAGTTTTGGTTTTAGATCTTATTGAATAAGATTACATGGAGAGGGAAGACCTGATGCTAGATCAACACACCTACTCTGAAACACATTGTGAATATGGGGCAAGGCCCAGGTGTCATTGCACGGACTACAGTGAACAGTGTATAATTGTGGCCACAAGATTTTCCCACCCTCATTCATTAATGCAGGGATACAGCATTTTCATCAGCATTCTAAATCTTTAAGGCAATAAAATGAGGCAAAAATACAAGAAAGCAAACATGATTTTTATTGAAACAGTTATACTGATAAATGACAGAGATGGTTGTCATGAAGTTTCCATGTTTAATAAAAAAAAAAATCATGGGCTAAAAAGTCATACATGGTACTTAACATTGAATAGTAAGAGAATCCATGCTTCAGAGCAGACACTCAATTCACAAAGAAATCAGGCAAAAAGCCAGTTTCCATTTCAATAAAAAATATTACAGCTTTTTTTTTTTTTTTTACTTTATCCATCTTTACATGGAACAGTTTTGTTCACTTTTTTAATAATATAAAAACGCTTAGTACTGATTGTGAAACACTGGATTTAATTTACAAAATAATAATAATAATATTAATAATAATAATAACAAATAATAATAACAATAATCATTCGATTTAAACAAAAATAGAATGGAGGAGACCAGTTGGAGCGGTTTCATCCTGGCCCACACAAATACACATTTTTGGGGAGGAAATACCGATTGGCATTGAAGTCTACCTGACACACACATACACACAAACACAGTATCAGGTCTTTGAGTCTTTCTCATTGCCATTTACAGTGTTATGGGCACAACGACAAGACACTCTCTTAGCATTCATGAGCCTCTGAGGGATCACTCTCATTGGCTGATCAAAAACTTTTCATTGTCAATCAAGTTCGATGGGCTAATAGTGGCCCTCCGGAAAATGCCCTACTCCCCCAGTACACAGGATAGCAAAATACAGGCAATAAGACCATTTTAAAGTGTCTCAGCATTTGGAGGAGGGGAAAAACCTGCCAGGGGAGAGGAACTTGTATCCATTGCCAGCAGGTAGTCTGATTGAGCGAGCACCAGGGCTGCTGCTAGTGGAAATAGTGGGCGAGGGGGCCATCTTTCTGGGGTTGTGTCCGTTGGAGGGGTTCTTGCTGCCCCTGTCCAGCGAGTGCAGCCCCAGCTCCCGCAGCTCCAGGCTGTCTTGGGCGTCGCTGGGGGAGCAGTGTCGTGGGGAGAGGTTCAGAAGGCTCAGCACATCTCTCTTGGCAGAGACCAGGGATCCTGGGGCGCCACGGAGAGCACGGACTGGACCCAGATGTTGCTGTTGTTGCTGGGCTGCTGCATTGGCCCAGAATGTCTTCAGGTTGTGGATGGCCACAACCTTCTCATCAATTACTCCCCGTCTGAGGCGGTCCAGGTCTGGGGCATCGGCAGGGCTGGAGCAGGCAGAGCCCGTGGAGGAGTAGGAAAGCGCTGGAGATGGGGCACTGCCAGCTGGGGACTGGTGGCCAGAGCTGGGGGACACGTTACTGGGAGAGCGGGAGATGTGCCCACTATAGGGGGAGCTAGGGTATTTTAGCTTGAACTGGGCATGGCTGTCCAGGGTGGGGGAGGGGTGACTGCTATCCTTTAGGGAGGTCTCCGAGGCTGCAGGGCTGTTGTAACCAGAGCTGATCTTCTGCAGAGAGGAAGAGCGGGATGGAGGTTTGGGTCGTGGAGAGGACTGGGCGCGGACACTGGCGCTGCTACTGGGACGGCTGAAGGCGCTGGTCTCTGAGGAGCGGAAGGCAGAGCTCCGGGCTGTGGCCCCAGCTGCAGCCCCCTCAACCCCAGCCCGCTGTAGACTCCCCACTGCCCGCAGGTGGCTTTGGGTCTCCTCCAGGATCTTCTGGGCCAGCTCTTGGGGATCCAGAGGGACAGTCTTCTCTTCCTGGGATTTGACGGTGCTGTCTGTCTCAGTGCTGGACTGGTCCGACTCACCTGTGTCTGAGCTGCTCACCTTGCCTGGCACCTTCTGGAAGGGAGAGTTGGAGCTAGGAACCAGGCTGGTCTTGACAGGGGAGGTGGGGGTGCTGACACTGCCTCGTGACGACACAGACACCTGGTAACCCCGCCCAGTGCCTGAGCTGGACCCCCCAACAACACCCCTGCCCCCGCGGTGGAGGTGGCGCTGACCATGACCCAGAGGTAGAGGCAGAGAGTCACAGTGGCTTCCCAGAGGCTCACTGCTGATGATGGAGAAGCCTTCATACTCCTCGTCATCTCCCCGGCCCCCTCCTACTGCTGCAGCCGCCCCGTGAGGAGAGGAGCGACTGCGGGGAACGTGTGGGTGTTTGTGGGCAGAGAAGTGTGCTGTGGCCCCACCACGCTGTCGATGGCCCAAGAAGTCACACTCTGACTTGGACGCAAAGCTCATGGTGGAGGCCACGGAGCTCAGGCTGTAGACGGAGATGGCATCTGAGGCCAGATTGTCCAGGCAGGGTGGGGAGAAGGGTGGGTTGGGGTAGCCCAGCGGTAGGGGGTTGGAGACAGACTGGGCCGAGGCCAAGGACTCCAGGGAGGACGAGCTGTCCAGGCTGAGACGCTTTGGCAGCTCTGTGGAGTCTGGGATAGAGAGGAGGGGAAAGAGCGGGACAAAATTGTAAGGGTATACATGAACCTATCATGTATCAATCAACTTTAATCACTGCGTATCTATAAATACGATACTTACCAAATAGTGCCAGTAGGGACTGGAGGGCAAAGTGCATGGTGCGGCGGTTGGCTTGCTTGCCCGTCTTCAGTACCACCTCCTCCTGCCCCACCTCACACAGGTCGAACCCTGTACACACACAGGACAGTTACTCTACCAACCTAGCACACATACAGCTGTCTTGTTGTGTTTCACTCTACTCCTACTACTGACAAATTAGGAAGTTATATTCGGTTGGATTATATTGCTTTTATTGATATCAATATCTCACCTAGTGCAGCCAGGAATTCATGGCACCCTGGCAGTCTCCAGAGCTGCACACTGATGGACACCTGGATGGGCAGCAGAGAGAAGTCCTGCTCCTTCTCGCCTGTCTGCAGCTGGACCAGCACCTGGTGGAGCTGGAGGGACAGAGGAGGATGGAAATACAGGAAGTCAGACAGGAATAAAGGAAGCTTTAACCTTTAACTGGTTCATACCACTTTTTAAGGACCTGAGTTGTGGATATACTTTTTTAAAGCAATGAAGTAGAACAAAACTGACAAATGTGTGATGGTTGTGCTCAAGTCAACTGTTTTCCTCCATACACCAGTGTCCTAAAATGACTTCCACCACGCCCATTTGTTGTGGCAGGGGAAATGTAGTTTCTGGCAGGCTTAGTAACTCTGCATCTGCCCTTTGACCCTGTGTGGAGTTGATCCTTGTTCCCAGAGGATTGGCTCTTTAGCCTAGCAGGACTACAGTGCCTTTACTGTGGGGCATGGATCAGTGGCTCAGGGTGGTTTAGATTAGGAGGGAACCACCTGTGCCCTCCAGGCCACACACATCCTCACTGTTTAGGGATTATTCATCCTGGAACAGAGACACCTTTGTTCATTAACACGCCTTCTTAACCTTTTCTATTCATGGTCTGTTTGTTTTTTTGCATCCCTCTGACTACCGGCCCATAAACATCAGTGTGACCTTGACTGACCCAGGGTTGCAAACCCAAGAACATTCATAATACTGCAGAGTCCAGCAGTGGATTGTTGTCCCTGCTGCAGCACGCGTTAAACTGGGGTCTCCTACAGGTTGTACCTCAGTAACTGGACCAGCATGAGATATGAGAATGTGCTAAAAGAACAGAGTGCTTCAACTTCACATGCAGCTGACCTACTGCTCAATGAAACAGCTGATGCAAGAGGGGGGTGTTATGTGGTTTAAAGCAGCGGTGAAAAGGAGAGGGGATGTCACAGCACACTTACCATTCCCACCATATTTTTAACAGCCTTCAGACCGCAGGTTTAGAGACAGGGGCAGGAGAGAGAGAATATGCTTTTAGTTGCATGCATACAGGCCATTAACAAAGAGCAGAGGAGACCAGGTCCAATGGGGACACCAAGGGCACACAGGGAAACAGAAAAACACCACTGTTGGGTAGTGTGTCATTACACACATACTACACAAAACCATTGAATCACCATACATAGTTGCCTATGCAGTGTGATGTCAGGAATACCTCATGTATCATACATGCTTGGAGTGTTTCAAATGTTATGGTCACCACCAATGTGGAAACAAAACCTGAAATCCCTTTCTGGCTACCGTATTATTCATGTAGACATGGGTAACCCTCAGTGGGAGTGACAGGGTTAACTCTCTGGCATCGTGAGGAAGACAACTCAGACTCAGAGGTGGCAGTGGTTGAGATCCTACTGGGGCTGCTGGGTTGCAGCATGCAGATTAAAGAGCGGGATTTGCAGGCGGCCGGTGCGTCACGGTCTAACTAACCCATGTAACAGGGTTAACTGATTATATAATGATGCTTTGTTCTGCCTTCAGCCTTCATGGTCCAAGTGGTTAAGTAAGTCCCCAGTGGTTCTGATGATTTCCTCCATAATACACAATGTCTATCTACCTCTTTGGAGTTAAATACTCCACTCCACTGGTGAGCAGTAGCGCTGTGGTGCTGTGATGCTGTGGTGCTGTGATGCTGTGGTGCTGTGGTGCTGTGATGCTGTGGTGCTGTAATGCTGTGGTGCTGTGATGTTGTGGTGCTGTGATGTTGTGGTGCTGTGGTGCTGTGATGTTGTGGTGCTGTGATGCTGTGATGTTGTGGTGCTGTGATGCTGTGGTGCTGTGATGTTGTAGTGCTGTGATGCTGTGATGCTGTGATGCTGTGGTGCTGTGATTCTGTGGTGCTGTGATGTTGTGGTGCTGTGATGCTGTGATGCTGTGGTGCTGTGATGTTGTGGTGCTGTGATGTTGTGGTGCTGTGGTGCTGTGGTGCTGTGATGCTGTGGTGCTGTGATGTTGTGGTGCTGTGATGTTGTGGTGCTGTGGTGCTGTGGTGCTGTGGTGCTGTGATGCTGTGGTGCTGTGATGTTGTGGTGCTGTGATGTTGTGGTGCTGTGATGCTGTGATGCTGTGGTGCTGTGATGTTGTGGTGCTGTGATGTTGTGGTGCTGTGGTGCTGTGATGCTGTGGTGCTGTGATGTTGTGGTGCTGTGATGCTGTGGTGTTGTGGTGCTGTGATGCTGTGATGCTGTGGTGCTGTGATTCTGTGGTGCTGTGATGTTGTGGTGCTGTGGTGCTGTGATGCTGTGGTGCTGTGATGTTGTGGTGCTGTGATGTTGTGGTGCTGTGGTGCTGTGGTGCTGTGATGCTGTGGTGCTGTGATGCTGGGGCCTACCCGGTTGATGAGCTGCTCGCCTGCCTCAGAGGCGGTGATGAGTTTACACAGGGCTTGGAGAGCTGGGGGCGGTAGACCTGGAAGACACGATCAAAGCAGATGGTTCCTTATTCGCACAAGCTGCATTTAATATACCCTACGTTCAGTAGAAGAGGATAATTATCTGTGTGTTGGTAAAGAACTGCTTGATAAGCAGTATTGTAACGTTTGATATTCAATAGTAGGCCTACACTGAACCAGTATCTCTGCATTAGAGACTTCTCTAACATCCAGAAAGCTTACATTAAACTCCCATTCCCATTCATGCAAAATACATTCGTTTATCATCAAATATGGAGTTTTGTTGAGCAACTATCTTTATTTACTCCCGTTACGGCCGGTATGTACTTCAAAAAAGGTCTGTGAGTTTGTTTCAGTTGCTTGTACATTTTTATTTAGATATTTTTTGGAAGTACAAACTGGCTGTAAATGAAGATAGTTGCTCAACAAAACTCCATATTTGGTGATAAACTCAGGTATTTTGACATAACGCTTGCAGAGCTGGTGAATGGGAGTTTGAATCTGAGCTTTGTGGTATAGAGAGGTCTTTAACACACAGATACTGGTTCAGCATACACATATAACATTCTGAGAGATGTAGGCTTGGTTCTTTTCATGGAGCTGTTCTCCATCTTATTGTACTACCTAAAGTTCCATGTCCTCCTACCAAGGCCCAGTGCCTACCAAGTATTGACTGCAGGGTGGTGCTACACTGCTGCAGCCTGTCTCCAGGGTCTGCTGTGGGGAAGAAGACAGCAGCAGGGATGCCGGTGCCAGCCGAGTCCAGGCGGAAGCCCACAGCGGTCAGCAGGGCATGCCAGCCTGGGACGCCCCCCACCTTGTTCTCCACACTCTGCTGGGACGTGTACATGGAGTTACGCTGGCCGTTCTGAATCCTCTGGAGAGACTTCTCCACCTGGTGGGGACAGGGGATTTAGAGTAGAGTGGTGTGTGTGTGTGTGTGTGTGTGTGTGTGTGTGTGTGTGTGTGTGTGTGTGTGTGTGTGTGTGTGTGTGTGTGTGTGTGTGCATGTGCATGTGCATGTATGTATGTGTTTGACCCTCACCAGGTGCAGTAAGACTCGCAGAGCATCCCGTGCTCTCTCTGGATACTGTAGGATCTCTGCTAGAGCCTGGCCAATCAGGGACGAGGGGCTGTTAAGCTTGACATCATTACCAATCAGCATGTAACCTGGACAAACACACCCACAAGATCAATAGGAAGGAGAGGAAGAGAGAGATACAGACGGTGAGAGTCCAAAGTACTTCTGACACACTTGGGAGTATGGGTGAACTGGGATCTACTCAGTTGGAGGTGACAAACCAAACCAATCTGAGTTTCTGGAAGTAGAATGTCTCTAACCTGCCCAATTGGAGGGGTGGGAGTACTGAGTGTGTGGAAGTAGAATGTCTCTAACCTGCCCAGTTGGAGGGGTGGGAGTACTGAGTGTGTGGAAGTAGAATGTCTCTAACCTGCCCAGTTGGAGGGGTGGGAGTACTGAGTGTGTGGAAGTAGAATGTCTCTAACCTGCCCAGTTGGAGGGGTGGGAGTACTGCTTGCTGCTCTGGACAGTCTTCATGGCGTCTGCGAGGGCAGCGCTGGCCTTGGTCCCGTTGAGCAGAGCGGTGTAAAAGGCATGGACGAACACTTTGGAGGCTGACACAGGAACAGGCCACAGAGACACCAGGACACACTGGGCCCCAGCAGCCAGGAAGGCCCTGGTCAGACCTACCACACCGTCTGCTGTCACCTTACTGCTGGACTCCTGGTATGACCTGTAGATAAGATATACACACATACACCACCAACACATGGTTATGTAAACCTCTATCACAAATACTAGACTACTGCTCTGTCGACCACAGCATAACTAAGTAACTATCAGTGGATAACAGACAGTGGACATTTTGCAATAGAACCAGGTTTCCCCCCTCTCCAGCCTCACTTGAACTAATATGTTTCCCATATTAGGCAAGCAGCCCATCTCCTGGCCCACTCACCCCAGCACCACCAGTTTGACAGGAAGCCTCAGGTCCAGTATATCAGCAGCGGTAAGTAGGAACTCCTGCAGGGGAGGGCTGTCACAGATACTCTCTGCGTCGCTCCCATCATCCTGCAGGTGCAGGCTCTCTGGGATGGTGTAGCTGCTCCCAAACGAGCCCTTCTTGCCCCTGCCTCCGCTGCCTCTCCTCCCTCCCCCTGCCCCTCTCCCTCCAGTCCCCGCCCCGCCGGGTACACTCTCTGGGTTGGGTGTGAGCACCAAGGCGGCCAGCTTCCATGAGATGTGGGTAGCGAAGTGGGCACACTCGGCCTGGGTGAGGGCACTCATCACCCTCTCCTTGGTGGCAGAGGATCCAGCCAGGGGCTGGCAGCCCAGCAGCTCAGACACCATGAGGGCCTCCTCCTCGGCAGAGGGCATGGGCCCCCACAGCCAGCGGTCCATCACAGACGACGGCAGACGAGGGTTCCCCACCACCGCCGCCATGGATACGCCCCCGCAGGAAGCTGGCCCCGCCCGCCGAGAATGACTCTGAGGACACATTGAGAGAGGCCGATGATGTCAATGATAGAATGACTCTGAGGACACATTGAGAGAGGCCGATGATGTCAATGATAGAATGACTCTGAGGACACATTGAGAGAGGCCGATGATGTCAATGATAGAATGTAACAGGAGCCTGAGAGTGTTACTAACAGCAACTAAAGAAGGTATGTCATTCAAATAAAAGCCATTGTGTCATTTGACGAGGATGTTGACCTTGGAGATGGTCCCCATGCCCCGGATGGAGGGCACAGCGATGAGGCTGAAGCGTTCATACAGGTACTCATTAGAGGAGCTGCCTTTCAGCAGGGCGAAGGGGATGAGGTACAACTCCCCCTCCAACACCAACACCAGCTGTCTGTGTCTGCCCACGGGACCACTGGAATGCATCAGGCCCTGGACAGGGAGAGATTAGTATTGATATTATAATTACTATAGTATAAACACTACCTCTCTCTCTTTCTCTGTCCCCCCTCTCCTTTAAAATACACACACGCCACGCACAAACTGGTCATGGGGACATATGCTCACCCCTTCCATGGGTGCGATGAGCAGGTCGTAGAGGGCACGAAGAGGAGGTTTGCTGAGGCTGCTTGGTCGGCGGGGCAGAGAGGAGCAGCCATCTTTGGCTGGGGACATTGTGTTACTGAACAGGCTGGTCATACTCTGGCAGCTCCTGCAAAACACACAAACACAGTGCTCATTTCATAAAGAGCAGCACTCTAAACTGTTTGAATAGAGAATTGGTCATTACGGCTATTCACACTGGCACATACGGCATAGCGGTGTTAGGCAGCTGACCAGGCACACACGCACGCACACACACAGTACTGGTAATGGTCTTTCCAGTTGAGGAACTGTGCCTAGAGCCAGCCAGCCTGCCGCAGAGTGCTGCATCAGAAGTCCCCCCTGGTGAGATGCAGCAGAGTCAGCCACAGCAGAAGTTCCTGTGGGCAATGTATTAATGGCACAACACTGTACTGCAGCATGGCACGGAGGGAGTGATACTGCCCAGCACATTGACTCCTGATGTCCTGTCTCTCTTCCTGTTTCTGCCCTTCATAATGCTCTCTCAGACCTGGACTAGAGAGTCCACTTCAGATCCCCTTCACATTCTAAGTCTCAATGGAAGAATGCACAGTTATATTTTCTGTTCTGAGACAACAATAATAATAATTTGTGCTTTTGAGACAATATACATGTCCACTAGATGGCGATGTGGGTCTGTAGCACTGTGGAGGGGAGACTCACTGCAGGAGAGGGAGGGAAAGTGACACCTCCCTGCTCAGGTGAGGTGAGCTGTGTGATGAAGAGAGAGTGATGGCTCCCTGCTCAGGCAAGGTGAGCTGTGTGTTGAAGAGAGAGTGATGGCTCCCTGCTCAGGCGGGGTGAGCTGTGTGATGAAGAGAGAGTGATGGCTCCCTGCTCAGGCGAGGTGAGCTGTGTGATGAAGAGAGAGTGATGGCTCCCTGCTCAGGTGAGGTGAGCTGTGTGATGAAGAGAGAGTGATGGCTCCCTGCTCAGGTGAGGTGAGCTGTGTGATGAAGAGAGAGTGATGGCTCCCTGCTCAGGCGAGGTGAGCTGTGTGCCACAGCCACGCTGAGCTGAGAGCTGTGGTAATGGCCGCCGTGGACCTGTAAGCCTTACACTCTGTGGAAGGCCCAAGCTCAACAACGCACACTGCTACTGCTATCCATCTGCTGTAACAGCCAGTCCCCCCCCCCCCCCGCGACCCCCTCCATCCTGCCCTCCTGGTGGCCCCAAGCAACTGGCTCTCATCCAGCCCCCTAGCACGCTCCAGTCTCTCTTTCCCAGGCCCTGGAACAGGCCACCGAGGGAAAGCCAACAGACTGTTTGCCTAACAGGAGGAGTGTGAGAGGACATGGGGGTCAAGTGAAGAAAGGTGCAGAGGGATAAAAAAGAGAGAAGGTTTGACCAAGAGGAAGGG